>NC_080742.1:89177640-89480670 GCF_020826845.1 Diceros bicornis minor | reverse complement strand
TGCCTCTATCCCCTCCTTCTTCACAAATAACCAACGATAATTTTTACTATTTTCTCCTTCCTTACATAAACATATAAAAGTATATATGAACTTAAATAGGGACTTCTATTCATTTAATTTTTCTTAAACAATCTTATATACTAGGCATTATTCTGCAAATTGTTTCCCCTTTGACAGTTTATCTTGATCAACCCCATGAATGGATAAACAAATATACCTGTCTGGGTTTTTTTTACTTCTCTATGCCTGTGAAGTGAACCATAATAAACATAAATGAAATCAGATCATACATCCTAGGTTTATACTTTTGTTAGTGCTTTTGTAGTCATCTAAAGGTTAATCATGATTCATGGATGAAACCAACAAACTCAATTAAAAAATAACAAATTCTTTTAATAAAAGAAAAGCATCCAACTTCCTTCCAACTCAGATGGCCTTACAGACCTCAAGACGTTCTCTGTGGTTATAATACTGCTTGATAAGAGTAAGGAATCTTTTAGGTTCTCTGTACCACTCAAAGAGGCAGAGAGTAGACACCTTTTTTTTTCCAAGTAGGAAAAGAATTATTATGATAGAAGGCGAAAAGTAAAGTATAAAATGTTAGGGTTCCTAATGGGGTTGAAGGATTGGGGAAGGTAGTACCAGAAACAGAAAGAGAGAAGTTTGTGGGAGAGAATAGGATGTTTGAGAGAGTGATTTTGGAGTTGGTCAAATTATTTATAATTACAAGTCTAGAATATGAGAGTGGAAGTGAGTATCTGAGATGGGTTAGAGGAAATGATGACTGGAGGTGAGCAGGTGAAGAAACTGAGAAGCCAAGTATCAGGACACACAGTTCAACCCAACCAGCTCCCTCTCCCCACTTCTGTGCAGACTTCAAGGTGCCCACAGAGCCTAGACAGATGGCCTTGGAGGCTCATTTCCTAAATCTTTTCGGTAACTTAGCAGAGAACTGACACAATGATCTGCATTAACTTAGAGAACAACAAGATATTCTTTTCTATCTTCCACCAGGAAGGGGCTTCCATTATTACGTAGGCACAGAGATGGACCCTGCCCTGCCCTCCTGTCCCACTGAATACGTAGAGCATTATGGGTCAGGGTCCCATTCTATTAGAATATTGCCATGATCTTTCAGTCTACCTATGACCGACCAAACACACATCTCTGTGGGTTACTGAGACTTGGGTTGGATGATGGAGGGGAATGGGAATCATGTGTGCTCTTTGCCTTTCCACTTGTATGTTTTTCCCACAGCACACACAAAAACTACTTTAATTGGGACTGTGCGGTTCCATTATTGTGTGTATTAGTGGCCCCTTTGCATGGCAACCATCCCAGGCTTCCCCAAAATCCCATGCTCACTATTAGTCTTAACCCATTTGCCCAAGAATAGAAGTCTTTGTGCGCTACCCTTCTTTCTCCAACACTTGCTCAGTGTCTGCAAATCAGGTTCATGATTCAGCTACCAAGCCAGATCTTCTCACTAAGCCCCACTGCCCTGTAGCTCTCTCAGTTACTCCCAGAGGCACTGAGTGGTGGTGGAACCACAGTGTCCCCTGGTCGCCAATGGGGCAGGTCAATGAGTTCTGTGTTAAGACCCAAAGTGAACTGTGCTGCATTACATCTGTACAGAGTCAATGGGAGGATTATAGTTGTTGATGTTTTAGGGGTTCAAAAATAACAACCCCTCTTTCTAAGACTGAAAACACTTGAGAGAGAGATATTGAAGTTAGACAAACTGAAATCCAAATGGCAGCTTCAGTGCTGCTAATGGCGGAACTAAAAGCTGCAGCTACGTGGGCTAGCTAGCATTCCCTGAATTGAATGTGCAATCCCCCTGACTACCCTTTTCCCTAGCAGCCAGACTTCCCTACAGAATAGGGTCTTCTCACTAATTTTACTATAATTCTGAGGCAGGAGAAAAGACAGCATCTTCTCCACAGGCCGACAAATAGAAAGATAGAAGTGGGAGAGTCTGATCTGAGCATGCCCAGCTGCGCCTTTCAAAAATCACGAATCAGATAGCTCAGTTCTCCGACCACAGAGAAGACTGAAGGGAAGGGAGACTGGGCAGGAACATTGCTCCAGAGAAGCTCCCACAAAGGAGAGTGGCAATAAATGTTTTCCCTAAGATTCTCAGGATTTGTGTTCTTTTAACACTGTGAGCTCAGCTATTGTGCCTGTGATCAGCAAGAGAGAAGCTGTCTGTTAGCACAGTGCTGCTCTCACCTTGAGGCTCTCCCTCAGTGTCAATTACTGCTCCTTTGGATGCACTCCTGGTACCACAGCTGGGCAGTTAAGTTGGACCTCAGAGAACATTAAATAGTATAGTCATTAAATAACTCCAAGGCCACGCTGGCTGAAAAACTTAGAATAAGCTTTCCATTCCTTTTTCTCCCTAATCTGTCCATCATATTTACCATTATGACAAAATAGAGGATCAATGACATAATTAAATTACATCATAATGAACTACCAATAATATAGTAAAATGCCAACATCCAGCGATGCCCCAAATTTGAGTATGTACCACTTCCCTTATAAAATTACTAGTAAGTTCCTAGGAGAGTCCAATCTGTCATCATTGTTTTTTCACCATTTCACTCTCTTTTGTCAAATCGAGGATATTCCAGGCTTTGAATAGTATTTATTTCTATTACAGCTTTTTATTTCTACAAGAATGATAAAAAATTTAATCATTTCATTTCCCTCTTCTATTACCTAACCCTTTGAGAAAGATTAAGTTGAAATTCCAGATGTTTATAATGCTTTTGCAATTCATCCCATTCATCCTCAAACACAAGTAGTGCTAGCAATAATCACTAGACTTGAATATCTTATTCATTCTTATGTTTGCATCCTGGCCCAAGTCACTAATCTAATATATTCTTCCATATTTCCTCTCTGTGATCTTCCCTAGTGAGAGATGTGAAATTAACAACGTCTGGGTCTTCTGAAACAAGCACTTTTAAAACAAATACTGCATATCTTCAATTTCGTCTTCTGAGCAATCTCATCTACAAGATATTCTCATTGTTTCTCCTGCTTCTACTTTAATAGCTCCATTTTTCCTAAGCCTTCCTAAGAGTCATAACTGTATCGATGTATTTAAAATATATTTATATATTTAATAGTCATGCTCCTTTAAGGCACGGGCTATAGCTGCAGCTCATGTAATATTTGAATATGTTCACCTGATCTTTCCAGGCATCCCTGTCAAAACTGTCCAGATTGTATGAGACCTTTCACACAGCTGTGACTTTGAGAGCCATTCCATCTTCCTCTGGGGAGTCCTTCCAATGTGCCCTCTGAGATCCTGCATTTTTTTTTCTCCATGAGGCGTCTTTGGGCCCATTTATCTTCTCTTCCTTAGTAACAACTAAGAATACATCTCTCTTCTAGTAACTTTGTTGAGATCAATTGAACCCAAATGTATTTCCTCTTCCCTTTAAATCTGTCTTTCCTGGCCTTGAGGCCCTCCATTTCCTTTCTCATGAGAATACTAAGTCTTCTAAGACTTTAGCTCTTCTCCTAAGGAAATCTCTTTCTTCCTCCAGTTTAGTGAGCCAGTATTTTTAACTTTGTTTGCAATGGTTTGTAAATGGTTAAAAAGAATCTGGTCCCAAATTTCTTGTATTTAAATCCCCTTTCCACCATTTATTAGGTATATGACTTTTGGAAAATTACATAATTTTTGTCTTCTTCAATTTCCTTGTGTATAAAATGGGGTACTAATTGAATGTTTTCAGCTTTTAGTGGAATGCCCAATACGTAGTAAGAACCATATAAGAACTTTCTACAGTAAATATTCTTCCTTTGTTCCTATCCTAATGGTAAGAAGGAAGAATAACTTCAAACCACTATAATGTCTCATCCATTCTCTTAGCAAATTTAAATTCCCTGTGACATAGTGTTTTAGGCACAAGAGTTCTGTTACTTGTCCTGTAAGCCTTTAAAATAATTATGTTGTGTGTACATGATCTAATTTATTTCCCCTTGAGAGTCCTCCTCATTAACTTTTTTCAAGAGAGAGGGCCTGGCCAATTTTGCTTACTATCACATAGAGTAAAATATTTCTGTCTGGGAGATCACCAGTTACTAATAGTTCACTCTCAAAAGTGCAAACCACATGGTTTATGCTGAACTCGACTTTCCTTCCAGGAGCCTAGATTTTTAATAGGTGGTGGGCAGTGTGTGCCTGTGTGATCAGCTCCTAATAAAAACATAGGCACCAAGACCCTAATGGCTCCCATGGCAGAAACATTGCACCCGTGCTGCTGCATTTCTGTTGCTGGGGGAAGTGTTAGCTCCATGTGACCCTCCTGGGAGGAAAAGAGCATAAGGAAGCCTGTATGTGGATTCCTCCAGACTCCAACTGTGTCTTTTTCCCTTATGATCTGCCATGAATATTTACTGTGTCACTAATAAATCTTAACCATGACTACAACTACATGCCATATCCCAGGAGTCCTTCTAGAGCATCTCCAAACGTGGGAGGATAACAAGGGCCCCCAACACCGTGTCACAGGGTATTTTTTTTTTAAGTTTTTTTTGTGTGTGTGTGAGGAAGATCAGCCCTGAGCTAACATCCATGCTAATCCTCCTCTTTTTGCTGAGAAAGACTGGCTCTGAGCTAACATCTATTGCCAATCCTCCTCCTTTTTTTCCCCCCGAAGCCCCAGTAGATAGTTGTATGTCATAGTTGCACAACCTTCTAGTTGCCATATGTGGGATGCGGCCTCAGCATGGCTAGAGAAGTGGTGCGAGGGTGCGCGTCCAGATCCGAACCCGGGGCCGCCAGTAGCGGAGCGCACGCACCTAACCACTAAGCCCCGGGGCTGGCCCTCACAGGGTATTTTTAAAGCCAAGGCATGGAACTGGCTTACATAATTTTCGCCCACATCCCATTGTCAGGCCCCGATCATGGGTTCCCAGCCCTCCAACTGTAAGTGAGTCTGGGAATCTCAGAGGAGCCATGGGGATTTGGTGAGCACAAATGGTCTCTGTCACTCTGATTCTTTATCATTAGTCTGCATTCATCATGTGTTTTCCCAGTCCACGACTTACCTTTTCATTTTTTTGGTGTGTTTTGATGTACAAGAGTTTAATCTAATGCAACTGAAATTTTAAATGTTTTTTTCTTTGTGGTTTGTGTTAGTGTCTCCACTAAAAAAAAAAAAATCCTTCCTCAGGGGCTGGCCCGATGGCATAGTGGTTAAGCTTGAGTGCTCCGCTTCATTGGCCTGGGGTTCGTAGGTTCAGATCCCAGGTGTGGACCTAGGCACCGCTCATCAAGCCATGCTGTGGCAGGCGTCCCACATATAAAGTAGAGGAAGATGGGCACAGATGTTAGCCCAGGGCCAATCTTCCTCAGCAAAAAGAGGAGGATTGGCAGTAGATGTTAGCTCAGGGCTAATTTTCCTCATGAAAAAAAACAAAATCCTTCCTCAAATGAATGCCTAAAAATATTTTTAAGTTCTTTTAGCAAAATTTAAGTTTTACTTTTCACAATTAAGAATAAGTATACCTGAAATATATTTTCATGTAAGGAATGAAGTAGAGATCTAGAAATAAGAGGGAGGGACGTATGTTCACTGCAGAAGAAATAGCCTATAAAACAGACCCCTAGGGTGGAAAGAACACGGCACATACGAGGAACTAACCAAATGTAGATGAGTGCAGCTGGAGCAGAGAGAGCCAGCGGGACTTGTGCAAGATGATGGTGAAGAGACAGATGGAGGGCAAACATTTTAGGACCTTGTAGGGCTATTGCCTCAGAGAAGAAAGGCTGCCAGTAGCAGAGACCATCTGAGTGAAGGTTCATGACAGTAAGTTGAGGGTAGTAGAGGTGGGGAAAGGATGAGATGAGGAAGTCACTGAAGCCCACAGTGGAGAGAAGAATGTGGGGGTTTTAGATTGTCAAGGGAATCTTCATGTATCTCACTAAAGATGCATTTTCCTTTCTGTAAGCAAAAATAGAGAGCTGCAGAAGAGAGAACCAGGCAGCTAAGGATGTTGGGGTGACCTCTGGTCAGGCTGAGACTGGCGTAGGTGTGGACTTCCGCACTGAGGGTCATATCGCCCACTACTGGAAGGGCCCATGCTGGCAAGAGCTCTGTGACTCCTGTGGAGGCAGGGGCTTCCTGGGGTTTGGGCCAGGTCTCATGAGTGCAAGGCAGCCTCAGTCTTTCTAACTACCCTTTATGTGCTGAGAGGAGGCGGCTGTGCAGCGCTGTGGAGTGACTGTGGGCGTAGAAGTACGCAGATGTCTGGGAGGGAGTAGCAGACTCCAGCGTGAGGGGGGATCCTCTGTATTTGATCTAGAGACACTGTACCCATAGGGGGCTTCTCCTTTGTCAGTGCTGCCAACAACCATTTGAATGATGGAGCAGCATCAGCCCATGTCCCAGTTCTTGTTGATATCCATACATATAGTCATGGTTCTGAGTCTGGTGACATCTTAGAGTCACCCTCTTCCCTGTCCCTGTGATCTTGTGTGGGCTCTGAGTGATTCCAACACCAGCATCCATGTGTCCTGTAACAGAGAAGGGCAGAGCCTGATGTCACTCTAAGAGAAAGGCTTGCTTTAAGGTCTTGGGAATCCCAGAGAAGGAACCCACCTGTGACCAGTACTCACCTGTCCACAAGTGAAACAAAGAGCCACACAGAAGCAGATCCTGGTGCCCATTTCAGATCCAGGGCAGAATCTTGTGTTTTTCAGCTCTGTTTTTTGGAAATAGAACTTGGGCTCTCGGTGACTCAGTGATGTCAGTGTCCCCAACAAATGCTTGGGCTGCAGAGCTAACCTGCCACGCCCCTTTCCCATAGGAACAAATCAACTATTTACATACATACACAATTGAATGTGTAATGGAATGGGAATAATTTGTAAGTCTGTTTTTCAAAGAAATCCTATAATTATATACACTATTCCCCTCACGTTTAGTAAGGAAATTTGTTCCTCTATGCATATTTTATTCCCATAATGATACAGTTCCTTATTTATGTGCTGTTCTAATTTTTCATAATATTTCTGTTGACCAAGAAACATTCTCATGACAGTCCTGTTACTTTTGTGAGTTCTCTACTCAAAATTTGCCCCCCAAAACCTTTTACTAGTTTTTTCTCTCTGCCTAAACTCTGGATAATTGAATGTCTACAGAGATCTTCTCATTTAAAAGGACCACTTGACATCCAAAAAGTTTTCAGTATCAAGCGAGGATCTTTGGAATTTGGAGAATTGTTTTACGTTGTCTCACAGTTCACTGACTGACGGGAGCCCTGCCATCTGTGCTCAGGTCTCTATGCTCTCATGGGCAAGATTCCTCCCTTTGTTTCAGATGTGGCCAGAGAGAACCTGACCACTTAGGCCCTGATATTGTGCTTTCTGTGAAAAAGAGAGGAAGCTCCTTAGTGATGTGGATGAGATATTTACCTACAAGTACACATGTCTGATGCCTCCAGGGTCACAGGGAAATGTTCTGTCTCCCTTCAGAAGGTCTTGCACCCACCAAATGGAAGAACATTCATTGAATCATAAATTTGGACTGGTCAATACCAGTCCATACTGTTATTTTATCCACAGGTCATATCTCAATGTGAGGCTTCCCTATTTCTGTGACTGCGTATCTTGGTGTAATCTGGATGGGTAATTCCTATAATCACACAGCAGTGAGAAAGGACACCAAATCAGAAATCAGAGACAAGAAGGAGGCTGATGTAGCTCCACATAGAAAGCCTCAGGACTGGGCCCTGGCAAACCCAAGAAGGGCTTTTCCATCTACGCCCAGGACTCACTTAGTTCCGGGAGACCAAGAGCCACACAGCAAAGGAGACTCCTGCCCATGGTTGGGTCAGTGCAAAAAAGGGGAGTTTTTCAGCTTGGACTCACATTCTCTGGGGAGGGGTACATGGAATCCCAGAGATCTGAGGACTGTTCTCATAATAAGGTATGATGTATCCATACTGTTAGTATTCTTAACAATATCCTAATTGCTTTAGGGAGATAAGCACTTACCAGGAACATCTCTTTTTAAATTTATTTTTAAATTATTAATTATCGAGTCACAAATTTGATCCTGCAGAAAACATACACCTAATCTCGAAGCTTTATGTTCTTTTGTTTGTTTTTGTTTTTCTTTTGCACTGGTGTTTTCCAAGCACCTGGAACAGTAGCTACACATGGAGGGCGGATTGAGCATGAAGTCAGTGAAGAATAACTTCAGGCCTTCTCACTTGCACAAGACCTTTCCAAGACTTTAAAAAAAATATTCTGTTCTCTTTTTGAAAATGTACCCTAAATTTTTATAAGCTTTAGGCCCCACTAATCCCGGGTCTACTCTGCACCTGCATCCAATATATGTTCATTGAATGAATGAAGAAAGGAATAAATAGTTTTCTGAGTCAGGGCCAACTCTGCTTCTGTAAACATAACCCTAGTCCGCACAGTTACAAATATGTTCACAGCTTTAAGGGAGCAGAGACCCACGTGAGTCTGTTGGGAATTCAAAATAACCCAAAATGAACTGGGAAACAATTTGTTCATGTATGTTATCATAAGACTTTTTGAATGAATGAATGACAATATGAATGAAAGAAAAATGGCTGTCCCTTCCACAGGGAAGGGTCTTCCGATGGCCACGTTATTCTCTCACTGTCATAGTTTAGGCTGCCCCCGGAGGCAAAATCTGAGACCAGGACTTAGGTGCAAGTAGTTTATTTGGGAACTGATCCCAGGAAGCAGGAGTAACAGAGCAAGGAGAATGAAAAAGGAAAAGAGAAAAGCAGGGTGAAGGTGTAACATTGAAGTTGTGCTAGGGCAACAGATGGATTCCGTTAGAACCATCTGAGAAATGCATGGAATGCCTTTGGAATTACCTGTGGAATGCAGAGGCTGGAGCTTTTCTCCCACCAGCAGTGTTAGCACCCTGCAGCTCTGGCTGCCCTCCTGTGCAGGCCAGGATGACTCCTATGACATAGAGAAAGCCCTGTGCCAGAAAGCAGAGGGACTCCTGGAATGCATATTGGGGGAGAGGGGGGCGGTCAGCACAAGGTGAATAGACACAGACCTGGATGTAACCGTCCACTTCAGCTGAGGCTGAAATCAGAGGTGGCCCAAGGATGTGACGGAAGGCACTAAAGACTTCTCTAAGCTGGTCCCTCTTCAAATGAAACTGTCCTTTCATCTACCATATCTTTTGTGTGATCGCTAATTGCTCTGAAGCCAAAACTTTCTGGAAGCACCACATTTTCTTGCATATGAGACTTAATATCAAACAGGAAGTGCTGTCATGGGTCACATTTTCATTTTCCTTTAAGAAGCAACTCTTTGTAGTTAATTTCCATCATATATTATCAGCAGACTGTATTTGTATTTCAGATGACTTTGTGTCTGGAACATAGGTGAGTCAGGCAAATGTCATCCTCACCTGCCTTTGATCCGGAATTGCACATAGTAAACAATTGTGCTAGACCAGAGATTTGTCAGAGAGTTAATAGGGAACTAAGATTTCTTGAGCCTATACTTTGTATTAGGCAATTTGTTTTGTTTGCTTTTGCAAAATCTCCGCAACACACATTTTATTGGCCTCACTTAACAAATGGGAAAACTCAGATAAATATTTTTCAAGTCACCAGCCTGAGGGGTGTCAGAATATGAACAGACTGAGGTCTCTGAAGTCAGAGCTCTACCCTCTTCAGCGTGTAGCCACCCAGGTGAGAGATGTTGTGCAAATGATGTGTGTCAGATCCAGGGTTTCTGAAAGGGACTTCTGGGTCAGTGTTCCAATTCTGAAGACGTCTCCCTCTAACTGAATGCAGGAGGGTGGGATGATCTAAAGTATAAGGGACAGTCAGGATGGCCTGTTTGAGTCCCAGGTGCAATGTTTGTTAGCTGTGCCTCCTTTAGCAAATTATTCAAACTCTCTAACAATCAGTTTTTCACTCTAATGTGGATAAATTTTTCTACATCATGTGGTTCTTAAGAAAATTAACTGAAATACTGTACTTAAGTATATGGCCCAGAGAAAATGAGCACTAACTAAGGGAATTTTCTATAAGTTCACTTAAAAGGAGTAGAATTAAAGCTGTCTGTGATCATCAATAAACTTGTAACTGCAGGCTGTAAATGTCTACACCACACGTTTAATACCAGTGACTCTCAGCTGTTTCCCGCAGTTCTTGACCTGGGCAGAAGTAGCAATTCAAATTTTCTGATCGAAAATGGTGGACCTGAGAGCAAGCTGCAGTTTTCGGAGACCTTCCCTCCTCCAGGCCTTCCAATGGTTTAGAAGCACGAATTCTCTGTTTTAACTCCCATTCTGCTTGAAATTCCTAGAGGGCTTCTATTTTCCTTGGCTGATTCCTCTGAGAGTCTGGAAATGCCCCTAGTCCCTTAGCTCCTGTACTAGGGGTAAACATGGCCCCACTCTACATGAAACCATAACGGGACAAACACACATTCTCTGGCTTGAAGTTATATGTCCTAGAAGGTGGCAGGCAATAAGCTATAGCAACCATACACCATGATGGGTGACCTCCCCGCTACAGCTCAGCTGGTCTTGAAATGCCAGAGACAGCGCTCTGCTACATCTTATTGACCAAGGCAAGGGGAACACCATGGAATTTTAGGGGAACATTGACCTTGAAGGCATGGAGATGTAGGCTTGACTCCTGCCTCTGAAACTTTAAATATGAAATATTTGGGAAGCCCATGAGCTACAGCTTCCTATCTATAAAATGGGATACTGAGATCTGGTCATCTATAAAGTGGGCATACTGATGTCTATCTTGCATTAAAACACATAGAGTTCACCCGCACTCCAGCACAGAGTAGGAACTCCTGCCATTTGCTAGGAATTGGAAGGTAATGGAAGAGATGGGAGAGCAATCAGGTAATCCGGAGCCCAAATGTTCAGGAGAGAGCTGGCTGAGCTCAGCAGGGCAGAGAGAAGTGTTAGAAAAGAACTAGAAGCAACCTTGGCACTTGGATAAGCTCCCCTCCCCTCCACCATCACATCCTTGGCTGGGACAAGAAGGTTTCAGTAGAGAGAGCCAGTAACTCTGGAGGGCTGTGCCTGAGCTGCTGGCACAGACATACAAGGCTGAGTCTTCCAGCTCCAAGGAGCTCATGTCCAGCTCAGAGCTGTAGTCACTGAACTGCTGAGCTGAGAAGCGATCAGGAATGTTTCCTTTATCTCCCTGCACCTTTTCAAAATACTCAACGAGGAACTGTGGACCTTGCCCCAGAACCTGCTGGAACCAGCTAATTCTGTTGTGTCCAGAGCTGGGATAACACTTCAGAACAGCCTTTCCCCCTCTCCCTCTGATTAGATGTCTTGGGGACTGGATGACCCCAGCATCCACTGGACCTGTGGAGAAAGGAGACAGAAGCTGGAGACCTAGTACAGGAAGGAGTCTGATACTCCAGCAAGTCAAGGGTTCAAGGGATGTCCCATCCGAACTCAGGACTCACCTGCCCCCAGCAGACAGAGGGCCACACAGCAGAGGAGCCAGGTGACCCTGGAGGACTCAGGCAGGACAAGACGGGGCATCTCCTACTCAGGGCTCTGGCCTCCTGGGTGGAGAGCAGATGTTTTGCTCCTCCCTTTTCTCCCTTTGGAGGGCTTGCCTGTGATGTCACTTTGGATGTCACTCTCCTTGTGGGATCCTGCAGGCACCCTGCATCCCCTGAACAGGCTCCGCTGATCCAGGCCTTCCCTTCTCTGTCTAGCTGCCTAGTGAGCAGGGGGAGCTGGCTGTGCTGAGCTAGGCTGGGCAGGGTCCATCCCCCCACAGCTTCCCTAGTGTCCTCAGAGCAGGTGCTCCTTTCTCTCTACCTGGCTTGGATTATCCAGGCTGCCCCACTGAAGCCTCATCACACTCTCCACCAAATGTAGGCTCCAAGAGGGGCCGTACTCCATGCAAGGTGAAGTTCCTGGCTCCCTGCTGTGACAAACACACCTGCATGTCAGTTCATGTGAGAAGACTGTGATCAACCCTTCATATGCTAGCACTAACTCTGATTCACCAAATAATCTCCCTGATTCAGGGACCAAACCAAGACTGTCTCTGCCTTAACCCTCTCTCTCCCAAAGCCTATCAATGGTTCACTCAGTGGATCCACAGCGCCCTCACATGGCAAGTGTGCAGTAGCCCTAATGACACTGCCCAAGCAGGCGGGTACTATCTACATTAGGAGTCAAGATTGACCAGGAGACAGCACAGCTCTTGCTGATTTGATATTTATGTGTCTCAAGCTCACCCTTTGCATGTGTTCATGAGGGGGATATGAAGCAAACATTTTTCCAAAAAGACAATAAAAATTCTAAATCTCATCCATTAGTGTTCTAGGAAAGGGGATACTAGCCAGTCATTAGATGCCAGCTGTTCTGGGGAGGGGTTGGGATCTTGGGCAAAGAGCTCTCTTTAAGGAAAGGCAATTCTTGGAGAGGGCTGAGGGTGGAGTTCTATCAGCAAAAAATCATCCAAGCTGCTGGGGAAATAAACCCATCATTTCCATTAAGAGGGAAATTCTTACTTGTATATCTTCCTTTTTTGAACAGCGTGCTCAAATCTTTTCCTCTTTTTTAAAAAATTTATTTGTCTTTTTTTTTAAAGCTTCAGTGCATCATTGTTTATTCTAGTTGTTAGTTTGAATTACCTGTCTTTTCTATCCTTGATTATAGGACTTCTTTATATTATGGATACACTTCCTTTCTCACCTATCTATCTATCTATATAATTTTCTTAATATCGTTTGATGAACAGAATTTTTAAAATTTTGGTAAAGAAAAATTTACTTTTTAAAGATTAGTATATTTTTTGTCCTCTTTAAGAAGTCTTTGTCTACTCCAAGGTCGTAAAGAGGATTTGCTATGTTTTCTTTCAGAAGCTGTATAGTTCAGAAGTTTTATAGATCATTGAGAATGTGATCCATCTCATATAAATTTTTGTTTATGGCAAGGGTCAACATATTTTTCCTGTAAAGGGTCAGATAGTAAATATTTTCGGTTTTGTGCACCATGCAGTCTCTGTCCCAACTACCCAACTCTGCCATCGTAGTGCAAAAGCAGCCAGAGGCAATACGTAAATGAATAAGCACCACTGTGTTCCAATAGAACTTTATGGATACTGAAATCTGAATTTCATATAAATTTCATATGTCATGAAACATTATTCTTTCATTTTTTTTTTAACCATTTAATAATGTGGAAACCACTGTTGGCTTCTTGGCCGTATACAAACAGGCTGAGGCCAAATCTGGCCCGCGGGTCTTAGTTTGCCCGCTCCTGGTTCATGGAGTGAGATGAGGATTGAGATCCATTATGTTTCCATGTGATATGCAATTTCTCCAGCACCATTTGTTGAAAAGACTATTTTTCCCCTCTCTGTGCTGCTTTTAGTGTTTGATCTAGGGGTTACAATATGCATTTTTAACTTATAGTCTACTTGCCGAAATGTTCTATTAACCATAGGTTTTTCACAAATGCCCTTTATTAGGGAACAAAGTCTCTAAATACTCCTAATTTGCTAAAAGTTTTTATCAGGAATGGATACTGGATTTTATCAAATGTTTTTTGAGCATCTATAGGGATTATCTTATGATTTCTCTTTTTTTGGTATTTGATGTGGTAAATTACATTGACAGTTTTTTGTGTGTTATACTGAATGCAGTTTACTGAGATAAACTCTCCTTGGTCATGATGTCTTATACTTTTTAGATGCTGTTGGATTCAATATACTGGATTTTAAAAGGATTATGAATCTGTATTCATGAGGGATATTGCTGTGTAGTTTTCTCTTCTTCTAATACCTTTGTCAGATTTGGGTCCATAGCAGTGCTGGCCTCAGGATGAGTAGGGGATTATTCCTATTGTTCAGTTTTCCCCCTAAGTATGGCTTTAGTAGCATCCTACCAATTTTGATACATCATATTCTCATTTTTATTCAGTTAAAAACCCTTTATAATTTCCCTTTTGATTTGTTCTTTCGCCATGTGCTATTTAGAATATTGTTATTTTATCCAAATATTTGGGATTTTTCCAGAGATCTTTCTGCTTTCTAATTTAGTCACTCTGTGGTCGGAGTACACACTTTGCATGACTTGAATTCTTTTAAATGTATTGATACTTATTTTATGCTCAGAGTCTACAGCCCATCCTGGTACATGGTCAGTGTGCCCTGGAAGAGACCATGTTTCTGCTGCTGTTGGGGGAAGTATTCCATCAACGTCCATTAGGTCAAGTCAGTTGATAATGTTGTTCATGACTCCTATATCCTTACTGATTTCTTTTTTTTTTTTTTTTTTGTCAACTTGTTTAATCAATTACTGAGATGTGTTGAAATGTCAGACTATAATTGTGGATTTGTCTATCTTTCCTTCCAGTTCTACTCGTTTTGCTTCAGCATTTGAAGCTCTGTTTTTAGATGCATAATCTTTGTGATCGCTATGTCCTCTTGATAGATTGGCCCTTTTATCATTAGGATGTGACCTGCTTTGTCCCAGACGATTTTCTCTGCTCTGAAATTTACTTCATTTGATATTAATATTGCTACTCCAGCTTTCTCTTGATGAGTGTTAGCATGGTCCATCTTTTCCATCCTTTTACTTTTTACAATCTGAGTCTTTCTAGTGTATTTTTGATAGTTAGCATATAGTTGTTTTTCCTTTTTCATTCAACATCATAGTCTATACTTTTTAATTAGGGCATTTAGACTATTTAGGTTGGATGTGATTATTATCTGGTTACACTCAGGTCTACCATCTTGCCATTAGTTTTCTATTAGTCGCATCTCTGCTTTGCTCCTTTTTCTTTCTTTTTTACCTTCTTGTGGATTAATTGAGCATTTTTGTAATGATTAATTTTATCTCCAGTGTTGGCTTATTAGCTGTGACTCTGTTTTGTCATTTTAGTGGTGGCTCCAGGGTCTGTAGTTTACATCTCCATTTGCACAGTCTACCTTCCAGCAATGCTGTACTACTTCCTACAGATTATAAAAACCTTTCAGGGTGTGATATTTATCCATTTATCTCCTCCCTTTCTTGCTACTATTGTCATACATTTCATTTTTACATATATTACAAACCCCACACTATGTTGGAATTACTTTGATGCAAACAGCCAATTACCCTATAAAGAAATTTAAATGTAGAAAACTTGCCTTTGGGCAGTTACACACTAGGCTACCTGAAGTGATCCCACAGCTCACTGATGCCCTTTTCTTTTCTCCCTGTGTTTCATTATTAATTGTTTACTGTTACTTCTTCCACTGTATTAGTCTTTTCTTCTGTAACATCTAAGCTGCTGCTAATCCCATCCAGTGTATTTTTTATCACTGAAATCTATTTTTATCTCTAGAAGTTTGTTTTTGATATTTTTATATATTTCCCATCTCTACTTGACTTTGAACATGTGGGATACATTATGATAACTGTTTAATACCTTTGTCTGCCAATTTGTCACTTTGGGATTTGCTTCTGTTCATTGATTAATTGATTTTTCTCTCCATTATAGATGATATTTTCCTGCTTCTTCGCATGCCTGTAAACTTTCATTCCATGCCAGACATTGTGTATTTTACATTTATGGGATGCTAGATATTCTTTTACTCTTATTCATATTCTTAGTTTTGTTATACGATTCAGTGAAGTTACTTGGGAACAAAAAGCAAAAAATTACTAGCAGGCATTTTTTTCTTGAAGAATTTGATAAGCTGATGCTACCATATACGTGAAAAATACGAAGGGTCAAGAACGCTTAATAAAAAGGAAGAAAGCTTGAGGAATTAGACTACCAGGTATCAAGAACTATTATAATCTATGATAAATAAAACAATGTGTTATCTATGCAAGAAGTGACAAAACAGACAATGTAACAGAATAGAGATCCAAGAAAACAGACCCACACATTTACAGTGACTGATTTATGATAAGAGTGATATTATAGAATGATGAGGAAAATATTATCCTTCAACAAATAGTATTAGGTCAAGTGGATAACCACGTGGAAAAATATAACTTGATCCCTTCCTCATTTCATATACAAAGAATTAATTCCATTTGCTTAAAGATCTAACTGTGAAAGTTTTAAAATATAAATAATTTAAAGGAAATATAAGAAAACATGATTATTTTGAAATAGGCCAAAACTTCCTAAATTAGACACCAAAATACAAAATGCAAACCAAAAAGGGGAAAAATGGAATGATTTGGGATTAAGAATTTCTTTTTAGCAAAAGACATCAAGAGACTGAAAAGTAATCCACAGAGTGTCTGTGTGTGTATGTGTGGGCACGCGTGTGCATGCCAACTGACACTCTCGTTTACCTCAGATGAGACTAAATTTGTACAACTACTTTGGAAACTCAAAGAATTCTAAATGGTCAATATATTTGTCATTCAGATCTTCTTTGAGTCAGTTCCCTTTAACACCTTCTCAAGTGGGGTTACTTTTATTAAACCCAGCTTAATTTAAATTTCTATTAAAAATAGACTAGAGAAGAAGGAAGATAAACACAGAATGACTGCAGGATTCTTAAGAGAAATAAAAAAGTGATATATGGACGTGCTTAATGTGCATTACTGTGGGTGACAATTGCTTCTGGATAATTGATTTCAACGGCAATTCCTACTAAGCATTTTCATTTATTTACTTTGAAGGCTGGTAGCTGCCTGTGGCCTTACAGGATTCTGTATTGGTTAGCCTACACCTGGACATAGTGTTGTTTGAGTTAGGGACATTCAGTAATAGGAGTTTATTATAAATGTGCTGAAACTTTATAGTTTTATGAGAGAATCTTTCACTATACCTGAGACTAAGCTCTGATACTCAGTCACAACTGTAGAATCTTGAACTGTTTAAAAGAATCCCAGAAATCCATAAGCCACAATTCTTACCACCCAACATTCTCTGTTCCAGTGTTTGGAAGGGTATTCCTTGACCTCCTCCTATCAGAAGAACATCAGATCCCAACGCACTTGTTCCCCTTGATGAGGGAAGAGCAGGGCGACTCCTTTGTCAGAATTCTGGGAGTGGTGAGGAGAGGTGAGCACATGAGGGTTTGTGGAGAGGAAGGAGGTGACTGTGCCACTCTGTGGCTGAGCTGCTGGCACAGAGAAACACGGCCGAGTCCCCCTGCTCTACTCGCTGGATCTTCAGAGTGGGGTAGGATCCCTTAGGCCTCTCAACAGAGAACCGATCATTAGGCATCCCTGATGTGTCTGATGCAAAATCATCCTGAAAATAAGTCAGAAACTCCAGGTTCTGTCCCAGTTCTCTTGGCACCAGTAAAGGCGGGTATGTTCGGAAATAGGATCACACCTGAGAGCTACATCCTGTCCTCTCTCTGTGACCCTGTGCCTGAGGGACTGGGAGACTCCAGCCCCTATGTGATCTGTGGAGATAGAATTTGGGAACAGAATGAGGAAAACAATTTAATCATCACATTGTAATCATCACACACACACACACACACACACACACACACACACACTGAAACTGCTTGGTTTTCTGAGGACTCACCTGCCCCCAGGAGACAGAGGGTCATGCAACAGAGGAGCCTGGTAGCCATGGCAGGGTCAGGGCAGGAATGGGAGGTTCATCGGGTCAGGGTCCTTGTGAGCATGAGCAGAGGAGGAGAGACATCCCTTGTCCCCACAAGGCACTTCCCATAGTGACATCACTGAGCCTCTGGATTACCTGATATTAATTAATTAATTACATCTAAGATGACAGCAACTCTGATGACATTACAACTAAGATGACAGCACTGTTCTATTACGTACCATCAGGAAAAATAATTAGTCACTCATAATCAGAAATGTTAAAAGGTGCAAACTTGTGAAGCACAGAATTCATGAAAAATGGTAATTCAAGAGTGGATTTAAATATACACTGATTCTGTTAGGTTCCTTGGGTGTCACCCCTCAGAGCTCCAGTGTTCTGTTCCAGGACCCCACAGTGCCTATCTGGCCCGTCTTCTCACTTCTCTCATTCCTTTCACGTTGTCAGCTGGACATTTCCATCTGGATGTTTCAACAGCACTTCAAATTTACGGTATAAAATGCTGACTTGATCATCTTTCCTCTGAGTTCTCCTATTTCTGACCTCGATCCTGCCTTTGCCTGTCCTGTCCCTGGCTTGGGCAGGAGACACTGCCATGTCTTTGTCCTGAGATCAGTTTGAATTCATAATTCAGAGCTGTGAGGGATGAAATGGTGCCTCTGGCAGGTTCTGACCTAAGTTGGGATCTTCTATTAATTCAGGAGGTAAAAAGACAATTCCCTCTATTAATTCATTAATCTCCATACTGCTTTTTGTCCTCAACTCCTTATCACGGTGCCTCCTGTGTTTCTAAGTCACTTTTAAAATAAATAAGTGTTCCAAAACCTTACCTTCAGAAGGAGTCAGAACTGTTTTGCCTTTAACATTCTGGGGAGAGTTAAACAACGAAAATGGGGTGGGAGGTTGAACTGATTCTTGGGGCTCCCACCAGGCTGCATTGTAATTAATTCCCATTTTCATTTCTAGCGTAACTTGCAAAGCCTCCTTGGTGGCTCCCTTCATATGAGCAACAACAGTCACAATCCTTCCCAAAGAAGAGAAGATTCCTCCAACCCGGTTATGCAGGAAAATGGACACGTTTCTGGCCCCTGAGAGTCTCCTTGAACACTGAATGATTTATTAGCGTGCCCCATTAAACAATTACCCTGTGGCTCCTTCAGCCTCACCATGTCTCTTCATCATCTGCCTTCACAAGGAAAAGGAATAGTATGGATGTTAACTACACCTTCAAAATAAATCATCCCACCTTCCAAACACTTAAAAAGCAAAACTGACCAGAAGCAGCTTGGATTTGAGGTAACGCAGTGTTCCTCCACATTTCACACACATGAAGCCACCACTTAGTTGCCTCTCTCCCTCCCTCATTTTAACAATAGCTTCTCACAGAGCTCCCTTCCCTGGTTTAACCATGTTCGTGTCTCTGCAGCATCTTGTGAGAGATATAATTTTAAGGCTTAACTCTTTGAACTATGTAGTCTATTTTTGGTCTTCACTGCCTAAGGAGGTGAAACTGCATTAGTATTTAAAGCACTGATTTGAATCATTCAGGCAAAATGGGGGCTTTGGTCTATCCTCGGGCCATCCTAGACAATCATGTATTTGATTGTGAGTCTTTCTAACCAGAAAGACTCACAATTCTTCAAGGACTACTACATGACCTCTCTCTGTAAATGGAGCCTTCACTGTCATAAACAGCCTTTCCTGTCTGGCAAAGGAGGAGAGCCAGGCTAGGGCCCTGCACAGTCTCCTGCACCACAGTCAGGGTGTGGGCTGGAGGAGCCAGAGTACATGGATGAGTGACCTCAGCTCTGTGTCTCTGGCATTGCCCAGCGATACATGAAAGTGGACCTCATATAGTTCAGGGTATCAGGCCTCATGTCCTCTAATTTATCCAGGAGATATTTGTGCCTTGGGAACCGTCCCCCCCAAATAATAGAGAAGCCATTTTGTTTCCTTCTCTATCAACTTTTAATACAATTTTTTGATATTCTGTTTCTGATAATTCTTCCAGTGATTAGGTATCCCATGTGAGAGACTTC
Source organism: Diceros bicornis minor (assembly GCF_020826845.1). Classification (NCBI taxonomy): domain Eukaryota; kingdom Metazoa; phylum Chordata; class Mammalia; order Perissodactyla; family Rhinocerotidae; genus Diceros; species Diceros bicornis. Next base: position 89,461,064 of record NC_080742.1, on the reverse strand, counting down.
AAATCCATCGGGCATGTGAGGGAAGGAGACTGAAGGAAGAGGCACCTGATCCCAGGAGACAAAGGGATGTAAGGTCCCAGTTGATGTGACCAGACCTCTGGGATGGTCTAAGTGGGAGCCTGGATGGTCTTCCATGAGTCGTCCATTTCCTAAAGACTGTCCACTGGTGCCCAGAACTGCTGTAGGTGCCGGGAATAACACGGGGAATAAAGAACATCCACAGTTCCTCTGATGTGAGGTTTACAGTCTAGAGTGGGAGGGGTTTCTGTTGAATTGTCGCACAACTTCATGTAAAATGACAACTGTGCTAAATGCTGGTGAATAGTATAAGCTCTGAGCCCTGATATAAGGGGATTTGACCTAGTAATAGGGTGAAAAAATACTTCCCTCAGGAGGTGCTGGGTAAGCGAGATCTGGAGCAGGAGAACATCAAAGGAGAGACCTGTGCTGACAGAGAACAGCCTGGGAGTGGAGAAGCCTTCTGGTGGGAGGAGCAGGACCCATATGAGGAAGGAGCTGAGGACAGTGTGGTTGAAGCAGAGATGAGGGCACAGGAGAGAGGGACAACCAGGAGCAGACACAACAGGGACAGAGGCTTGTGACTGAAACGAAAATGGTGTGAGGAAGACAGATTCATAAAAGGCCAGCGGGGACAGAACATAGACCTGAGGGGTCAGCCGTGTCTGTGTGTATCCAGTTTCAGATAAGCTCTCCTTCCTGTGAGCAGCTGGGTGAGAGGATTTCCTCTGAAAGTCCTGAGCTGTGGTAGCTCCAATGGCGGAGCTGCAGGAGGGGCTGGAAGGGATGGCTGAGTCCCCTCAGGCCACGGTGCTCACCCAGCTGAGACTGAGCTGGGGAGGAATCCCAGCACCAGGCAGAGGTCCATATGTGTTACCGAACCAAGTGGGTTCGCCTCCTGGTGAGTTAAATAAGACTCTACACCAGTGGAAGCTGTCTCACAAAGTGCATTTGCAGCAAATAGGAGGCCATGAGGAATCATTTCCAAATGGAGTCCTCCAACAAAGGGAAGCAGGAAGTTTTATCTCTGACGGGGAATGAATATTCAAAAGAGAGAGGCGGGTATTCGCTTGCCCAGCCTCAGCTGGAAAACATGCTTCCACATACACTGCAGGTTACCATAATGAGGCCTGAGCTCCCCGGGAGAGATCTCAGCATCATTAAAGGAAAGGCAAAGGTCATGGACACAGCTCTTGCGGTGAGGCTTGGTCAGTTTCAAGATGGTTGGTGGTTATATCTCCTTAATATACACAAGGAAAAAAACAACTTCTTGAAGAAACAGTTAATTACTTCCAAACCCACCCTTGAGTTTCTCGAGGCACCTAATCTGACATATGCACAGGGTACATTGATTCTTACCTGTGAAAAGCAAAATTTAAATTTTACTAGAATAAATTAAGGAAAATATTAGGCACTTATTTGAGGCAGAATTTGTTTAGTCGGGAAACAAAAAAAGCTATCTATAATTTCAGTTGCATTAAACTCATGTACATGGAAACACACCCTACAAATGGAAACGTAAGCTGCAGACTAGGAAAAGACATGAGGACTGCGTACAAATGATAACGAATCAGTGTGAAGTTACATGTTTCTCAAAGTTGCCACAGAAGAGGCCACAGTAATGATGATGATGATGTATGAGCTTTCCACTGCTGCCCAGCTGGACACACGGTGATGTGGCAGGTCCTCTGTTCCTGCTGACCAGGATGAGAAGGCTAATGATGGAGTAGCTGGGCATGCGGAAGATGTACGGACTTTATAAATACAGACAAGTGTATTTCCCAGTTCTAAATCATGAGACATTGAGAAAATGACTTAACGGCCCTGAGCTTTTTAATCTATAAAGTGGGTATAAGAATATTTAATTTGTGTGATTGTTGTAGAGCTTTAAAACATGTAGTGTACACAAAGAATCTAGCACACATCAGTTGTCACTCTTCCATTGACATTACCCAGGACTTGACAAACTTCTGGATGGTGCTGGGAGAGACATGGAAACATTCAGTGCGCGCATGTGAACCTGGGTTCTGTTAGGTTAGTTGGGAGAGCCCTGAGCTCAGCTGGACACAGGAACTGTCTTTGAAACCACTAAAAGCTTCCCAGGAAGCAGGGAAAGCAGGGCCAGAGCCTGTGTGCTCTCTCACCGTTAAAGCCACGGCAGGGAGGTTTGTGCACAGGGGATGGTGACTCTGCAGGGCTGTGCCCAGCTGCTGGCACAGAGACACAGGGCCGAGTCCGTCAGCTCCAAGACGCTCGTGTTCAGCTCCCAGCGATAGTCATGGAATTCCTGTGCTACGAATCGACCCGGGACATCTCCTTATGTTTTCTGCACATTTTCATAAAACTCAAAGAGGAGCTGGGGGCCTGACTCAGGCCCTGTCGGTACCAAGATACACCGGGGTGCTCGGAGATAGGGGAACATCTCAGCGACACTGTCTGTCCTGGTGTTTTTATCAGGCGTCTTGGAGTTTGGGTGACTCCAGCGTCTACTGGGCTTGTGGGAAATGCAGATATAAAATGAGCACAGGAGAGAGTTTTATGGTTTATCTGCAAGGTTAAGCCTAGAAGAGCAGTGATCTCCTTGTCCACAGGACTCACCTGCTCCCAAAGACAAAGTGTCTCCCAGCAGAGGAGCCTGGAGCCCATGGCACGGCCAGGGGCAGGGAGCAGCACTGTGCCTCTTGCGCTCAGGGTTCTGGTCTTCTTGGGTAAGAGCTGAGTTCTTGGCTTCCCTTTGCCTGACTGGAGGATTATACTGTGATGGCATTGCCCTGTTGTCATCACCCTGCAGCTTTCTGAGGTCCAGTGCTCAGTGCTGCCCCACACAACAGATTCCCCTCCCCTTCTGCAGGGCAGAAGGGCTGGCTTAGGGCGAAGTCCCTTCCCACACAGCACTGCTGATTTTTCCCTGAGGCAGGGGCCCCTCTGCTGTACCTGCCCCAATAGGGAAGATGCCCTGTCTCCCTCTCGCCCTCCTCACCCCACCTTCTGCCTGCAGTGCTCTGTGCTGCAACTCACCTGCCAGTGCATCAACTGAGGGTGAGGGGTCTGTGAGTAAACCTTCTTTTCCCACTCTGCCTGTGTGTCCTCCATCATCTCCCTGATGCTGGGTTCAAACAAAGCTTTGATTTTATGTTTTCCTTCCCCAGGCCTTATTCCCGGCCCCTGCCCTGAGCGGCAAGTGATGAGGACTCATCAAGATTTAGTCCATCTGATGGAGTTTGAAGGGGGCTTGGGTTGTCTATAAATTACTAAGAGTAAAGATTCCCAGAAACTATTCTCTGACTTTATTGACTTATAGCACAGACCTTGCCAATTTGGGATTTACCCCCTCAAGCCCATTCTCAGAGGAGCGTTCTGGACAGTTATGTTGATCCCTCCAGATCCACCCTCTATGGATTATGTTAACTGGGCTCCTTTCTCCTCCACCTGGCACTTGAGTTTTGCTTATGGGAGACAAAGGCAGGAGAGTAAAGGGAGGCAGGGTCACCTACTGTCCTGGTTTGCAATATCTGTCTCTGGGCTCCCTTCTTGCTGGACACATTTCATATTAGCTGCTTTGCCCTCCCCAGGCCAGGGCACCTGGCTGGCTGCCCTCTCCCTAAGCCACAGTGCCCTACTGCCCAGGGATCCACACCTCTCCTCCTCCCTTCAGGACAATGGGAGTAAGAGCCACTCACTTCTGCTAGAAGGATGTTCTCCTTCCCTGACTGGTTTCCCTTGGCCCTGCCTCGCCTTTGTGGATAGTCCCTTCACTGGCCCTCCTCAACTCTGCCACGACCCTGACTAATGGACAAAGCAAGGGAAAAATGAGGCTTGAGAATGTATTTTGCCTTAAAAAGAAAGTAGCAAATGTCCTAACATTCTGCAATTAGCAGTAACAGAAGTCCTAACATTCTGCAATTAGCATTGCTGAGTAGTCAGCAGAAGCATAGAGAAATATGCAAGGTGAAAACAAATGTTGTTTGCACTCCCACCAGCGGTGTATGAGAGTTCCCTTCTCTCCACATCCTCTCCAACACATGTTGTTTCCTGTCTTGTTAATTATAGCCATTCTGACGGGCGTCAGGTGATATCTCATTGTAGTTTTGATTTGCATTTCCCTGATAGTTAATGATTTTGAACATCTTTTCATGTGTCTGTTGGCCATCTGTATATCTTCTTTGGAGAAATGTCTGTTCAGGTCCTTTGCCCATTTTTTAATTGGGTTGGTAGTTTTTTTGTTGGTAAGATGCATGAGTTCTTTATATATTTTGGAGATTAAGCCCTTATCAGAAGTATGGTTTGCAAATATCTTCTCCCAATTGTTAGGTTGTCTTTTCGTTTTGTTGATGGTTTCCTTTGCTGTGCAGAAGCTTTTTAGTTTGATGTAGTCCCATTTGTTTATTTTTTCTATTGTTTCTCTTGCCCGGTCAGACGTGGTGTTGTGCAGCCACTATGGAAAACAGTATGGAGATTCCTCAAAAAATCAAGGATAGAACTACCATATGATCCAGCCATCCCACTGCTGGGTATTTATCCAAAGAACTTGAAAACACCAATTTGTAAAGGTACATGCACCCATGTGTTCATTGCAGCGTTATTCACAATAGCCAAGACTTGGAAGCAACCTAAGTGCCCATCAAGGGACGAATGCATAAAGAAGCTGTGGTATATATACACAATGGAATACTATTCAGCCATAAGAAATGATGAAATCCAGCCATTTGTGACATCATGGATGGACATTGAGGGTATAATGCAAAGTGAAATAAGTCAGAGGGAGAAGGTCAAATACCGCATGATTTCCTTCATTAAGTAGTAGATAATAACAACAATAAACAAACACATAGGGACAGAGATTGGATTGGTGGTTACCAGAGGGGAAGGGGGGAGGGGGGAGCGTGAAAGGGATAATTCGGTACATGTGTGTGGTGATGGGTTGTAATTAGTATTTTGGTGGTGAACATGATGTAATCTATGCAGAAATAGAAGTACAATGATGTACACCTGAAATTTTTACAATGTTATAAACCAATGTTACTGCAATAAACAAAAAATTAAAAAAAAAAAAAAAGAAAACAAATGTTGTAACTTGCTGACACAGAGTCTGAAGAGGCTCCAGGGAAGAATGACGCTCTGTCCTCACCGACTCCTACCTCGGGACATCTACAGCAGGGGGATTTCTTCATATATATAGTGGACCCCCCGGTGCTCCATGCACATCCCTCTTCAGGACCCTCCCTCAGATCCCCAGCAGTTGTGCCCCTCCCTGGGCACTGCCCTCTGTTGCAGGGATCGCCTTTGGTTTAAGAGGCAAGAAGGGAAGAAGTGGGCAAATTTTTAAGGAGAGTGAGAAAAGTTTTAAATATTTGAAATAATATTTGTGGAGAAAGAGAGAGTGAGCTAACAAGAGAACCATACTAGAATCTCAAAGCAGGGTTGTAAAGGCAGGTAAGGTTAGTGACTCTCAATTTGTCATGATACCAGTTTGTGCAGGTGTGTGACTTATTCTGCCAGAGCTCAGCTGCTGCCGTGAATAAAAGAGACCAATGCATCCACTCTGGTTGGGATTTCTGTAATGTAAGGGCAACCTCAGAAGATCACGGTAAAAGAAAGAGGACTATCTGCAAGATAGGATTGGAAGAATGTAACATCATCGTATCTACTCTAGCGTGAGGTAATGAAGATACGGAACGACCTCAAGGAATAAGTTACCAAGGGCTAGGAGATCCCAATAATGGCAAAGAGCAGGTGTGGGAGGATAAGAAGCTGTGGGCAGATGGTGGGATGGTTCATTTGTGATGTGGGAGGGGGAGCATTTTCCGCTGATGACAAAGATCAAGGAATGATGTTACTGCTGTGGAGCAGCAGAGCAAGAAATAGGAGAGACTCACAACTTTAGGGTGGGCAAACATGCCTTAGACAGGAGGCAAGGGCACTACATGTGAAAGAAAAAATGGTAAATCAGACTTTATAAACACTTAAAACCTCAGTTCACCAAAAGGCAACATTAAGAAAGTGAAAAGGCAAGCCGCTCTGGGAGAAGACAGACTCGGTACATTTAATGGAATCTACAATAGAAAAATATCTCCCACATATCAATAATATAAAGACAACCACTTCTTTAAAAATGGACAAATTTCAAAGCAGACGTTTTACAGTAGAAGATGGGAAGATAGGAATGACCAAAAAGCATATGAAAAAAGTAAATATCATTACTCATCAGTGAAATGCAAATGAGATACCACCACACACCCAACAGAATGGCTAACAGTATAAAGACAGAGACATGGCTGATGGTGAGCATGTGGAGCCAGGGGAACTCCCATCCCTTGGTGTTGCAAATTGATGCAGCCACTTTGGAAAACTGATCAATTGTTTCTAATAAAGGCAAACATGCATCTTACCCTATGAATCAGTGATTCTACTCTTATCTCTATACCCAAGGGAAATGGGTGCATTTATCCACAAAGACCTGTACAAGAACATTCAGAACGCCTTTACTCATAATAGCTGAAGACTAGAGCAGCCCACTTATCCACCTATAGGAGAGGAGAAGCACATTGTGATAACACTGGAATACTGGAATATGAAGAGTAAACTACTGATATACACAATACGAGTACATTTCAAAATATTAACTTTTGAGAAAAAGAAGTCAATCAAAAAAGAGTATTTACTATCTGGTTCTATGTATATGAATATCAAGAATAGGCAATATTATGGTGATAAAAGTCATAAAAGTGGTTAGCTCTGGGAAATAAGTTTATTGCAAAGGAGCATGAGGACATTTTCTTGGGTGATGGAAAAGTTCTCATCTTGATATCAGTCAGGGTTTCACTGGTGTATGCATTCATCAAAATTTACCAAGCTAGCCATGTATTAATTTGAGCATTTTACTCTCTATGAATATACCTTAAGTATAAATAAAACATAAATAAATTGCATAAAATATGGGAGTCCTATACAATTTATGCTTCTATTGCATGAAGTCCAATTTAGAAGTGAATCACAAATAAGAGAAGACAGGAGCACTCACTTCTATAAAATATTGGGAATGTGAGAAGTTCTCTGTGACTGAAACTTACAACATCCAAATTTGGAATAAAATAAGCTGGCTGACAAGAGAAACAGCTGAGGATCCATGGCTGAGGGAAAGCTGTAGCCAAACAAAAAGTTCAAAAAAAACAAAAATCTTCAAAGGCTGTTGAAATCCTTCGATGAAGCCCTAACTGCTGTGAACTCCATAATTTGGCAAATCGGTCATTCGTCAGTATCATCATTTAGTCTTTTATTAGGCTTTCAATAGATTAGTGAAGTGAGGTTTTGCCAAGCAACCAGCCTGCGCCCCTCTCTGCGAGCAGGTCCTGTTGAGACTGCACTTCCTGGGCAGGTTCCAGGGGGGCACATGGGCACAGCAGGGGCTCAGGGGGCAGCCACACAGGGGGTTTCCACGTCCAGTGAAGCCCAACTAAGGACCTCTCAGTCTCAGAGTTAATGGATCCCAACTTAAGAAACCTTGCTTTTGCTTACAGATTTCTACCTGTAAGGAGCCAAGAGAGATATGGGCTGGGGTGAATAAAATTATTGCCCATATCATTTTGTAATATTTTACAAGAAAAAATTGAGGAGCTCACAAATTATAATCCAAGCCAAAGGAACAGTAAGAATCAGGTTCCTTCCTTAATCTGCCCTTCACAACCTCAGAAGACTCAAACTCTGCTCTGTGTGCACAGGTAGAGATCCAGTTTGTGGTCTCTTTCTTTTTGTGTGTGTGTGAGGAAGATCTGCACTGAGCTAACATCCAGGCCAATCCTCCTCTTTTTGCTGAGGAAGACTGGCCCTGGGCTAACATCTGTGCCCATCTTCCTCCACTTTATATGGGACGCCGCCACAGCATGGCCTGACAAGCGGTGCGTCTGTGCGAGGCCGGGATCCGAACCTGGGCCGCCAGCAGCGGAGTGTGCACACTTAACCGCTACGCCACGGGGCAGGCCCCTGTGGTCTCTTTTTGATAACTCTAGATTTGATCATCTTTGGGTCTAATGCTGCTGTTTGATGCATCTACTAGCATTTCTCCTAAGTGGTTTGTTTACTTGTGTGTTTTATAACTTGTTATTGAGAATTGTTTTCCTCCAGAGAATCACTGCTTGGTATTCAATGGTTTTGAAGCTCAAGGCAACTTTACATAATAGTGTTAGACTTGGAGACTCCAGATCACTCGGAGTTTAGGCTCAGCTGCTTGCTGCTCTACTCTTCCCCACCGAAAAGAAGATGAAATGTAAACCTCATGTTGGACACTGCTGTGCCTCTGCTTGACTCATTACCAGAATATTCTGAATTGAGTGGAATAACATTAAATGCTATTTGCACTTTCTCACACACACACACACACACGCCACAGTGACGGACCTCATTTCACACTAAGGTTCAGGCTGCACAGGGCCCCTCAGACTGAGATGCCCTTGCTGGGAAGTCTGGTGAGAGCTTCACAGGGGCAGTGGTTCCCCTGGTGAGACAGGGGCCTCAGGAAGGAGTGTCCCTCATGCTTGTGGCTGCCCTTTTTGTGCAGAGAGCAGCTGGCTGTGCAGCGCTGTGGATTCACTGCTGGCACAGAGGAACAGGGAGGTCTGGTTGGTGCCGGCTGATTCCAGGGTCAGGGGGAAATCCTCACTCTTGTTTCGGGAAACACGGTATCCTTCTGTGACATCCCCTTTGGCAGTGCTGCTACACTCCCTGAGTAATGGATCAGCCTTGGCCCCTGTCCCAGGTCTTGTCCATACCAGAACATTGAAAAATGTTTCATATTCTGAGAACATTCCAAGATCATCTCCTGTCCTGATTGTACAATATGGTATCTTGGCTTCCGGGTGATTGCAGCATCCATGGGGCCTGTAGGAGAGGCAGACATAAGGTAAAGACAAGCTTAAGGAGTAACCAGGATCCACAAAGGGAAGGGAAAGGCTTGGAGCCAGGACTTTGCAAACCCATGGCTGAGGTTTCCAGCTGGGTCTAGAACTCATCTGCTCCCAGAAGACAAAGAGTCACACAAAAGAAGTTGAGGCTCATGGTAGGGTCAGGGCTAGAGGGGGCTGTCCCAGCTAAATGCTCTGATCCACAGGACTGAGAAAGCGAGCTCAGAGGCTGTTCTCCAATGGACAGAGGGATCTGCCTGGGATGTCACTACCTGCCATCCCTGCAGATTCTCCTTGGTACAGGGTCCTTTCTGACTTGGCTCAGGCAGGGTCTGCTACTCCTCTCAGAGGTCTTGCGTAGCGTGGCCTACAGGGGAGACGGGGTGTGGCTGCCACGCACTGAGTTTAGGGTGCACCCCACACCCTTGGTTTCCCACATTCCTCTCAGACAGCTGCTCTTCTGTGCACCTGCCCCTGACATCAAGGCTGCCTTGACCAATTCCTTCGACTGTGGATCTCGCTAAAGTTGAGAGGCACCTCCCACTTCTCCCATAGCTGAAGGGAGCCCAGCAATAACTGAAAATTTCTTCAACATCTGCCTAATATAGGATCCACGCTTTAAGTATTTCTTAACCCTTTCCTCCCGGGCAGTTCTCCCTGCCTCTCCCCAGAGCCCCTTAGATCTCAGTGGCGTCACAGTGCCATCTTGTGGCCAATAACTGAAGTTTCATCATTATTTTCTGCAGTGGCCCAAGGGATGCTGAGAATTGTCTGCACGGTCAGTAGGGAGAATATTCCAGAAGTAGTATCCTGCAAGTTAATGCTCAACTTCCTTAAGCCCTAATCCCAACACTACTTCTAACTCTGCCTCAATTCCTTTGAGTTACCATGCTTAAAATCCCATCCTCCTTCTACTTAACTACTATCACATTATCTAGGAGTTATAGTCCAGCTAAGATTTCTCTTTTAAAACTGTCTTTGGGAATGGAGAGGGAAAGAATGGGAGGAATGGAAGGAAATAATATTTAGTCTAAAAATAAGATAAGAATAAGAAGAATAACACAGAAGTTGAAGTGTAAGGAGGTTCTTTTATCTCATTATTAAAGATAAACAAAAATGTTGCTCCCCTCAAATGACAATGTTACCTCCAAAATATAGATCAGGAAAGAACTGGGAAGATAATGATATCATCTTCAAGATGGGATCCAATGTCTATGAATAAAATGTAAAACTGCAATATAGGAAAAATATAGGACATCTTATAAGGCAATAAACAATCTCAGAAGAAACAGTACCTAACGGGGAAAATAAGGATGGATGGAATTAAGATCAGCAAAGGGCATTCTATATGAAATGAATAACTTGTACAACGTACATCTGCTGATTTGAGCAGTAGGGAGGGAAAAGATGATTCTGGAAGCAGAGGAATTGTGGGAGATAAGAAAACACTGGCGCAAAATAGTAGAATAAGGAAGGGAAACTGCCAGGGTCATGTGGAGAAAGGTGACCAAAATTGGAGACAAGATCTAGGAAGAAAGTCCCTGGATTGGCATTGCAAGGACCAGGAATTCCCCCTGAGCCCTGGCCTTCCTCAGTCCTGAGAGACACAGGAGAATAGAGCAAGGAGTGCTTTGCTGATGTCACAATTAAAGTAAGACCAGGAAAACTCCCTTCAAAGGACACTCATTCCCTGGGGAAAGAAATCTGGAGTCCTGAGCCACCATATCTCTGATCAGTGGATTTGGGGAGACTGTCATTCCCCTTACCAACCATGCAAGGCTCAGGGCACCTCTATCATGCCGGAGTCTGTGACGTTCAACCCAGTCCTGGAGCACGGGGTTATCTCTGAGGCCTCCAGGAACCTATGATCCATAATCATATCAGCTCTGACCATGGCTACAGATTTCACAGACAAACTGCAGCTTTACCCGCAGATGGCTGCAAGGTGTCATCAAAATATAATTATTCATAACAAATAATACATAATATAGCAGATAAAACAACTAGAAAGGAAAAGGTACATTATTATAAAGAAAATACTCCTTCTTGCTGAGTTAAAGAGCTCAGGGAAATGATTTCATATCAAAGGCTAGGACACCAAATAACAGACTCAGTTGCTAGAAATCACATTTACTCAGGGAATCAGATAAACTGGAGAAGTTATGAAAGTATGCTTTAGTCTAACTCCCAGGACTGGAGCAGTGGGAAAATGAAAACAAAATAGAGGAAATGGTTTGCTCAAATGAGGCAGAGGAAATGAAGTCTTATCATTATCAACATTGTGTCTATCAAAGAGCCACCACAGAAGTAGTAAAGGCATTTACTTCCAATGGGGAGACAGGCTTGGTACTGTTTGCAGAAAACTTACAGTGTGACAGGGATAAAAGAGGCTTCAGAATAAAGAATATGCCTGAGGAGGTAAACTTTCCAGATGGGGACAACGAAGGCAGAAATGACGCCGTTCACTGCACAGAGCCAGAGCCGTGAACGTGGGCAGTGACCTTAAAGTCCTACAGAAGACTGTTTGTGTCGAGGACATTCAGTCCTTTGCTTGTAGGGTTGAGCTGGCTCTGGGACTCCTAGAACCCAATGAGCCATAATTATTTCTATCCACCAACATTCACAGCCACAGTATTTCAGGAGTGAATCTATGGTCTCTTTCTACCCAAAGGACAGATGTTGTCCAAGTTTACCTCTTCTCATTGAGGAATGAAAAGCAAAGGACGGCCTGTTTAGGGCCTCTAGGAGCTGCAAGAAGAGAGAGTATGAAGTTTGTGAACAGGAAGGAGGTGACTGTGCCACGCTGTGGCTGAGCTCCTGGCACATAGATACATGCCTGAGTCTCCCAGCTCTGCGGGCTGGATCTTCACAGTGGAGGAGGACCCTTTGGGTCTCTCAGCAGAGAACTGATCATTAGGCATCCCTGATGTGTCTAGTGCCTCTTGTTCAAGAAGTAAACGAAAAACTCTGGGCCTTGACCCGGGGTCTGTAAGTACCAATAAAGAGTTGCATGACCAGAAATAGGATCAAACCTAAGAGCTACAGCGTAGTCTCTCTCTGTGACCCTGTGCCTGGGGGACTGGGAGACTCCAGCACCTGTGTGGCCTGTGGAGACAGTGTTGGGAACAGTAAGGAGGAAAACAATTGTAATCATCACACAGACACACACACACACACGCACGCGTGCACACACAGAAACTGCTTGGTTTTCTGAGGACTCACCTGCCCCCAGGAGACAGAGGGTCACACAGCAGAGGAGCCTGGAGCTTACGGCAGGGTCAGGGCAGGATGGGAAGTTCACCAGGTCAGGGCCCTTCTGAGCATGAGCAGAGGAGGAGGGACATCCCTTGTCCCCACAAGGCAGTTCCCATAGTGACATCACTGCCTCAATCAATCCCCAGACCTCAGGGACACATGATTTATATTATAACATACTTGGATGACAAATTTAAATATTTATAAGCTCCTTTTTTAACAAAATCAACACACACGTCATCACTTTGGGCTCCCGTGCTGTCTGGATGCAGTGGTCTCACGTTGCATCTCTAAGTTTATCTTCTCATCCACCCATCACTCCTCTGTCTGCTGGGCATTTTCACTAGGATGTGTCAACAGCACCTCCAACACAAGATACCAAAGGTGCATTCATTGACTTCTCTGCAAGTCAGGATCTCCTGTGAGAATCCCTATTTCTGTCACCCTCCCCTCCATTCTTCTAGTCACCCATGCTCAACATTATCCATTTCTTAGGCAAGCGTGGGCATTGAGAGCTTGATGTGGCTTTGCCCCAGAATGCACTGACCTATTCAGAGATGCAAGAGGTGAAATGACGCCCTGGGAAAACATCTGAGTTGGAAGCTCCTATTCCTTCTGCAGGTCAAAGACCAATTGCCCTCTCTGTGTTCATTAATCTCCATGTAGTGTTATGACTCCACGCCCAGAGCAAAGCCTTATGTCATTCTAAGTCATCACGCGTTAGAAAACAGGTTCCTTGCAGCTTATTTAAAGAAGAAGTTTCGACTTTGTTGACCTTTAAAACACTAATGTGTAATATACAATAATAAATTTAACTGTCCTTCTGGAAATCTGTGAAGCTGTGTTATAGGTAATTTAACTTCCCTTTCACTGCTATCAGAGCATCTAATTGTTCTACAGCCATTAATGTCTGCCACTTTTATTAATCGGTCAGCTGTAGTTACAAGCATCCTTTCCTTCCTGTGGAGAGTGGGAGCAGGATCAGAGAAGACTGAATGGTTGGCAGCAAGGCTACGGGGTCAGGGAGGAGGACTTTCTGTAGCTCTGTGTCTTTGCTGCTTGCCCAAGAAACACTGCTGAGTCCGCCATAACTGGGGAGACCATTCAAATGTACAGAGTAAGATGTTTGGCTGACTTGTGTGAACATTGTCAGAAGTGTCCACTTTATGATTTCACTTTTCTCTTCCAAGTGTTATTGCCCATCCCACCTGTGTGACTGGGTGTCCCAGAGCCTGGGTGACTCCATCACTGGAGCCTGTGGGCGAAGGAGATGGAAGCTGGAGGCAGTCCTACAAGTCTACTTGGGAAATGATTACAGTCTAAAAGCAAAGTGGATACAGGGATAAGACATCTTCCCATGTTCCTGGAATTGCTTGCTTTCCAGATACAAAGGACAACTGTGTATAAATCTATGGAACCCACAGTAGGGTCAGGTCAGCACTGGGGCCTCTCCACCTCCCTGCTTAGGGCTGTTTTCCTAGGAGATGGTAGTACCGCTCGAGGGCAGTTTACAACAGCCTCACAAAATGTGTTGGAAAGCTTTCTTTCTTTTTCTATTCTCTATAATATTTATTATAAAATTGAAATTATCTACTATTCAACTGTTTGGTAAAATTTAACTGTAAAACTGCCTGTGCCTAGTGTTTTGGGAGATGGGTAGATATCAAACATTGATTCAGTTATGTTAGGATTTCATACATTCTCATTTCTTTCTAATTTAATGACAATTTTCATAGTATCATTTTACAGCTTGAGCTCTGTTCTATTTTTAGTTATCTCTTCTTTTTAATTCCTAATATTGTTTATTTACCACCTTTTTTTCTTCATCAGTCCTGCTTAAAGTGTGCACGTGTTTTTAGTTTCCAAAACTATGTTTGTTATAATTGAATCAAGTTAAAACATTTTGCTTTTTGTTTCATCTATTTTTGTTCTTTATATTCATGATGTTATTTCATTTACTTTTGGGGGGAGATTACTCTATACTTCTTCCTAACTCTTAAGCTTAATGTTTAGATTATTATTTTTCTGAACTTCTTAGTCCTTTACTTGTATAAATTTCCTTCAAAGTACTGTTTTAGTGGCAGCTCTTATTTATTGATATGTAGTATTGTCAGCATCTCTTATTTCTAAACATTTTTAAAATCCTACTAAGATTTCTAGTAAAACACAGGATTTATTTGGAATTATGTTTTTACATTTATAAATATGAGGTTATTAAAAAGTTGTCTTTTGTTTTTTCCTTTAATCTTTAATGTACTATTGCCAGACAAGTTTATCTTTATGATACCAGCACTTTAAAACTGATTGGGACCTCCTTTCTGGACTAACCAATAGTCACTTTAAATAAATGATCAATGTGAAGTTGTGTACTTTTTTTTCTAATTTGGGTGTGCAGGACTTTATGTTTTTTCCTTACATTGGTCTCATTAAATGTACTGTTCAAATGTTATGTATCATTACTAACTTGTTGTCTATTGATCTATTACTTATGAAGGAAATCTTGTTAAAATCTTCCACCACGATGGCGCATTTGTCAATCTCTCATTTTTACATTGTCATTTTTGCATCTGAAGCAATATTTCTTATACTTATGTGTTTGTTAGAATTTTAATGCCCATTTTGGAACCATTAAAATTACTAAACTCTGGGGGCCAACTCGGTTGCATAGTGGTTAAGTTCACATGCTCTGCTTCAGTGGCCCAGGGTTCACAGGTTCAGATCCCAGGCATGGACCTATGCACCACTTATCAAGCCATGCTGTGGCAGGCATCCCACATATAAAGTAGAAGAAGATGAGCATGGATGTTAGCCCAGGGCCAGTCTTCCTCAGCAGAAAGAGGAGGATTGGCAATGGACGTTAGCTCAGGGCTAATCATCCTCACCAAAGAAAAATAAATAAATAAAAATAAATAACTGAACTGTGTTAACATCTACCAATCTTAGAAAAGCAATAACAATGCTTTTTACCATGACCATCTTTTATATTTAAATGGCTACACCAGATTTCTTCTGGTTGGGGTTTTTTGACCTCTGTGTCCTTAAAAGTTAGGTGTTTCTCTTTTTAATAGTATATAACTTTATTTTTTAAATTACTATTACTATTTTGTTAACTGGATTATAACATCATGTAGATTTCAGTTGTACATTATATATTTCAGTTTCTGTGTAGACTGCATCAAGTTTACTACCAATAGTCTAGTTTTTATCCATCACCGTACATATGTGTCTCTTTATCCCTTTTGCCCTTCCCTTAACCCCTTCGCCTCTGGAAACTATTAATCTATTCTCCTTATCTATGTGTTCATTTATCTTCCACATATGAGTGAAATTATATGGAGTATGTCTTTCTCTGTCTGACTTATTTGACATAGCATGATACACTCAGGGTCCACCCATGTTGTCGGAAATGGCATGACTTTATCTTTTTTGTGGCTGAGTAATAGTCCACTGTATATATATACACCACATCTTCTTTATCCATTCATCCCCTGATGGGCACGTGCACTGCTTCCATGTCTTGGCTGTTGTGAATAATGCTGCAATGGACATAGCAGTGCATAAATCTCTTTGAATTGTTGATTTCATGTTCTTTGGAGACATACCCAGTTATAACTTGGTGTTTTAACCTCAATCTTACAATTTCAAACTGTCAAAGTTTTAACAGGAAAGGCCCATTAATATTGAGTTTAATTAATGATATTTTTATATTTATTCCTAACAGCACTTTTTGTGCTTTATATCTATCCTGCTTTCTCTTTTTTTTCTCTTTGTTCTCTCTTTTCTCCGCCTCTATCTTCTTTGAATTAATTTTAATTTCTTTAATATTCCCTTTTCTATCTCTGTATTGAAGTTATATGCTCTATTTCTGCCTTTTTAATGGTTACTCTTACTTTTTCAGAGCATATGCAGTGGAAAGTCTATTAAATATCTCCACTCTCCTCGAACCAAATAAAAAATATTACCATTTTCAGTTCAATTAACTTGTCCCACCATGTGTACCAATGATATTTTAATATTAGTGCCCATATTAGACACTCATCATAGCAGTCACTCTGTGTAGATTTCAGTACATGACTATCAGATTAAATTGATTCCATCATGTATATGTTCCATACCTTTCTTCTTGGATTGTTTTCCATCTTTCTTAAGTATAAGTTTGAGAATTTTTAAATTTTCCTCTCCTGAAAATAATTTTTCATCAACCTCATGAATGATGACCAGAATAATAATTCTTATTTATTTTCTATTTTTTTTCTTGAGGAAGATTAGCCCTCAGCTAATGTCTCTGCCAATCTTCCTCTACTTTATATGTGGGTCACAGCCACAGCATCGCTGAGGAGAGGTGT
The DNA here is from genome assembly GCF_020826845.1 of Diceros bicornis minor. Lineage (NCBI taxonomy): Eukaryota > Metazoa > Chordata > Mammalia > Perissodactyla > Rhinocerotidae > Diceros > Diceros bicornis. Next base: position 89,444,548 of record NC_080742.1, on the reverse strand, counting down.
GGGTCTACCCGGCCCGGGACACGAACCCATGAACCTGGACCGCCAAAGTGGAACATGCAGAACTGAACTACTACGCCATGGGGACAGCTCCCAATAATTGATATTTTTAACTTCCTTTCTTGACTTTCACTGTTGCTCTCAGTCTAATTATTCCTTTGGGATATATTTATCTTTTCTTTTGACTGCTTTCAAAATCTTCTCTCTTTTAATTAAGGTTCTATAATTTCACTATGACATAACTATTTACCTTACTACACATTCATTTGGATTTTTGTCTTTAATCTGAGGATTTATGTCTCTAATCACCTCTGGAAAATTCTCAGCTAACATCTCATACAATATCACCTTTTATCAGTCTCCCTATTTTCCCTTTCTAAAACTTCAATTACATGCAAGAAAACAAGAGGAAGTTCTAATAAAATATTATGTATGATCAAATAAAATATTGTGTATGATTTTCTTCCCTGTTCTTTAACTTCTCTTTCATATTTCACTTTTAATTTTTCATGCTACATTCCAGGTAATTTCTTCAGATTTGTCTTTTATGTTGTTAACAATCTCTTTAGGAGCGTCTACTCTGCTGTTTAATTTATCCATTATTTTTTTCAGTGATTATTAATCATCTTGAGATATCCTATTTGATGCTTTTTTTGTTGCCTGATGTTTTGTGGTAATCTTTTCTTCCTTGCTCATATTTCATTTCTTCTTGTATTCTTTTGAATATAACTTTTCAAACATTCGTATGTTGTAATACCTAATGGCTGTCCATTTCAAAAATTTATTGCCTCTGCTCGCTTTTGTTTTAATGTTCTCAATAGTGGGAGAATATTTGTCTAATGTTAATCTGTGGAATTCCTGAGATGCCTGGATGGAGAGTGTAGAAGTTCAGGAGTCCCCTTTTTGCAAGCGTCTCAAATCCAACTCCAAATGCATGAGCCCAAGAACTGTCTGCTGTGCTCTTGGCTGTTGAATAAACCCATGCCCTTAGGTTCCTAGTATCAGAAAATGCTCTCAGAGCAGCCGCAGTGGTGGTTCCAGAATACAACTTTGATTTTCTGTTTCCTTTAATTATGTTCTCTCCATAACTTAGAGCCTGTAAGGTCATGTAGTCATGACATTTGCTTTCTGATCTTCCAAGGGGATTATATATTTTATTTATTTATTTACAAGATATAAATTCCTAAATCTACAGACATCCCCTCTTCTTTCCTTTTTGCCCAACCCATAATTTCAAAAAATATCCTAATATCTGAATAATATTTATAGACATTATACTCAGTCAGGTTAAAGAACATGCCATATTTTAAATTGGAAATTCCCATACCAACTGACAAAATGGCTTGCACAGTCAAATGCTCCTGTGCTTTTCAACAAGTGAACTTTCTTTATAAACTTAGAGCAAATAATCTCAGACACAGGGGGACTCGTTGACGCTTGTATATCCTGGGCAACTGGAAACTGAAATTCTGGGAACTTAACCTCAAGTCCTAGCACCAAAGATTTGTTCTACCATCGGTCAATTTAAGGCTATTAAGGAATGAAAGCACTCAGTTTCTACATAGTGCTGACTTCTTCAAAGTAAAATTAATATACTTTACTTTGAAGACATATGTTCTCATTTTAGTAGATTAAGAAGTTAGATTAATGGTGAATTAAGCCTGCCAGGCTAGACCTGGACAGGAGAAGACAGAGCTCTTTGCTGAAGAGACCAAGTTTCCAGAGGTCGGTCACTGTGGTGAAGGATGGAGGCTGGAGTCTGAATTATTTCCCTGCTGTTACAAGATGCTGGGACATGTGATATCCTGGGTAGTCAGCTGGTGGGGGTGAAGAGTGGTCAGATATGTCTTACGAGGAACTGATTGTGGTCATTAGAGGGAAGGATTGTCTTGAGAAATTGTCTTTCAGTCATCTTAGACGTGTTTGGGGCTCTAGCCCTCTCTTCTCTTTCCTGTTTTGGGGCCAGCTCTCTACACGGAGAGCAGGCATCTCTTACAGCACTGTATTCTTGCTGCCATTGCAGAAACGCACGGCTATTCCCTCAGCTCTGAGGCTTTAACTTTGTTTTGTCATCAGATCTCTGAGCTGATCAACTCTAAGTCAATGAAGACTATTTCTCAGACTGTGGAGCCCAAAGGGACTCCACAGTGCTTGCCATTGGGTGTAACAGAGCCGGATCCAGGGATGTTTCTAGAGATGAGATTACATCCACTGTCTCCATGGTCTCCTCACACTGACTGGGTGTCCTGGTATCAGAACAAATCCAGCATCACAGAAGTTCATGAAGGAGAGAGAAGCAGGAGACAGATCCCGGCTTCTGATTAGGAGGGAGACATATCCACAGTCATGAGGGAGAATTTTGTAGCTGAGACCTGGAAAATCCAGAACAGAGACATCCCAACAGCGCCCATAATTCACGTGGGAAACAGGTGTACTCAGAAGTCTCTGGCCACCCAGTGGGACCTTGAATGGGAGTGTAGGTGGGAGTTAGCCCCTACAGAGAGGAAGGATGCATCCTGTTCAGACACGATAGCTTACAGATGAGGGACTCGCAGGGTGGCTGGAGTAGGGAGGGCAGGATGAGCTGTTTAAGTTGGGGCCTGGGAAGTGGGGAGACCAAAGACCCAGCAGGGCCTGTGGGGTGACTGCTGTCAATGGGAATGGTGGGCAGGAGCAGAGACCACATGAGGGTTGGGGACCTTAGAGAGAGACAGCAATGAGAGGCCCAGGGAGAGATGAGGGGGTCTAGCTGTATCTACTTACCGATGACTTTCCAGGCTGGAGGCGTCAGACCCAGGCCCATGACTAGAAAAGTCAAAGCTGGGAAAGCACCTTCTCAGCTCATGGGGCGGCTGCAGAGGAAAGAGAGAGAGCAGTGGTGGAGACATGTCCCCCTGAAGGCCTGTGTTCAGGGCCAGGCCTGGCTGAGACTGTCCTGGAGAAGGACCTCAACACACACTGGCATTCACACTGCACACACGGGCCACTCGCGTTCCAATTTCTCACTGTGCTAGGAGTTCACAAAGGGCTCAGCAGAGTCCTGGAGCTCAAGGCCTCCCCTGCCTTTTTGTGCAGAGAGGAGTCAGCTGTGCAGCACTGTGGAGTAACTGCTGGCACAGAAGTACACAGATGTCTGGGAGGGGATAGCAGACTCCAGCTCGAGAAGGAAGTTCTTTGTATTTGGTCTTGAGACATTGTACCCTTCGGGAACATCTCCTTTTTCAGTGGAATCAGCAGCATCTGAGTAGTGGCTCAACCTCAGCCCATGTCCCTGGTCTTGTCGATACCAGTACATAGACCTGTGGCTCATATCTTGGGCACATCTCAGTGTCATGTTCTCTCCTGTCCTCAGGACCTGGAATTTAGGGGTTTGAGTGATGCCAGCATTCACTGGACCTGTGGAGAAGGAGATGAAGCTGATGCTGCAGACACAGGGAAAGGCTCAGCACTGAGACCTGGAAATTTTCACTCACGAAAATATCCCTGCCCAGGACTCACCTGCCTGCAGGAGACAAAAGGCCACTGAGCACAGGAGGCCCACACTCATGGCAGGAGCAGGGCAGACCGAGGGGTCTTCTGGGTCTGTGTGTTGATGGAAGGGGAGAGGAGATCTCCCGGGAGTCATTCTGAGATGTCACTCTCCCTGCCTGGGCCCCAGGGCCAACCTGTCACAAGGGGTCACGCCCCTTCCCCCAGAGGGTCAAATCAAAAATAAATGTACAAGGAACAGCTTAGAATGGGAAGAATGTATTTGTCTGGATTGACACAAGTCTTACAGGTCGTTCTTAACTTTTTTGGAAAACAGTTTTTAACTTTATGTGTATTTATTCCTGTGATACAATTTTTCACTAATACATTCATTTTATGCATCTACACGTATCTGTAGTTTTGAATTTTAGTGAAAATCCTTATGGCTTTCTGATGCCTTTTCTGACTTGTGTGTCCCAAATGCTCCTTCAAGTATCCGTTTCTACTTTACTCATTGACCACCTTCTTGTTAAGGTCCTTCTACCTGCAGTGAGTCTCCTGGTATCTGGTTGCCAGACCTCAGGGGCGGGCTCATCAACATTTGAGGAACCGTTCTGCTCTGATTCTTATTAATTCACTGACAGGTGGGAGACCTGCCAAATGCAGTTAGAGCCCCTTCATATTCCCCAGTGCACTTGTTCCTGGGTTTGTGATGAGACAGTAGCAAGCAGAACAACCTCACACCTGTGACTGACCTTTCTCTGTGACAAGATGATGGCTGCTCAGCACTGTGGATGACCTACTGGCACAAAGGAATACAGATGTGTGAGGGACTTGGGGAGACGTGGTAGACTCCAGGGTAAGTGAACAATGCTCTGTTCTTTATTGAAGACATCCATTCCCTGGGGAACAGCTCCTTGTGAAGAATGGCTGCTGTTAATTAAGTAATAAATATCACGGAGCTCAAAAACTGTATCTTATTGCACACAATCCCACACTTAGAAGGACCGTGTACTTGGTTCAATGCTCTGTTGTCATGATGTTTATATTCTTAATACTATTTGAACCATGGGCCCTGCAAATGATGTAGCTGGTCCTGAGTACATGGTTTTGGACCTGTGGTCACATCCTGATGTGATGGTTTCCTTCAGCAGAACTACATGTCTGGGATCTGTGTGACTCAGAGTCTCTGGGGTCTTGAAGAGAAGGACTCAGAAACTAAAGTCAGAACCTAAAGGAGGAGTCTGATGTTGTAACCACAACAACAAGCCTTGAAGCTGGGGTCTGGCTAGCCCATGACTGGGTTCCATGTCTGTGCCTGGGACTTCTCTGTATCACTTGTTGTCCTGTTGCTTTGATCAGGTGTTTTGGTGTTTGAGTGACTCCAGAATCCACTGGGCCTGTTGGGGAGGAGAAAGAAAGCAGCTGGGGGCAGAGCACAGGGGAAGCCTCCTGCTGCAGCCATCACCAGCAGGTTCCTATTTCAGGCATGGCAAAAACAAAAGAGAGGCTTTCACACTGTGCCCAGTACTCACTTGCTCCCAGGAGACAAAGAGCCACACAGCAGAGGAGCCTGGAGCCCGTGGCAGCATCAGGAACCCAAAACATCTCCTAGCTCAGGGGTGGGGTCTCCTGGGGTAAGTGGTCTAAAGTTCTGAACCTCCCATTTCCCTGATAGGAGCATTTGCCTATGATGTCACTGTTCTGACGTCACTGCTCTGTGCTTACTCTCTCAGAGAACCACAGCCAGCCCACTGTCCCCCTTGGCAGGACTCAGGGTTGGCTCTTCTAGCCTGCATTCCTGTCCTGCACAGCCCCTCAACAAAGGGTGAGTGTGAATTGAGTGCCACTGCCATAGCCCACAACATACCTGATCTCCCTCTGCCTGCCCCTGCCTGACACCGATTACCCAGCCCTTGCCGCCCCCACCCCTTCACCCTCCGCTTCCTGTGCAGGCTCAGGAGATAGTCCCCTTGGTGCAACCCTGGCAGCCATAGTTAAGGCAGATCCAGTTGGGACTGACATTTACAATCATTCCCCAGAAGGACCTATGAGTTCTATTGAGTGACCCAATGACTGTTAATAAATTCCACCCAAAGAGAAACTATTTCCATTTTGTGTATCTTCACAAGAAAACACGCATATGTGCATACACAAACATACACACTCACACACACACACGATTATCTTTTAATTGGCAAAGATGTCAAGGTGTTATTACTGAACACAGCAATTTTTCTTGATCAGTTTTTCAGGTTCATTTCTGAGAAGCACCCTTGATGATGGCAAGAGATGTCTCTAAACATGTGGTGGTGGCTGGTGATAGAAAATTCTTACAGGATCATGAGACTGAATAAATATTACGGTAACATAATTTTCTCTCCTCCATAGGAACATCAGCATATTTCAGCTTTAGATACAATTAGGGTCCTTTACAGGACTGGTCATCAGTCCTGGCTATGAAAACACAATTGCTCAGAATATTGCAGAAGGTGTACGGAAAGCCACGACTACCCACAATGACTACCCTTTATATTTCAAGTAAGAGGAGATTATTGTGGAGGGGAAATACTGAATAATAATACTTCATGGCTCTGTATAAGTGAGCATTCATTTATTCATTTCAGAAGTGTCAAAGATTATCGAGTATATATTTGGTTTTCCTATGAAAGTAAGGGAAAGGGAACGATACAGTTATGGATGGAATTGTGTCCCCAAAATTTCTATGTTGAAGTCCTAACCCCCAATGTGACTACATATGAAGATAGGGCCTTTGGGGAGGTAGTTAAGGTTAAGTGATGTACTAGGGGTAGGACTCTGACCCTATACGACTGGTGTCCCTATAAGAAGAGGAAGCGACACACAGAGCTCTTTCTCTCTTTCCACCTGAACACAGAGAGACCATGTGAGGACACAGCCAGAAGGGGTCTGTCTGCAAACCAGGAATAGAGTTTTTACCAGAAACCAACCCTAGCACCAAGATCTTGGACTTCTAGCCTCCAAAACTGCTAGAAAAGATGTCTATTGTTTACGCTACGCAGTCTGCAGTATTTTGTTATGGCACCTGAGCAGACTAATCAATGGGGTAGTACTGTGGAATATCAGAGTGAGAAGCAAAGAGAAAGGCATGTCTGAGCAAGTCCTCGAAAGATGAATAGTATCTGGCCGTGTTTGGGGTGAAGGGAAGGGCCTTCCAGCCCATGGAAACAGAAGAGCAGGTGTAGAGGATTTAAAGGGCATCGGTATTGTAGGAATGTGGCGAAGAGCTGTGTAGTCACAGAGCAGATGCATCCCGAGACAGCCAAGACGCGAGGCTCTGAAGGTGACTGAACCTGGGTGATGAAGTGTCAGAGCTGTTCCAGGGAAGCAGAACTGATCTGGGGGAAACTGGAGAGCCTCTGCCTGTTACAGTCAGGGACGGCGTGCCCTCGTCTGTGTTTGGGAGGCACTTGACTGTGCCCGAGGAGGCAAGACTGGGATAAGGGGTCAAGAAGGAAGGAGTGAGCATCAACTCCAGGGTTCTCACCATCATCACAGCATCTCAGTGGTGATGTCCTCAGCTGGGAGCGGCCGCCGGCTGACGCTGGTGCTCTCACGCCTTGCTTTATGTTGTCTGGATGTTGAAGACTTCGGGAAGAGGAGAAAAGAGCTCATGTTACAAATAGCACAGGTTTTTTTTTAAATAATCTTGTAGCTCTATCTTAATTTTCAATCATTTTTAATTATGTTTTCTGTTCTAGACTTTCCCAAAATCTCAATTACTTCTCCCTAAATTATATAAAGGAAATCCCTGTGATTCTGTCTTCTAAACTACATATTTATTGAACAATTTTGATCCCCCCAAAAAACTCTTCCTCCTGAAAAAAAAGGGAGCCAGCTATATAAATTATAAACTCTCCCTCTACCCTGCAGCATAGAGGGCCAGGCAATGAAGGTGACTTTGGAGTGAGCCTATTGCTGCAGCATCATCCTCTGAACAGATCTTCTTGTCCTCTGTTGTCCCGTGTTCCTGAGTGGCAGAAGAGCCCGAGGTTGCACTTTCCAGAGCCCTAAGTCATTTCTCTTTCCCACTGCAGACCCGAGGTTCTCACGGATCTGTCAGCTCTGAGCTTGCTCCACGCTGGGGCAGGGAGGTTTGTGCACAGAACATTGTTGACTCTGCAGGGCTGTGCCACGCTGCTGGCACAGAGATACAGGGCCGAGTCTGTCAGCTCCGAGACACTCACCTTCAGCTCAGAGCTATAGTCGCTGAACTGTTGCCCTGAGAATTGATCCACGATGTTTCCTTTTTCGCTCTCTTTCCCATTGAAATACTGAATGAGGAACTGGGGGCCCTGGCCCAGGGCCTGTTGGTACCAAGATACACGAGTGTGCCCTAGAGCTAGGAGAACATCTCATTGTCACTTGCTGTCCTCTTGCTTTAATCAGGTGTCTTGGTGTTTGGGTGACTCTGGAATCCACTGGGCCTGTGAGGGAAGAAGACAGGGGCTGGAGAAGGAACACGGGAAGGAGCCTGATGGTGCCTTGGATTCAGGTGCTGTCAGGCTTAGAATGGAGATGTCCCATCTGTACCATGGACATACTCGCCCCCAGGAGACAAAGGGCCACACAGCACAGGAGCCTGGAGCCCATGGCAGGTGAAGCAGAACTGGGCAGGTGTCTCCCTGCTCAGAGTTCTGGTCCCCTAAGAGATGAATTTCTGGGCATCCCTTCTCTGATTGGAGGTTAGACAGTAATGTCACCGCTCAGATGTCATTGTCTCTGCTGGTTCCCATTTGCCTGGCCTCCTTTGCCAGGTCTCTGGCTCAGCTGATCCAGGAACCCTGCTTTGTCTTGCAAAGCTTCTTCCACGACACGTGGGGCTGGACTGAGCTGGTCTAGGCTAGGCTGGGTTTAGGCACCATGCCCATCCCCACAGCTCCTTTGCTTTTCTTTTGAGGCAGGTGTCCCTCTACCTGTCCCAGGGACTATTTATTCCTCCTCTTTTCACAACCTATATAGATTCTGATAGAAGGTAGATTTGAATGGACTGGGCTAGGCTATTCCTCTGACAGCTGCTCTTTTGCTATTTGCTGCCCTTTGCATTATATAGATTCTCCCTCTATCTCCCACCGTTCCAAGACCCCGTCTCAGTGACAGAGCATTTCCCCTTCAAGGAATCTTCTTCCTCCTTTGCTCAGTCATACAACACAACATCACTCAATACACTTGTTTCCCTCAGAGTCTAAGCTTGATGGAGCCTCTCTGTCCAGCTTTGTGGAGGGAGGAAGACTGGATGGTTGTCCCATTCTGGACCAGTGCCCATCATTAAAAACGCATGACTTGGGGGGCTGGCTAGATAGTGCAGCGGTTAAGTGCACGCGCTCCTCTGTGGTGGCCTGGGGTTCGCAGGTTCAGATCCTGGGTGTGCACCGACACACTGCTTGTCAAGCCATGCTGTGGTGGCATCCCATATAAAGTAGAAGAGGGCTGGTCTTCCTCACCAAAAAAAAAAAAAAAAAGCATGACTGTGAGGCCAGCCAGGAGCCAGACACTGGGAGGGGTGCTGAGAGGACCACACTAGAGATAAACCACCCTCTGCCCCTGTAGTTGAGGGTGTGGGGCTTTGCCGAGCTGACAGCAAACAGGTTGCCGAAAGAGGACAACATGTTATAAAAACAAAATTCAACTGAGTAAACTTTAAAGATTTTGTTGGCTTTATTCAATGATTCATAAATGGGGAAGCATCAAATCTAGCAGATAGAAAGGAGCTCTGAGGAGCTGTACAAAATGAAAGACATACGCAGAAGGGAGCAGGAAGAAGGAAGTTACACTAGCAAAAAGTGGGTTGGTTGTGGCAAGGTCACTTTCCTTCAGGGGACAGCAGGAGTTTATCAAGCTGGTTACCTCACTAGTGCCGGCCAGGTGATTCCTGATTGACTGGTTGTGGATTCCATTTCTGAGGGAGACAAAACTATAATTCAGTCTTGGTCTAATGACCTGGTGCTTAGCATAAGTGACTCCATTTTGGGTCTGTTGTATTTTTTTTTTTTTTTTAACAAACAGATGTCATCTGAGGCAAGACCAAGGGAAATCAATTTGAAAGTGATTTTAGTTTTGTATCTTTGAGATGTCTACAACTGATGCTCCCAACTGATATAAAGATGGAGCCAAACATAAGCATTTCCAGAAGCAAAGGGTAGATGAACGTTGAGTTTAAGTCACCTGAATTAGAAATGTGCCTGAAGAAGGAAAATAATCTAAGGGCAGTCTGAATTACAAGAAGGAATAGTGAAGAAGTGGAATGGTAAACATGACAGGCTGTGCTACAAACTGAAACTCCAGTCAGGGGTCTCACAGGGGTGAACGGATCCTCAGGGCCAGGTGAACACGTTGTCCCCACAGCTTTCTGGCTGGGGCAGAGGGTTTGTGCACAGGGAGGCAGTGACTTTGCAGGGCTGTGTCTTGGCTGCTGGCACAGAAATACACAGCAGAGTCGCCTGGCTCCAGGGAGTCGACATGAAGTTTTAAATGAGCATTGTCAGGAGATTCAGGTGAGAAACGACTTGGAACTGTTTCGTTTACAATGAGTTCCTTATTGTTGTAGGTAAACATGATCTTCAGCAATTGCTTGGAGTCCTGCTTATACCAGTACATGGTATTATGACTCAGCATCTGTTCACATTTTAGGGACTTCTTGTTTCCCACCTGCGTGACGAGGTATTTTGGAGTCTGGGAAACTGCTGTGTCCAAGGGGCCTGAGAAGGAAAGAAGCAGAATTCAGACAAGTCCCAGGAGGTAACCTGTTTCTGAGGGCATGATGAACAAGCTTAGAGACTCAAGGGGGGATTGTGCACCAGGGCCCAGGACTCACCTGCTCCCAGGAGGCAGAGAGCCACACAGCAGAGGAGCCTAGAGCCCATGTGGAGTCAGCGCCGGCCCGGCCAAGTCTTAGCCCAGGATTCTGGTCTTGGGTGGTAAGAAGACCAGGCTGCAGTGCTCCAGGGCCCTGACAAGCACTTGGCCTGTGATGTCACAGCCTAGAAGTATTTCCCCATTCACAGGGTTTCCACTAATCTAATTCTTTCTCTTCCTTTTTCATGGCTTGAACTTGCTTCTTTCAAAGCCCTGTTTGGAATTTCTAGGGAGAGTTTGAGTGGGGTGGGGGTGGTGCCTCAAGGATGTTTCTCTGAGGGTTATTCTTGTTCCAGTAGCTGCCTCCCTCCCTTTTCCCTCCCACAGGTTCTGGTCACCTCCGTCCTTCCTTCCTTGGGCTCCTCCCTCAGAGTCAGGCTGGTTTTCTTCTCTACATCTGCTGCTTCTCCTTCAGGATAATGCAGGGCGATCCCACTCACATCCTGGCTCCTTTGAATGTGGTCTACGCTCAGTGGCCCCCTGACTAGATCAGTTGTGGGCAAGAGATTGCTGTGAGGTCTCCTCAGAGAACCAGCTGCAGACCACTTACATTGCATGAACTGAAGTTAGCTAGGAACATGATGATCCCTGAGGGGATAAACTGTAGCCCTGCTCCCTGTGATGTTCTCCTGTGTCCCAGACGCAGATCCCTGTCGGGATAGGAGGCTCCTAGGCAATAAGAAGTCACACGTGATAGCAAAGAAGTTGTGGGGGTGAATCATAACAAGGCCATTGGGAAAAGTCTAAGTGGAAGATTTTACTGCCCTTGAATTTTCTACAGGTCACCTTCCCTTTTGGTACAAACTTTACAACTCAATGCCTAGGCCAGAGTTTCTCAACCTGGGCACTGCTGACATATCGTGCTGGATTGTTCTTTGTTGTGGGTACTGTAGGATGTTGAGCAGCATCCTTGGTCTCTACCCACTACAAGCCAGTAGCACTCCCCACCTCCAGTTGTGACAACCAAAAATTTCTCCAGAAGTTGCTGAACAGCCTCTACTGAAAAGCAAATTCTCCTTTATTTTTTCCTAAAGTCCTTCCCCTCCTCCACCAGCCTCAGGGTTTTTTTGGGGCCGCAGCGCCTCCTAGTGGTCAGCACGGGGCAGTTCTCAGTTCTCAGTCCCCTCCTTGGTCTCGCCTCAGCCCTTAGGAAACCCAAGTCAGCAAGGACCAGGAGTAAGTCCAAGGAGCTACAACTGCCAGGGAGGCATCTGACTCTCTCTCACACACACACACACACACACACACGCGCACGCACACAATGTATGGCAACAGTAACTGTCAATTATTGGTGAAACCCCTTCAAAGATGACTGTTGATGGTGCATTTGTTTTTTATTCAACAGAGAACAAGCACTAGGGATGCCGTAGTGACAAACAGAGACAACCACCATCCTTCCTGGAACTTCCAGTGTGCTTTGTTGTTTGCAGTCATTGAATGGCTACTTAGTGCAAAGCATGAGTAAGACAATATTCTCACTCTCATGATGCTTATATTCTGATAGGAGCAAAAAGAAATTCACAGATTACCCTAGACCAGAAATATAAAATACATGATCTATAAAGCTTAGGAATATAGTCAGTATTAACACAGTTAAACACTGCCCTTTACAGGGCTTCCCATGTCCTCGTCTATAAAACAATGTGCTGAAATAAATAATTTCCAAGTCTCTGTCCAGTTTAAAATTGTATGATCCTAACCATGGGCACTCCTAGGTGTTTACTGAGCTAGTGGGTCTTATGCATCTAGAGTCCCAATTCCCTGCCTCATTGTGCCACACAGCTTACAAGGGAAGCTTTTCAAAGGAAAGAAGAGAGGGAGGGAGGGAGAAGGTTGGGAGGGAGCAAGGAAGAAGGAAGAAAGGAAGGAAGGAAGAAGGAAAGGAGGGAGGAGGAGGAAGGAGGAAAAGATAGAAGGAAGCAAGGAAATAGTAAAAAACAAAACGGACACAAAACTACATATAATAGTGATTATATTGGAACCTGTAAGGAAGTAAGCATTCTTAAAGAGTAGATTTCATGTGAATTGTTTACTTTATTGTTTTATGCAAATCCTCTTGAAAAATCAGGGGCACACCACCCAGAGAGACTTGAATGAAAATGGCATGAAGACACTTGCCTTGCATGAAGTAACGTTAGTTCTGATTGTTTTATATTTTTCACAGGAGAGTTGGAAAACTAAAGTTTTCATGTCTATCAACATTTCCCAAAGGATAGAATGGAACAAAGAAATGGATTCTTCACATTTTCTTTTATGACAGATCCCGCTGAGCTGGAGAAGGGGCAGCCTCTACAGAAGAACAGAGGCTGAGGCTGGGATGCCTGGGAAGTGCCAGGGGTCAATTGCAGCAGGAAAGTAAAGGAGGGAAGAAAAATGCAATAATTTTAGCAGAAAGATGATTTTACCCAGAGAAAGGTGGAGAGTCACAGGACCAGTGGGATGAGGCAGAAGCCTGGAGAAGAACTAGAACAAAGGGGAAACAGGCTGCATGATAGGAGGATGTGGGTTTTGGTCATTGGTCATATTTGTGGCTGTCCAAGATTAAACTCCTGCTTTTATTGGGACAGTTAACCCAAAGTTTGGGTATTCGTGAGAGCAAGCATGTATGTTGGTTTGTTTAAAAAGTGAAATGTTCCTCTCATTCTAGAAACAAAATCTCCATCACTGCCTCTGCTTTGTGTGACTTCAGCAAGAGCACAACTCCACCTGGCAGAGCTGTCTCCTTCCACCAGCTCCCTAAGAACTCAGGGTGGGGGAACCAGGTTGTGTGCTGTGGCAGAATGGGATAGAAGGAAAATCTCTTGTGCCCAATTCTGTCAAATTTAGTTACCTGAGCACAGACTCCCATGAAGATCTCAGTTTCATCAGATTCTGTCTCTCTTCACTGATGCTCGAAATTGGTTTCTCAGGTCTACGATAGGACAAGGGCCATGATCTCCCTTCCATTCTGCTCAGCTGGCTGCTAGTTACTGGAAGCTCTGACTTTGAAAAAAAATCCCCTTTCATTCTGAAAAAAATAGAAAAGTGAATATTCACATCAACTCTTGCAATCATACCCCTGCAGGTGAACCAACAGCCATCGATTTTCCAAATGAAAATCTAGATCAAAACCAGATGGGACGTTCTGCTACAGGTCATTTGTCCTCCAGCTTTACAAATGATCAGTTCATGCTCTTTGCCCATTTAGCTATTGAAGTCTCATTTGTCCACTTAAAATATCTACATTTATTACTCCTTTTGTTATATGGATCCTAAATGTTTAATCTTTAAGTCATCTGAAAGTAACATAAAAAACACTAACAAAAATTTAATGCAATACCATGATGCACATGCATTAAAGTTCAAAAATGATTCTATGTCACCTTGTTTATGTTCTTAAGAAGAAGCTGTGGATGTTTTGTGGGCATGAGAGTGGGAAGTTCTAGGGGACCCTGAATTCCCAAGCCTTTAGTTAAAGTTAATCATGTAGAATATTCAATATTAAGCTTAGAAGTGTGTATTCCTGCATTTTCTGTTTGTACCTTTCAACAGATTTTGAAAGCGGCTCATAATACATAAAATTAAGAAATTTAGATTCAAGCATAGACAAATAAGTTGACTATCTTGTAGATTCTTTTGTTCCAGTCTACGATGAACTGCAAAATTAACCTTCACTGACTGGCTAACGATTTTCCTGGTAAACTGCTTGTCAAGCTAGACTTTCACTTCAGGTCATTTGGTAGAATATATCACTATTCTGAAGCTTCCTCCTGTTGCAGACAACCAGAGCTTACATAAAATGTAATTTTGTGACATTCTTGGATTTCTAAGAAGCGAGGAAAATTCAAAATGCTTTTTAAAAAAAAAAAAAAAAGCGAAACGAGCCTTTGGTGAAAACAAAATGAAAAGTCATGTTTCAGATCTGCATTCTGATGTCTGTCTTTTCTCTCTCTAGGAGTTTTGATATAAAGTGTTTTCCTGTCTGGACAATTCTAGCTTCCATGGGTCATTGGAGACAGAGATAGAAGTTGGAGATAGAGTCCAGGAGGAGGTCTGTTGGTGATATTTTCCTAGAACCGTTTCATCAAACCCAGAAGAGGGTTTCCCTATCATTGCTCAGAACTCTCCTGCTCCAAGAACTCAGAGGACACCCAGCAGAGGGTCAAGAATAAAACTCTTTCTAGCTTAACTCCCTGATACTCTGGAGAGAGGGAATGGGGCTCTAGGTCTCCTTTGGCCTGGTAGGTAGATGTCCCTGGGTTATTACTATCTCTGCAAGATCCCCAAGGAACCCCTGGCCCTCCAGGCTCACTTCCTGAGCCCCAAGAGCTCACATCACAGCAGCGCGCGGTTCCACTGCACTGGGTGAGCTGAGGCAGAGGCCCAGCCCCAGAGGCTCTCCCCTGTTCCTTCCAGGAAGGGGTCCTCCACCCACACCTGCCTGTGGGCTCCTACCTTCCACATCTCAAACCCCTCTCCTTTCTAACCCACACAGACTCACATGCAACAAGTCTGGCAGTCCAGGCTCTTTGCTGGGACAGCGTCACCTGCAGATCAACGCAGAGCAAATGGTCTATATTTTATCCCTCACATTTCAGCACTGACTCACGGCCTCTGAACACCACGTTCTCCTGTACTGAAAATAAACCCAGACTTTCTCTTAACCCTCTCCCATCCAGGGAGTTCTCTCAACCCTCCCTCAGAGCTCCCTGAATCCCATAGAGTCACAGTTCCTCCTTGTGGCCAAAGGGTCAGTGGTGCCAGGACTCAGTTCTCCTGCCATGGACTAAGGACAGCAGGATGGTAGAGGTCTCAGAGATAGGGACAGACAGTCAGAAGGTTCCA
The DNA here is from genome assembly GCF_020826845.1 of Diceros bicornis minor. Taxonomy (NCBI): domain Eukaryota; kingdom Metazoa; phylum Chordata; class Mammalia; order Perissodactyla; family Rhinocerotidae; genus Diceros; species Diceros bicornis. The sequence continues at coordinate 89,429,365 of NC_080742.1, read as the reverse complement.
ATGAGCCCCTGGCCCTCTCATCTGAGACTGATTCCTCAATAGACACACAGCTGAGGACCTGGGCCAATAGCATGGGCAGGGGAGAAATGGGGACCCCCAAGCTCAGGCTCATCTTTATAAAATATAAAACCTGGCTTTCAAAGTTAGACTGAATTGCTGCAGAACAACTCTCACACTAGAAACAGCAAGAAAACCTTATTAAAATATAAAAGATATATATTTAAAGGCACTGGGACCTACCGAGACAGTAAGGACGTAAGAAATGAATATTCCAAAGATAAAGGATAAATCTGTCAAGCCTTTCTCCCCTTTGAGTTATTGCTAATTTAATATCAGCAGTTAAGAAGCTGAGAAGAAAGAAACCACTGAGAGAGTGAGAATATTAGAGGAACTCCCATCACCTTACTGGACTGGGGAACAGCATTTGTGTTCAGTTACCACTGAATAGGAAAGGATTCTGTTGAAGACTCCAGGCCTTGGGGCTGGAGGTAAGAGCATGAATTGACTGAAAATGAGCACAAAGAAACTTTTAGGGGAGATGGAAATATTTTAGAACTGGATCATTGTAGTAGATGCACAATTGCATAAATTTATTTTATAAGAAATTTATAAATACAACTCATTGAGTTGTATTTTTGAAATGGGTAAATATTATGTTATGCAAGTGACACTTCAATAAAGCTGTTAAAAATATTCCAGACATTTAGTTTGGAACATAAATAACTACACACTAGGAGCAGAAATGAACAGCTACCAAAAAGACTGAAGCTCAGCTTCAATCCAGCTCAATTATCGACTAGATCAGATGACCCGCCCCAGCCACAATTTCCCAGCCTAAGCAAAAAGGAAACCTCTCTACAAGAAGATAAATCATTCAGAGCCTCAAATTATGTCTATGGTTTTTCATAGACAATATTCGGTATTCAAACATAAATTATCCAGTGTGTGAGGAAACAAGACCACGTGGCTGAAAACCAAGAAGAGAAAAAAGACAAAAGAAATAGACCCAAAAGGGATTCAGATACTAGTGTTATCAGACACTGACATTAAAATAACTGTTATTAATATATTCAACAAAGTAGACGACAAAATGGAGGATTTTACCAGGCAACCAGAAACTGTAGTAAATATTTAAATGAAATTCTAGAATCAAAATACACAAAATACCTACAATTAAGATTTCAATATGGGTTTAGAAGCAGAATCGATACAGCTGAATAGGATAAATAAACTGGAAGATAAGCAGATGGAAATATCTGGACCAAATCATGTAGAGAAACAAGAAGGATGGAAAATGCAGAAGAAAATGTATTAATTGGACCATCATTATAGAAAGTAGCTGGCCGTCAATGTAAAACCTTCTGAGGAGCTTGAGACAAACAAAAGCTTTATCTATTATTTCTCATCCCCCATTGATTGAGGATTGCCCCATGGAGCAATAGCTCCCTGACACTTCTGGGTTTTGAACATGTAAGTTTCAAACACATCACTCATGTGTCTCATGCCACAGCAACAGAATACTCTCGGAAGGAAGCTAGACACGTGGTCCCTATTTAAGATCAGGTGTAATCAGTATGGAGTGGGTCAATGGCTGCATGGAATAACTGCATGAAATAGCTGTGGCTGGGATCAGGGGTGGGACCAAGAGAATATAAGATGCTACAAAAGAGCATTTGATACAGTCCACTCCTTGTATTGTTTCCTTAAATCTAAATAATCAGATCTTCAATGCAGTCAATGCAATCTGTACAGATACAGGAGGATTAGGGCTACAGATCTGCTGCTATTACTGTACCTAAGGACACAACTGGTATTTATCATCTGCTTTCTCCATCATCAACTTTATATTTCCTCCAACGTTACTCAGCACTTCAGTGGTCTAAGTTGTTTGTTTGATAGGGTGACCCACACCTCTATCCCTGAGTGCTTTGAACCCCTAGGTGCCTTTACTTTGTCAGACCATGATTGATAGTGACAATTGCAAAATTGTCACTATCACCAGGAATTGAAGCACCGAGGGGTGCTTGAGTTAGCTCCCTGAATTCCAGATAAACCTTTCCCTGCTGCCATGGTGTAGCAGCAACTCTATCACCTCATGATGATCAAGATCAATACTTCCATTCATACCTGCTGGTCTCACAGGAAAAGGAGCCCAAAATTACCTGGTACAGCCATAGTCCATGTTCATTGGACTCCTGATTATGTCCTGAAGTGAAAGTATCCATGCCCTCCTCCCTCTCTCCTCCGAAATCAGAACTTCTTATCTAGTAGACCCTAAAAATACAGGGGAAGGAAGTACAAATTTGCAACTGGATCCCTGGGAGTGATGATGAGAGGGATGCCAATCCTACTTTCACACCTTGACTTCTGGATTCATGTTTCAGCTGTTGCTTCAATGCGTACCACATCCTAGAGAATATCACCCCAGCCCATGGATGCTATCTTGGAGCTGGCACCTTAGCCAAGCTTTTAATAGGTCATTTTTTCATTCTATAAGGTTAGATGCTTCTGAGAGATGCAGTACATAAAGAAATGGATCCCATGGTCACAAACCCATTATTTCATTTCCTTATCTATAAAATGAGATTGCTTGGTCTGTAACAAGTTGTGTGGGAACTCATTGCAGTAAATCAGTCATTCTATAACCCTACAGATGGTGGTACTGGCATGAAAGTAATTAATTAAATGAATATTTCATCTGTTTATAACTGATATGGTCTGCTCACATCTTCTTTTCCTCCCATTCATTGCTTGAGCTTATCCTAACTTATTATGAGAAAATCCATTCTTTTCCTTTTGAAATCTTTGCTCTATGTTCCCTGTTCCAACTCTTTAAGAATACTGGGGTTTTACTCAAAACCTAGGAAGTTAATCTGACTGTCCCATGTCAAACTAAGGATACCAAATTCCAGCCTGCTCTGCTTCTAGATGCTACTTGATTTTTACTGCTGAATTCTGACCCTGAACTTTCTAGCTTTAATCTGGTGATTCTTGCTGGTCTAAACCTCTGTTGGCCTTGAAGTGCTGTCCCAATATTGGACTCCATGGTTATTATTATCTAGCTTATTCTCATGTGGGTTAACATCATTCCCTCAAATGCATCACCTTAGTCTAAGAGGATCGTCAGGTACTTCTGGCTTTGACCACAGGCCGGGTAGGACTCATTGATATTTAGGCCATTCTGCTGAGCTCCATGTTCTTCTGAAGATTTGCTGTTGGAGATCCTCTATACTTTCATGTAAATACCAAAGCCCCTCCTCAGTAATCATCTCTTCGTCCTGTGAGCTAAAATTATTTCTTCTAAGCTACTAAAACAAAAATAAATCCAATAAACAAAAGAGGATAATGACATAGGTCACTCAATGGTCACTTTCTGGGCAACAACTCTCTCATCTTTGGAGCCCAGAGCCACACTTTGTGGTATTTGTAAAGATTCATGGCTCCTGGTCATTGCTGCCCAAGATCTCCTGCCTTGGTAATTTAATTTCAGACATTTGTCTATTTGGAGACAGCTGAAAAAACAAGCCCAAGCAGACTTCCTTCTCTTGGGCATGAAAGTGGTGCTGGCAGCTGGAAAAGAGGCAGAAACATGAGGGTTTGTGCACAGGCTGGAAGTGTCTTTGTGAGGCTGTGGCTACACTGCTGGCACAGAGGTAAACGGCTGAGTCTCCAACGGCTGAGTCTCCCAGCTCTGTAAGCTGGATCTTCAGAGTGGAGAATGATCCATGAGGCCTTTCGGCCCAGAATCAATCCTTAACTATTTCAGACTTCTCTGATAGATTATTGTTGTAGAAGGAAATCAGAAATTCCACTGTCTGCACCAGAATTTGTCTATACCACTATAGGTATAAGTGGCCATAAATGGGGTCACATCTCAGCATCACTTCCTATCTCGTCTCTGTGACCTGATGGTTGGGGTCTGGCCAACTTCAAGTTCTGTGTTTCCTGTGGGAGCAGAAAGAAGCCAGATATTGAATAAGGGAATAGAATAGAACTAACCGCCTTTAGGTAAGTCAGAGATGAGAATTTCTTATAAGCCCCAATGATTCATCTGCTTCCAGGAGACTATAAATCACCCGACATAGGAGCCAGGTATCCATGGCAGGTCAGGGCAGGAATGAGGCCTCTCCTAGGTCAGGCCTCTGGTCATCAGAAACAGAGGAGAGGCCTTCTGAGCTCCCATGGTCCCACAGTGGAGATCTGTTGGCAGCATTAGCCTTTCTGGCAACACCCACTGTCCCTGGAGCGTCCTCTACAGAAGAGAGGAGGGAGCCTTTGTGTCAGTGCACATCCACCCCAGGACTCAAGGCTCTGCTCAGCCCATGGAGACTGCTGGTATGTGCAGGACTGAGGTGCAATGGGGGAAGATATGGGGTTCAGCAAAGATGGCCCCCAACACAAAGTCTTGCTCTGAAATGTCAGGAGGCCATCAATTCTTACTGCCTGTTGTGAGCAACAACCCAAGGGCATCAGACTCTATGGCTGATAATGCAGGATGTGAAGACCTGAGGTACTAGGATTAAAGAGACAGAAAGAAAAAGAATCAAGCCTGAAAGTGTTATAGCTGGAGTGTAAGAGAAGCCAATGAAGAGGTGGGACCCTGAAGGAGCAGCAGAGAGTGAACCAGAGAACAGTGATCCAAACCTGATGAGGGGACTATTGCCCTCAGTGAGAGAAATGGACAAAGCACTTGGTGAGGGAATGAGGTGTTTTGAAAAAGTTCTGAGCATATTTGGAGCTGGGAACAGGCTGAGGTCCAGGGTCTAACTTGCATAGAAAGAGAACTCAGAGAATGGTACCTACTGGAAGGAGAATTGATAGGACTGCTGTGGCCAGAGTGTAAAGTGTCTTATGAAAGATTTCCCAGGGGCACCAGCTGATTAGAAGATACTTGGAACAACTTAAACTTGAGCATGTCTGTCCTACTTTCAGCTGCGGGCACAGCCTTGTTCAAGACAAAGCAGGGTGCCACAGGCTGTTGCCTTCTGTTCCTGGAAATGAGCATTGCCATATCCAGTGAATTGACAGCAGCGTTATGGTCTGAGATTTCTGTCTAGGGCCCTATAGGAAATGAACTGAGCCTTGGTTGCCCCCACAGCTTCCTGGCTGGACCCAGGAGGTTTGTGCACAGGAAGAAGGTGACTCTGCAGGGCTGTGTCTTTGCTGCTGGCACAGAAATACACGGCAGAGTCCTCTGGCTCTAGGGCATCCATGTGAAGTTATAAGAGGGAGCTGTCTGGACATTCAGGTAAGAAGCGACTCAGAACAGTCTTATTTTCAATGAGTTCCTTATTGTTGTAGAAAAACATGAGCTCCGGTGATTTCTTAGCATTCTTTTTATCCCAATACATAGAATTATGTTCCAGATGTTCACCCTTCAGGGTCCCTTTACTTCCCATCGCTGTCACCAGGTGTTTTGGTATCTGGGTAATTCCAGTGTGCACAGAGCCTGTGGGAGCAAGAAACCAAATATAGCGAGTCTTATGAGGCAGTTCCATGAAAAAGCTAGAAGTCCAAGGACAGAGATGTCCTACCTGTTCCCAGGACTCACCTGCTCCCAGAAGACAAGGGACCATACAGCAGAGGAGCCTGGAGCCCATGTCAGCGTCAGACAGATGGGACCTGGTGTCTCCCTGCTCAGGTTTCTGTCCTCTGGGTCTTTTTCTCCGGCTCTGAGAGAGAGTTTGCTTAGGAAATCAATCCCCCTGTTAGTTTCTACAGCTCACATGTCCTCTTTCCCTTTTCTGCCCTGCACTGGCACCTTAAGTGGTGGGTTTGGACTGGCTTGGCAGTACTGAGTGTACACAGACAGGTTCAGAGGAGTAGACCCAGTCCCCAGCTGCCCCAAGGAGGTTTCTCAGACAGTTGCTTTTTTTTCACTAGTAGCTTCCTCCCCTCATCCCCAAATGAATACCTAGGTCTTTCCTTCCTCTTTCTTCTTTATAGCATCTCCTCCTCCCTTTTAACACACATTCTTTCCCTTTGAGCAGGTATCCTTCCCCACTGCCTCTCATGGATCCAAGACAATCCCATTCAAGCCTCATCTTGATTTAACTCAGAGTGGCCACCTTGCCCAGCTCATCAGAGCTTTTCCCTGGAGCCAGCTGCGCATCTTTTTAAGACACAAGAATTTAATGCTAGCTAGTTAGGAAGTATCCCTCAGTGGGTGCTGAGGGGGATATGAGAGGAATACCCTGCAACCTGTGTCCTGAGGAAGCATCTCACCTACTCGGGGTGCTGAGCCTGAATATGGAGCGGACACTGACCGAGGAAGCTGCAAGAGCTTAACAAAATTCCCTGAGGGACACGAGCCAAAGGGACTGCAGACACAATGCTATAGAGGTGGCAGAAGTTCAACGTGGAAAAGACTTCACTGTCTCTAAGTTGTCCACACACCATCTCCCACCTAGAACAAGGAGCAAACCCTGATGCCAGAGTATTGTCTTCCTTCCTTAGCCCCTCGCTCCCTTTCCCCTTTCTTTTCTACCAACCAACCCAGGAGTTTCAGTAAAGCCACAGCTCCTCTCAGCGGTCATCTCAGTCCTCTGACTCCAGTCCTCCTGATAGAGCATTGGGAGCACAGAGATCTGTTCGGGGATTAAACAGGGACATTTAATGCAAGGAAATACATAGGCCAAGGAGGCAGTTGAAGCACCAAAGAAAAGGTTTAGCGATGAAAACTTTCACCTAGTGGTGAAACATCCCAAACCACCACCACCATGTCCACACTTGCTTAGGATATACACATATGTATATAAAATTCAATAAGTATTTGTGGAACACATACGGTATGCCAGGTGCTGTTCAAGGACTAGGAATAGGGAAGTGAATCAAACAGATTCTCATGGAACGTATAGATTATTTTAATTTGTTCAATAAGCATTCATGAATAAGGCAATATTCTCATCCTCAAAATGCTTCTAGACTTACAGGAGCAATAAAAGATGTTTGCAGATAATGCCTAGTTTGGAAAGTTTTAAAGTGTATGCTTTAGAAAGGTTAAAATAGAATTAGTTTTTAGCTGGTTAAATCATTTCATTTGCTCACCTTCTCATTCTTTATCCAGCAGACCTCGATGAGGAGAGAGTCTGAAATAATTATCCCCAACCCTCTGTCCAACTGTGAAACAGTATGACCTTATCAGGATAAATTTCCAACCAGATGTTGACTAAGCTGGTGTGTCAGGACCTTCCAGTGTCCCTGAGCCCTACCAAAATACTTAACACTTTGCAGGCACTTGATATGTGCTTGTTTAGAGAATGAATGAATAAACAGATGCAATGGAAAATAGTAAGAGACCCCATGTAACAGGTAAGTCTAACCATTAAAAAATTGTTTTTAATGTGGTATGGTTGGCATGGTGTATTTATATTCGTGGCTTTACAGAAATTAGGGGCATGATATCAAGATACAAAGCTGAAATGTAAATGATAAAAATAAATTTGCCTGGCATGAGGTGAGCTTTTGGTACTAATTTTTGTTCTAAAGGACATGTATAGAATGATATTTTTTCAATGTGTATCAAGCATTGTCCAAATGAATAGAAAAATTGTTTCCCTTGTTAAACCAGGCTTGATGCCAGGGCCCCCATCATTCTCTGAGTATCTTCTTACGACATGGTATAAGAAGATATTCTAGGCTCATCTTGTATGTTCACTGCCCTCATCTTGGTAGCAGCTATTTCTCCAAAGAATCCTGGCTCTTTTTAGTGGATAATAACATTCAGAAAACAAGATATGGCCGCTAGATCTGGGCTTTTGGAGTGATATTACCCTCACATCATCACAGTGGACAGAGCTAGGGAAAATACGTATGCATATTTATGTACATAAATAAACACACAGTACTAGAAGTTCTAGTTAATACAAAAAGGCAGTAAAAGGCATTTATATCAGAAAAGAATAAAAAAAAATGCCCTTCCTTGCAGATGACATGGTTGTCTATGTATAAATCCTAAGAAATCTACCCCAAAGCCCACTTAGAACTAATAAGTGAGTTTAGCCAGGTTGCAGGATACAAGATAAACACACAAAAATGAATTATATTTTTATATGCTAGCAATGAGCACACAGATACTGAAATTAAAAATACATTCATGATTCCAGACTAAGGGCTTCCATAATTTCAGTGTTTTGCAACCCTGGCTGCGTATTACAACCACTTCTAAGATGTATTTAAAAATACTGATGCCCAGGCACCATCCTCAGAAATTCTGATATAATTAATTGGTCTGGGGTGAGGCTCATCAGGTGATTTTATTCTGCATACACATCAAGAACTGTAGAGACTTTCTCTGAGCACATTGCAGGAGAAGAGATGATCAGCTTCCTGAGCCAGTGACTAATGAAGTCATTCCAGCTTAATCGTATTAATCTTACCTGCTACTTTGCTTTCTATTCATTAATCTTAAAAATTGTTCTTACAGTTAATCACCCCATTAACTTAACATTCACTATTTGGATAGAGTAGACAGTTCAGAATGAAGCAGGAAGATGTAGGACTCCAAGACAGAGTTCTCCAGAAAAGAAGAGTTTCTGTGGACTATATGATATAATACATGACATGTAAAGATACACGAAACGAATTAAAAATAGGTATACGGAAGTTCATGCAAATGGAAAAACATTGCTTTTGTTTTGTAAAAATACAAAATCTAAACCAGAAAAGGAATAAAATCAGACACAACTCCACAGTAAATGAAATTTTCATAATGATATAGTCACTGGTCACTAATTTAATTAAAATAGTAATAATTTGGGGAAGATAAGAGGGAGAAGTGAGATCTTAAAGAGTTAAATTCACATCTATCATAACAAAAAGTGAATATAAAATATCTGCTATTGATAAATCAGTCAGTAGCAGCATAAGCTTATCATTAAGAGGTGTGGAAATAATTACTGGAGAAGTTCAAGTGCTTTTCTCTGTGAAATAGGACTGATACAAGATAGGGAAAAGGGCAGTGGCCTATAGTTTTTCAGTACAGGCCTTGTAGTACTATTTGATTTTATTAAACATGGGTATGTTTTACTTTGATTTAAAGAAAAGTTGTTTTAGCTGCCTTACCTTTCAGAAAACTATTCTAACTGACTGTGCGTGACTCTGACATGCTGCTGAGGTGCAGGGTGTATATCAGCGTCTGTAACCGAGCCATCAGCACTGAGCTTGGGAACCTTAGTCAATCATTAGTTTCTGACCACAGAATCCAAGGTCAAGGAAAGGGCATATAACGATATACTGTTCCTGCAAGAGACAGAGCAGAAAACAATGGTCTGCAGTAGAATTACGACACGCAAAGACAGTCTATTCCTAACTTAATACGTTGGCCTGAGAAACCCAGTTTTGGCAAATTTTAAAGAGAAAACTGTCATAGAGTTTGAATGAAAGGTCCAGCAACACAGCCTGGTAAATTGTTGTACTCTAAAGGACACAGCATGAGCCCGAATTCGCCTTTCACAATCTGGCTCCAATTATTGGGTACATGCCAGGAGATTGATCAAATCCCTAAATCTGTTAAGGATAACAGGAGCCAGGTTTCTCAGTATTGGATAAGGGAGTTGCAAATATGGAAAGGGAGAACGCTAGAATGAACCTTATAATATTGGAATTGGAATTGGAAGTATTGATGTAAACTCGTGGTTTTACAATACGTGTAGATAGATATAGAATTAAAGATACATGTAAACATATAAAGAAACCCGTGCAATTGCCACCCTTTCTCCCTCGCAGATGCCCTCCTCACCCTGCTTGGGATCTGACACCCTGTGCCAGGGAGCACACTCATGTTGAAACCCTCTTCACCTCAGTCTAGTTTCTGACACCCCACATGGGGCATGCCCTGCCCAGTATGGATGCCCTTCTCAATCTGCTGTGGCTTCAACAGCACCCAGCTGCTGTCCTTTTCCCATCTGGGCTCCACCACCCCACTTCCTTAGGAATGCCTTCCTTACCTTCATAGTCTGTCACGACATCTGGCCTCCCTCCTACACAGATACAAAGAAATGCGCCAGTTTAGACCTCCGACAATAAAGATACTTCACTTCACAGGGTGCTTATTGAATAATTTGAGGCAACTGATTGGTGGTGGGTGGGATAGCAGGCCTCTGGACCTTGTATATCTCCCATATGTCTAGACATGTCTAGACAGAGTGATCGTTGCAACTAATGAATATGTTTGCAACTTGCCTGGGCTCCTCTGAGCCATTTGTATTTCTCTCTTCTTTTTCACCCTGTTGTCCAGGAAGCAATGTCAATTTCTTGCTTTTTTCTGAAGCAAACATTTTATGTTTAAAATCCTAGATTTTCCCTTTCTTCCATCCTATACTAATACTATTGTCATGTGCGTACTTGTCTCCCTTACTGAATTTTCTCTTTTTAAGTTCATGGGCTATATCTTTTCAAATTTTTTTTTTAAGTTTCTCACATATTATTTTCCACAATTTTATTTAATTTATTTTTAACAGCTTTATTGAGGTATAACTGATATATAAAGAGCTGTACCTATTTAACGTGTACAATTTGATGAGTTTGGACATACGAAAACACCCATAATACCATCACCCACAATCAAGATAACAGACATATCGTAATTACTTTCTTTTTTCTCCTTCCTAGCACAAACCCTCGTCTCACCTGCCTGTCTTTGCCTAGCACCTTAAAGGTGCACTCCCCTTGCCGGAAACAACAGCTGTTCCTGATAGCCCACCACATGCTTCCTGCTATTTACTCCCTTGAAAGTGGGACCTGGGGGGCGCCTTCCAACATCTCCAGGTGAGCAAATATTCTAATCACCACCTATTCATCTTGCTAGGATGCCAGGTCTCAGAACCACAACCAGATGCTTTCTTCTCAGAGAACCTACCCTGAAGTCTCAGCTTCCTCAAGGACTGGTCCCATGCTATGTTCTGGTCACCAAACATCCATTGACTATGAACTTACAGAATAGCCCTGATTGCAGTGGGTTCTGTGAAAAGAAGAAATAAAATAATAAAAAACAAAAACCATAGGATATACAGCTTTGTTTTTGGTGTGTGTGAATATTCTAGATGTTGATACAGAGCCAATATTGAGATGGAGAAACTAAAAAAAATTACTATATGATATTTAACTAATCATAAAATAATGAAGTATAAACTGTACTCACTAACATTGGAAGGATATGTAGAAAAATAGTTGTCATTAGGGGATTGACATAGTTGGAAAAAGCGTTTTGAAGGAGAGGAGCTTAAGCCAGATCTTTAAGTAATCTAAATAGAACTGTACCAACTTTTTTTTTCTAAGAACTACTTCTGCTAGGTCATCTAAAAAGAGGCTAGCATCTAGCTTCAACTACTACTCTCTGGCATGTTACATTCCAGTAACGTGAAGCAACTCTTGAGATTGCCTTTTGAGATTTGTTCCTGCTATGTAGAGAGGCAAAGGAGTCTCTGTTGGGCTGGAGCCTTCGCTTTTCTTGACTCTCCTGTTTATTACTCTAGAACCCACAATCTTCTGCTGGCTTCAGCCTCTGGTGACCACTTACCTTTTTACCACTTACCTTTTTACTGTGATTCTCTTGATCTTATCTTCCCAAGAGACAAGACTAAGAACAAATGGTTAGAAGGTCTAAACAGTTTTCTGCTTCAACACAAGGAAGAATTTCCAACTGGGTGATTGAGAAGATGCTATGGTCTCCTCTCTGCAGTAGAGGCTGGATGGCCTTTGGTGCAGATGTAGTAGATGCAGCTCAAGTGTCTGATGGGGAAAAAGGAGCTTCAGCATCTACTCTGTGCCAGAGACAGAGTTACAAACTTGGGATTTAAACATAAAATGTTTGCTTCAGGAGCTCATAATCTAGCTGAAAAAAAAGAGAAATCAAAACTTGCAAAGTTTACTAAAAACATTTACTAAAAACATTTTAGTAGTGATATACCCAAGGCTTTAAAATGGTGCAAAGAAGCAAGAGAGAGGGTTGGTTATCTAACAAATCAAGGCCAGCATGGGGGTGGAGTTAGGAGTGGGAAAAGGTAAATGTCAGAGATTACCAGCAAAGAAGTGAGAAAAGTAACCCATTGAAGTCATTCAGCAATTATTTACTGAGCAATTACTGTGTGTCAGGTACATGCTGGCTTTGAGGCAGAATAGTGAGCAAATCAGACATTATTTGTGCCCTCAGGAATTTTAAACTATCTGGAACAATAGACACTAAGCAGATATTCACACAAGTAATATGTAATTGGAAGTAAATATAAAAAAAAGAAAAGTAAGGCTCACAAGAAAACTCAGGAAGGCCTGATTGAAGCTGGAGAGTGCAGGTGAGGTTCAGAATTATTTGTGGTTAGAGACCTGAAAAATGAGTGCCAATTAACCAGATAAGGTGTGTGGAGGAAGGCACAGTTGTCTAAAACAGCATAGAGTATCCAAGTGTATAGGCTTCAATGCCACGCCCAGGAATTTAAACTTATCCTGACATCAATGTGGAGCTATAAAGGGTTTCAGGCAAGAAAATGACACGATCCATGCGCATTTTAGAAAGATCACTCTGGTAGCAGTGTGGACGATGAGTTGAAGGAGAGTAAATCCAGAAAGGAGGAAGTGCGTATGGTGCTATTTCAGTAATTCAGGAGACAGACAGTGGTCCCAAACTAAATCACAGGTGGTTGCATTGAAAAACAAGTCAAGGTTCTTCAAAGGTAAGTCAGAGATCTTCAAGATACATAAAATCTTCGAGAATTGCATTTGAATATAGGTGGTGAGTAAGGTAGATGGAGAAGTTAAGGGTGACTTCCATGTTTCAGTTTTGAGAAACCATGTGGATGGTGTTACATTGCACTGACTTAGGAAATATAGGAAAAAGAAGCTATGATGAATTCACCTCTAGATAAATTGACCTGAGGTGCTGTAGGACACTTGAGCAGATATGTTCAGGCAGAGACTGGAACTAAGGGAAGCTCAGGAAAGAAGTTGGTATTAGAGGGATCGATTATGAATCATAAGAAATCAGTTGATAAAAAATCAAAGAGGGAGAATATAGGCAGTGAAAAAAATATTTATGCATCGCTTGTATTGGCAGTGCTTCACTCTTCCACTGATGCAGAGTCCTGTTGAGCAGTGCTCTTTGTGTCATTTTTGCAGGAAACCCATATTAAACCAAGCCCATGAAAAGGTCTTAACCATGTAGGGTCTACTTCTGCAAATCCCATACTCCCCTTTGTACTTGTGTTTATGATTAACCAGGCAACAATGTTTGCCATGCTTGAGAAATGGAGGCCCCTCCAGATGAACATCTGGGTGTCTCCTATCACGCTCCACCTGTGGCCCAGAGGCCTTGGACTAGAGATAAGATTGGTTGCTTTGGGAACTATAAAGGGGACTATCCCCTCATTCTTTTGCATCACTCCAAGTCGATTTGGAGAACCACCATGAAGATCATCATCTTTCTCATGTTCCTAGAAATTGCTGGTAAGTTTTTTTTCTTCAATATTAAAATAAGAGACAGTGATAGAAATTAAATTTCCCACCTCTATGACCTCCTGTTTGGTGAGAAATCCAGCAGCAAATAAGTGAGTCTCTCTACTCCACCTGAAACAACATGGAGAATGGAAAATGAATGTCTGAGAGCAATTGAAGGGACATGCAACAGGCAATAGCAAATTCCATTCCCCACTCTCCCCTCCAGATGTGACGATCGCCTGAGACCTTGCTATGTAATTAGGGTAGCCATAGAACTGATTGGTCAAATTGGGACATTTTTGAGAATGAAAAGTGGCACAATTTATAATTGTTCTGGGGCAGCAAGCATAAACTAGAACTATCTCTAGCAAATCAAGACCTGGAGTCAACCTATGTGTAACACTATATATATATATGTATATGCTCCTATATGTATGTGATCCAGGTCAGTGTTGATGGTCCTTGCCCCTCTCAGCTTCCTCTTCTCTGGATTCTTGGCTTTGGACTTAGATAAGGGCCCAGAGATGTGTCAGCTTTGGACCTTCTTGTTATAATATGAAAGCTAAAGTTGAAGAGAGACCACATTCAGCTGAGGCCTTCTAGAGTTGGAAAATATCTGTCCATTGGCTAGAAACAGACAGTCTCCCATGTGGTCTAGTCAGGTATTCTACCTGAGTCACATCCTTCATTGTGTTGTTAGGCTCTTGAGAGAACCAAAAGTGCTTCCTCCCTATTCATCTGGGACAAATAGCTTAGGAATATTCCTTCATATCAAAAATCTTAATTTTGCCCCCAGACTACTTTCAAGTTTTAGCATAGATATCAGATCTAGGGTACTCTCTCTTTCTCTCTCCCTGCTCCCTCTCTCGCTCTCTGTCTCTTCTTTCTTCCTTGCATCCTTCACACAAGCAGCTCCTAAAATTACTCCGCTCCATGATTCCTTTTTGATCTAATAGGAAGGTGGAGAAAACTGTCTTAGTCTTTCTCTTGTCACACGACAGATTTATGATCCCTTTTCACTCTCAATAGAGACTGTATGCATGGTTAATATTACAAAATGTGAAAGTTCTACTATATCCTTTTAGATAATGCCTCCCATAAAAAACGGCTGTGTTCACATGCAAAATAACCTCAACTGTTTGGAGAGGAGGCAGTGGGGTATCAAAGGAGAGCACTGTATCAAAGGAGAGTCAGGAAATGTAGGTTTCAACGCTGGCTCCACAATTATTACCTCTATGATACTATGCAACCTTCAATTTTCCAATAGGTAACTTCTTAAAATGTAGGGCTTGATTACACCTCTCATTCTATATATTGACTATCCAATATAATCGTCTATTTTGATTTGATTTGTTTATTGTGGGAGTTGTTATAGTTTTACTAAACCAATCAGTAGCTCTTGTACTGATTTCTCTACCTTTCACAAGTGGTCATGTTTGTGTTTTCCCACTGGGAGATCCCTCAAGGTATGTCTGTGAAATTTGTTCAGCCTGTTTTTGTGTGTGTGTGAGGAAGATCAGCCCTGAGCTAACATCCATGCTCATCTTCCTCTACTTTATATGGGACAGCTTGGCTTGACAAGCGGTGCACTGGTCTGCACCCGGGATCCAAACCCGCGAACCCCCCGCCGCCCAAGCGAAGTGTGCGAACTTAACCACTACGCCACCGGGCTGGCCCCTTGCTCAACCTTTTAAAGAATTTTAGAGTACATTAATTCATTCTATCAAATTTCTGGAGAATAGCATGTGAAGTAGAGCCTAACTTATGAAAATGTATTATATTTATGTGTATGAGTGTGTATATGTGGGCAAGTATGTACAAAGAGAAATACAAAGTATGTATAAAGAGAATGAATGTCTTACATGACATTAAGGTAAGTTTAGAGTGGTTATTTTCTTTTTTGTGTGTGTGAGGAAGATCAGCCTTGAGCTAACATCCATGCCAATCCTCCTCTTTTTTTTTTTTTTTTGCTGAGGAAGACCAGCCCTGAGCTAACATCTATTGCCAATTCACCTCCTTTTTTTTCCCCCTTTTTCTCCCCAAAGCCCCAGTAGATAGTTGTATGTCATAGTTGCACATCCTTCTAGTTGCTGTACGTGGGACCCGGCCTCAGCATTTCCGGAGAAGCGGTGCATCCGTGTGTGCCCTGGATCCGAACCCGGGCCGCCAGTAGCGGAGCACATGCACCGCTAAGCCACGGGGCCAGCCCCATAGAGTGGTTATTTTCAATGAGTAGAATTTGAGATAATTTTTTTCTTCTGCATTATTGAGTTGTTACTGTACTGTACTTTCGTAATTTTCCTACATGCATGTATATTACATTTCAAAAGAGCATGTTTAAAACTGTTTTAATTTGGGAAAAGAAGAAAAAAGAGATTTAGACTAGCAGAACATCCCCAGTGTTCCCACCTGAAGTGCTATGTTGCATATTTTCAAATCTACCTTCTTCTCGGAAGTTTTAGGACAAAGCGTGATCTTCAACTATCTTCTCCCCCTCCTTCTCATCTCTTAGGGGCTTTACCCAAGAATGGTGACAATGATGATGACAAGATTGTTGGGGGCTATACCTGTGACATCAATGCCCTTCCCTACCAGGTGTCCCTGTATGCTGGATCCCACCTGTGTGGAGGTGCCCTCATCAGCAGGCAGTGGGTGTTGTCAGCTGCTCACTGCTACAGACCGTAAGTGTGGGCACCTGGAGTCCCTGTGGGTGACAGAAGATACCACATGCAGGTTGATTCCCCGGCTCTGACTCATCATATTAGGAGGGCAGGCCCTGGCAGGGAGATGCAGGGGCTATTAAGGAAAACTCTCTTTGTGGCCATCTTCTTGAACATGCTATCATCTCTGAAAAAGAATGTCTTCCTCTTCTTCTGTATGGCTAAACCCTTCTTCATGACCTGAATTCCAATACCTCTGTCTTCACAAAACCCAGCCTTTCTAATTAACTTTCTTTTCTTTTCTTCTCTTTTTAAATTTTACTTTATTGTAATAAGAACACTTAACTTGAGATCTATCCTCTTATCAAATTTTTAAGTGTACAGTACAGTATTGTTCACTCTAGGTATAATGTTGTGCAGCAGATCCCTAGAACTCATTCATCTTACTTATCTGAAACTTTAGGCCCATTGATTTGCCACTTTCCACTCTAATTAACTTTAGATGGTCCCTCTCCATGGACTCCTGACCTTCTGCTTTAGTACTCACATTATTCTCTTCTCTCTTCACACATTACGAACAGCCTGTAGTCAACTTCTGGCTGCTGCTGGAGATCCTCGAAAATGAGCGTGCTCTGCTCACTGCCTCCATTTCTGCATCACACACAATCCCCTATCAGATAAAGTTTTCTTCAAGTCCACTAATGAGGCTAGTTTTGTCTTGGGTCATTTTATTTGCTTGCAAGCTTCTGCTGGGGTGCCACAAGGTGGGACTGTGAGTATGAAAACAAGATCCAGCTGATTAGCAGAAAGACTGTGGCTTCTCCTCTCCCTTTCCAGGCGCTTCCATCTGAGGCTGGGTGAACATAACCTCGCAGTCACTGAAGGGACTGAACAGTTCGTCAGTGCAGTCAAAATTATCAAACACCCCAAGTACAAGAGCATAACCACAGGGCATGACATCATGCTGATCAAGCTGGCAAAGCCTGTCATCCTGGACGAGAGTGTGAACACCATCTCCCTGCCCAGCTCCTGCCCCGAGAGTGGCACTCAGTGCCTGATCTCTGGCTGGGGCAGCAC
Organism: Diceros bicornis minor; assembly: GCF_020826845.1. Taxonomy (NCBI): domain Eukaryota; kingdom Metazoa; phylum Chordata; class Mammalia; order Perissodactyla; family Rhinocerotidae; genus Diceros; species Diceros bicornis. The sequence goes on along the minus strand of NC_080742.1, from coordinate 89,412,200 downwards.
ACAGCCATCTGCCAGTGAGTGAGCCTGAGTGTTACTCAGTGACAGAAGAGTCACTACAATTAGGCTACAGTGGAGATGAGGTCAAGGGCTGTGTAGACACATTGCCTGGGTTAAGACGGCTCAGTTTCCTTGGGTAATTCCTTTGAAGTTACTTAATTTAGTGTCCTCCTCTTCAAAATGAAGATAATAACAATATCTACCTTACTGGTTCAGTTTAAGGATTAAATGAGATAATATATGCAATGAGTTTGGAATAGTAAAAGGCACACAGTAAGTGCTCAAGAAATGACAGTAGCAGTTATTATTATTATTATTATTAATAATAATATTATTATAAGGGCTCCTTGCTACCCTTTGGAGGACCTGACCCTTTGGGGATTTTGGAGAAAGGAGCTTGGAGAAATCCATATCTGCGGATGAGTGGGTATAACTCAGTGTCTGTCAATAACCATTATCATCATGCCTTTTGTACAGGAATGAGGTATCCCATAGAAAATATAGCAGACAATGAAGAAAGGGTTAGGTCCAAATTCCCTAACTCCCTGCAATGCCTGAGGGCTCCCGTGCTCTCTAACAGCACCTGCCACAAAGCATATCCAGGCCTGATCAACAACAGCATGATGTGCGTGGGCTTTCTTGAGGACGGGAAGGATGCCTGCAAGGTGGGTTTGCCTTCACCCCTGCTCTGGATTCTGCATCTACTAAAGAGGTGGAGGCACTACTTCTGACATTCTCTTCTTCTCATTTTAGGGGAACTCAGGTGGTCCTGTGGCCTGTAATGGGACCCTTCAAGGCATTGTTTCCTGGGGTGCAGGCTGTGCCCTCAAAGGCAAACCTGGAGTCTACACCAAAGTCTGCAACTACATAAAGTGGATTCAGGACACCATGGCAGCCAACTAAGGGGTTTCCACTCTCCTTGGCCTCAGCTCCAGGGCATAAAACCCTCTTTAACTTTGTCTCACCTCTGGAGGGCTCATATATCTCACATAGACCTGTCAATAAAATGCCTTCCTTAAAACTGTTGCCATCCTTCCAAACTAGTCAAGGTTTCAAAGGAAAGATTTACAGTAGTGTTTCGCCAAAGGAGGTCCCCAAACCACCTAAATCAGAGTCATTCCAAGGACCTTTTTAAAACTTCAAATTCCTGGTCCCCCTCAATAATCAAAATTCCTCTGCATTTCTGACCACCACGTCCTCATGATGCTTATGGGCCCCAAGGTTGGTGACCCTTCGCCTAGAGACAATCTTTCCTTCCTCTGAGAACTCAGCCTCAGCTCAGCTTGCTCCCACGGGGTGATTAGCAAGGCCTCAGCAGGTGGCACATGCATGATACCTGACCTTCTTGCAACCTGTACAACTAGTGTCTGCAGAGACAGTTTGCTTCGTAGACTCTCAAACACCAAAATGTACTTATTCACATGAACAATTATACTTTTTGAGTGGTAAAGAACAAGATAAAACAAAGTTTACCAAAACATCAAAAACTTCCCTCAAAATTGTGAATGGAGTTTATACATGTATCTTCTGGTACCAGCAGAGAGAAGCCTCTTGCTGCTACCCAGATGGGTTGCCATCTGTTGTTAGAAAGTTCTTTGTTAGGTTGAGCCATCATATGCTACTTTATATCTACTTCTAAGTCCCAATCCTATCATCTGGATCCTTGTGGCACAATTCTGTATTTCCTAACATGTCAGTGTGTCAAGTATTGGACAATAATGGCCATGTCCCCTGGGGGTTCTCTTCTCCAGGCCATGGTCTCTTTAACCATCCCAGAGCATCAGTAAATCCATTCCTTTCACCAGGAAAATTATCCTCCTTGGACAGAGTTTATTTTGGCTATGTCTGTTTAAATCATGATAACTAGAGCAGATCATCTCCACAGCCCCCAGAAATGAGTGATAGGAAGCACTTAGGGTAGACAGCTAGGGTGACCAGGGATTCTGGGTCAGAGAGCTGAGGAAGGCCCAGGAAGAGGGCTGGCAGCCTCAGAGGAACAGGAAGAAGGCAATGCTTTGGGCTTAGAGGTTGACCATTTGATCTCAGGGACTGGTAAGAGGAAGACTGAACTCTGTCTCTAAGGAATTGGGACACCAAGTGAGTATTAATACAAAAAAAATGGGGATAAATGAGTACCCTTTTACTGGAGATGGTATGTCAAATGAGGGCTTGGTCACAAGGAACATGGCAATAGCAGAGATATTTGAGCACAGAGGAGACAAGATCCCAGGAGGATGATTGGCTAAGGTGACTTGCTGCTGTGTCATTGGCTTTGGTCTCCTTGAATTCTGTGTCTCTAGGAATGGCATTATATCTGAATTGTGAGTCAAAGCTGAGTCTGATATTAGCACTGAAGTGACTAAGATGATTGAAGAGCTACTAGGACAAGCCACACAAATATTTGCATTGATTGAGATTTCTTTGGTGCCTTGATTCAGTCATCTGTGATGTTGATTCTTCTCAGCTCTGGGTCATTAGTAAATTGGCTATTTGGTTTTCTGTGTTCTCAAATCAGAAACCTCAGGGATTTCTTTTTTCCTTTTTGTTGCAGTAACATTGGTTTACAACATTATATATATTTTAGGTGTACATCATTATATTTTGATTTCTATATAGATTACATCATGTTTACCACCCAAAGACTAATTACAATCCGTCACCACACATGTGCCTAATCTTCCCTTTCACCTCCACCCCTCCACCGTTCCCCTCTGGAAACCACCAATCCAATCTCTGTCTCTATGTGACTGTTTGTTGTTGTTTTTATCTTCTACTTATGAGTGAGATCATACAGTATTTGACTTTCTCCTTCTGACTTATTTCGCTTAACATAATACCTTCAAGGTCCATCCATGTTGTCACAAATGGCTGGATTTCATCGTTTCTTATGGCTGAGTAGTGTTCCATTGTGTATATAGACCACATATTCTTTATCCATCCCTCCCTTGATGGGCACCTAGGTTGCTTCCAAGCCTTGGATATTGTGAATAATGCTGCAATGAACATAGGGGTGCATGTATCCTTATGCATTTGTGTTTTCACATTCTTTGGATAAATATCCAGCAGTGGAATAGTCGGATTGTATGGTAGTGCTATTCTTAATTTTTTGAGGACTCTCCATACTGTTTTCCATATTGGCTGCACCAGTTTGTGCTCCCACCAGCGGTGTGTGAGAGTTCCCTTCTCTCCACATCCTCTCCAACACTTGTTATTTCCTGTGTTGTTAATTATAGCGATTCTGATGGGAGTCAAGTGATAGCTCATTGTAGTTTTGATTTGCATTTCCCTGATAGTTAATGATCTTGAACATCTTTTCATGTGCCTGTTGGCCATCTGTATATTTCTTTGGAGAAATGTTTGTTCAGGTCTTTTGCCCATTTTTTAATTGAGTTGTTGCTTTTTTCGTTGTTGAGCTGTATGAGCTCTTTATATATTTTGGAGATTAACCCCTTATCAGATATATAGTTTGCAAATATCTTCTCCCAATTGTTAGGTTGTCTTTTCATTTTGTTGACAGTTTCTTTTGCTGTGCAGAAGCTTTTTAGTTTGATATAGTCCCATTTGTTTATTTTTTCTATTATTTCCCTTGTGCGGTCAGACATGGTACTTGACAATATATCTCTAAGACTGATGTTGAAGAGCATAGTGTCTATGTTTTCTTCTAGAAGTTTCATGTCTTACATTCAAGTCTCTAATCCATTTTGAGTTAGTTTTTGTGTATGGTGTAAGATAAGGGTCTACTTTCATTCTTTTGCATGTGGCTGTCCAGTTTTCCCAACACCATTTATTGAAGAGACTTTCCTTTCTCCATTGCATGTTCATGGCTGCCTTGTCAAAAATTATCTGTCCATAGAAGTGTGGGTTTATTTCTTGGCTCTAGATTCTATTCCATTGATCTGTGTGTCTGTTTTTGTGCCAGTACCATGCTGTTTTGGTTACTATTGCTTTATAACGTACTTTGAAATCAGGGATTGTGATACCTCCAGCTTTGTTCTTTTTTCTCAGGATTCCTTTGGCTATCCGGGATCTTTTGTTGTTCCATATAAATTTTAGGATACCTTGATCTATTTCTGTGAAAAATGGGACTTTGATAGGGATTGCACTGAATCTATAGATTTCTTTAGGAAGTATGGACATTTTAACTATGTTAAATATTACAGAGCATGGAATATCCTTACATTTCTTTGTGTCTTCTTCAATTTCCTTCAACAATGTCTTATAGTTTTCAGTGTACAAATCTTTCACCTCTTTAGTTAAGTTTATTTCTAGGTATTTTATTATTTTTGTAGCAATGGTAAATGGCGTTATATTCTTAATTTCTCTTTCTGTTACTTCATTGTAAGTGTATAGAAACATAACTGATTTTTGTATGTTTATTTTTATCCTGCAAATTTGCCATAATCATTTATTAATTCTAAAAGATTTTGGTGGATTCTTTACAATTTTCTACATATAAAATCATATCATCTGCAAATAGTGACTAAATGCTCCAGTCAAAAGGCATAGGGTGGCTAATTGATAAAAAAAAATACCGATTTATTTGCTGCATACAAGAGCCACGCTTCAGACCTAAAGACACTCACAAACTGAAAGTGAAGGGATGGGAAAAGATACTGCAAGCAAATGGCAATGAAAAGAAAGCTGGGGTAGCAATACTTGTATCAGACAAAATAGACTTTAAAACAAAAAGTGTAAGAAGAGACAAAGAAGGGCACTACATAATGATCAAGGAAATAATCCAAGAGAATATAACACTTGTAAATATCTATGCCACCAACATAGGAGCATCTAAATATATAAAGCAATTATTAACAGACATAAAAGGAGAGATAGATGGTAACACAATAATAGTAGGGGACTTTAAAACTCCACTTACACCAATAGATAGATCCTCCAAACAGAAGATCTATAAGGAAACAGCCTTAAACGACACACTAGACCAGATGGACTTAGTAGTTATATACATAACGTTCCATCCAAAAACCGAAGAATACACATTTTTTTTCAAATTTACATGAAACATTCTCCAGGACTGATCACATATTAGGCTACAAAATAAGTCTCAATAAATTTAATAGGATTGAACCAAGCATCTTTTCTGACCACAACAGTATGAAACTAGAAATCAACTACAGGAAGAAAATCAGAAAAGCCACAAATATGTGGAGATTAAGCAAAATGCTCCTGAACAACAATTGAGTCAATGAAGAAATCAAAGGAGAAATCAAAAAATAACTGGACACAAAAGAAAATTAAAATGTGACATGCCAAAATTTATGGGATACAGCTAAAGCAGTTCTATGAGGGAAGTTTATAGCAATACCTCAACAAACAAGAAAAATCTCAAATAAACAGTCTAACAGTGCACCTAAAGGAACTGGAAAAAAAGGAACAAACAAAGCCCCAAATCAGTAGAAGGAGGGAAATGATAAAACTCAGAGCAGAAATAAATGAAATAGAGACTTCAAAAACAATGGAAAAAAATAAAGCAAGAGCTGCTTCTTTGAAAAGATAAACAAAATTTACAAACCTTTAGCTAGACTCACCAAGAAAAAAAGAGAGAAGGCTCAAATAAGTAAAATCAGAAATGAAAGAGGAAAAATTACAATGGACATCTCAGAAATACAAAAGATTATAAAAGAATACTATGAAAAGCTATATGCCAACAAATTGGATAACCTAGAAGAAATGGATAAATTCTTAGAATCATACAACCTTCAAAACTGAATCAAAAAGAAATAGAGAATTTGAATAGACCAATCACCAGTAAGGAGATCAAAACAGTAATCAAAAACATCCCCCAAAATAAAATTCCAGGACCAGACGGCTTCCCTGGTGAATTGTACCAAACATTCAAAGAAGACTTAATACCTATCCTTCTCAAACTTTCCAGAAAATTGAAGAGGAGGGGAGGCTAACTCATTCTACAATGTGAACATCACCCTGATACCAAAACCAGAAAAGAACAAAACAGAAAAGAAAATTACAGGCCAATATCACTGATGAACATCTATGCAAAAATCCTCAACAAAATACTAGCAAGCCAAATACAACAAGACATCAAAAAGATCATACACCATGATCAAGTGGGATTTATTTCAGGGATGCGGGGATGGTTCAATATCGATAAATCAATCAACGTTATACACCACATTAACAAAATGAAGAAAAAAAATCACATGATCATCTCCATAGATGCAGAGAAAGCATTCGACAAGATACAGCGTTGATTTATGATAAAAACTCTGAATAAAATGGGTATAGAAGGAAAGTACCTCAACATAATAAAGGCCATGCTACTATCACTCACAATGGTGAAAAACTGAAAGCTATCCTTCTAAAAACAGGAACTAACAAGGATGCCCACTTTCACCACTCCTATTTAACATAATATTGGAAGTCATAGCCAGAGCAATTAGCCAAGAAAAATAAATAAAAGGGATCCAAACTGGAAATGAAGAAGTGAAACTCAGTGATTTCTTGCTACATTTCATATGGGCTCTGAGATAGCACTTTGGAGAATAATTGTTAATCAACTGTGAATCTATCTCAGAGTACCACATCAAGAGCATGTATGTCTTAGCTCCCTAATTGCAAATATATCATGGAAACATTGCCAAGTAGTTTGTTGAAAACAAGCCTTGCTATATTCCAGTTTTTCTCAGAATTCCTTGATCTAATCGTGTCATCCACAAGAAAATGGCTAGCTTGACATGACTTGTTCTAAGCGAACGTGTGTTCTCTGCTAACTTTGCTAAATACTTGTAGGCTGATGACTGTGCCTCAAAAGGAGCAGAATAGGAAAGTGACAATGACTGTAGCCTCTGAGGGTCGCAGCACTTGTGAATGGTTTGCTCACCAACTTATGACCCACAGGATCTATATGTTTTTCCTAGAGTGAATTCAGGATGCTTCACATTTTCTTTTCCTATTTTCCAAACTGTAGTTTCCAAAATTATAATAGAAAAATAGTTTTGATCTCAATAATATAAATTAATTTTGTTGTAGGAAATGCATGCCATAGAATCAAAGTGGGTATATTGAAGGGATTGGGATGATGGAGCTTGGAGAAATTCACCAAAAATTCCTGAGTTCCACTACCCACTCAACATTGCATTGGAGATGTAAATGTATCTGACAGAAAATTGTTTATTGAAAAATTAATATGGGGCTGCATTGTAAATTCTTGACATTTTTCATTTATGATGCTCCATTTCAACCTTCAGCTTCACTTCAACCTCCATATCCATTCTGTTCTTCTTCGTACTCCTATTTTCTTCCAATCCAAAATTATGTTTTCTCTTCATAAATGCCTCACCAGCCAATCATATTCACAAGTGTGAAGTTTCCATACTATTTTGTGGGAGCATTTGCACACATTTTTCTGACAGCTGTGGGTTCCAGGTATACAAATCTATCTTTTTCTACGATAAAACTTGTATTTTCTTTTCTTAGATACACTTTCTCGTCTAATCTTGTGGGATGGAGTTAGGATCTGGCCACAAAAGTTAGAGCAATGAGAAGCGAATTCTGACAAATACATAAATTAGTTATGTTGGGACTTTCACAAAACTCTGGTATGTGGATCAAGATTTTATTAACTTCTATCGCTCTATTATTTTCTGTGTGGCTATTCATTTTATACATGAGCATATTAAAGTCCAACAACAACAACAAAAAACAGCAACAAAAAAACTAGTGACAGAATTAAGGCTAGAACTCTAGTTACCAGATCTAAATGTTTTTTCCAGTATTTTGTTGCTTCTCATACTTTGATACAGTTTTCTGTCTCTGTCAGTCTCTTTTTTTCCCTGCATTGTTCTCGGTCCTTCCAATATCCCAGCCTTAAATCTCCAGTCTTTCTCTTCTTCCTTTCTCCCTAAAACATCACTGGAAGTAAAGACAACAGCGAGATGTTTCTCCAAAGATTACTAATTTTATTTCAAGCCATACCTGATCATTGAAACTGAGCCACCATTCAGTTTCAAATCTGTACATAAGGCATTTAACAGTTTCTTCCCTATCTTTTAGATCAGAGTCAACTAACCAGAGCCCTGGATAAATTTGGCCAGGAACCTCTTTTTTCTTTTTTTTGGTGAGGAAGATTGGCGCTGAGCTAACATCCACTGCCAATCTTCCTCTTTTTGCTGAGGAAGATTGTGCCTGAGCCTACATCTGTGCCAATCATCCTCTATTTTGCATGTGGGATGCTGCTACAGCATGGCTTGATGAGCAGTGTGTAAGTCTGTGCCCAGGATTCAAACCCTTGAACCCCAGGTCACCAAAGCAGAGCACACAACTTAACCACAACACCACCGGGCCGGCTCCCAGGAACCTCTTTTAGTGAATGAAGTTCATTTGGAACATGTCTGCACTTATTCATCTCCATATTGTCTACAGCTGCTTTCATGCAACGGCAGCAGAGTAGTTGTGACAGAGGCTATATTGCCTGCAAAGCCTAAAACATTTACTATCTGTCCCTTTACAGAAAAAGTTTGCTGACCCTTGCAAACAAATTTATGAGAGAATCACACGGAGCTAAAGAAGAAATACTCCAAAACTAATGGAATCCTTGAGGAGGGTTCTCAAGGAAACATAAGTGTGATTCCAGAGTTCCTTTTACCAGGAAAGAACATTCTATTCATTAAGCCTGATTTTCTATATGTGGCAAAGATTAGAAATTCTGCCTAGCATAGACTCTCAGGTTAGCATCAAGGTTATCGCACAAGCATATACTTTGTACCTTGTTCCTTTATGTATTTTTGCCACCCTGGTTTTTGCTTCAGTTTTTTAATAGGTTTCTTAGTACATATTTTTTCAAGAAGAATTCTTGTTTAAAAATTTCTTTACACATTAGAGTGACAAAGAGCCAGCATGGCCTCAACGACTACTAGTGTATTAACCAGGAAAATGGCTGGAGAAGCTAAGGAAAAAGAGAAACAGACTCCGTTGATGAAAAGAGCATAAAATCCTGTAGAGAATGGTGACTCTTGCTCCTGCCAATACAAGTGTCAATAAATTTGCTGGAGCTCAATCAGCCCCCAATTCAGGCACAAGGTTAAAGAGCCTTCCAAGGCCACTAAGCCACTTTCATGGGAAAGAAAGCTGACAGACACAGATTAATTAAGCACAGACACATGCCTCTTTGCCACCACGTGTTTGAAGTTAGCAAAGGAAGTATAGGTACCAGCCCACTCTGCTGGGCAAGAGAAGTAGGAGCATTTCCCCTACATCGGTCATGATTCTTTTCAAGGGAGGAGGTTGAGGAGGGAGACTCCCACACGTACTGTGGCATATTTGAAGTTGATTGTTAAGGAGAATTCATAGATATTATTGAGAACAGAATTTTGGCACACATAAAGTGTAGACAAGAATATTTACCGAGTCTGGGAACTTTCAAACCAATTCTCCAGGGCCAAACTTCACAGAATGATTCACAGTCTCCCAAAGCAAAAGATATCCTTTAAGTGCAAGCTCGCTCACAATCATGGAAGGATGTCTTCAGATTTCTTTACCCAATTTACATAAATGACAATCGTGCATACATATGTACAAAGGCACCTCATACTGATTCTCTGTTCTCCTGGCCTCTTCAATAGGGAACATTCTCCTAGTCACTTTCACTTAAAGTACTAGTCACTTCCACTTACTATCCAGATCTACTCTGCTCCATACCCCTTCCGCTCACAGCAACCCCTACAACCACCGTCATCAGGCATCCTTGGTTTTCCCACTCTCATTTTGTCCAACCATCTGCCTAGGACCATGTTGGTGTATGAATCACTTGTAGTCTTCAACACAATTTTAGGGAGTGCATGGCTGACTATTTTTATTTAAATAACTATTTCACTAAAATGTATGGGTTCATTTTAATGTGCATTAGATAAAATTCATCAACACATGAAATATCAATGTCTTGCTTAAGAAGAGACCCAGGAATTTAAGTCTATTTAAAAATCAGAATGTAGCTATATTACAAGCACTGTGCTAAGTGGTTTACATGCAACATGGGAATAACTGAAGGCTGGAAATCATCACTTGCATTTTCCCCACGTCCCACTATGCTTTAGGTGACTGAAGAATCATCACATTGCAGCTACTCAGGTCCGTGTTCCTTTGCCTCAAGGTGTTGATTTGGAAATTGCAATTGATCCTAGATAAATCCCCTTAGCTGGCAACCCTCACTCCTTCCCTTCGTGGAAGAAAGTGTTGAAGTGGTAAAGCCCAGGACACCCCAGAGAGAGCTCTCTAGGACACAGCAGCACATGAGCCATTTATTGTGAAAAACTCTGCTCTACACTGTTGTGATTTTCATATGAGCCAAGGACCCTGCTGAGGTCCAGGGGAAGTTCCAGGGGTGATATAGAATCATAGAACTTCCAACATGTCACTGCGGAGGTGTTGACAAAAGAAGATAATTGAACAGCACGAGAAGACTCCTCTTTCCTCACTCTGTACCCCACCCCTTCCCTTAATCCTTAGTATCTCCTGATGTCTAGGGATCAATGAATGGCACCTTCCTGCCTGTGTGCCATTCATTCAATAGTTAATTAATGCCTATATTGTCCTACAGCTCAAGGCACTTTCCCATGGCTACAGCCTTACTAGCTGCTCTACCCGTCTTTTCTCCTTAGAACAATAGTTCTTAGCTAGAAATGATTTTGAACCCAGGGGACATTTAGAAATATCTGGAGCAATTTTTTGTTGTCATCACTGGCAGGAGGGGCTGGTGCTACCTGTAACTAGAGTCCAGGAATGCTGATAAATATCCTACAGTATGTAGGATAGTTCCCCACAACAAAGAATTATTTAGCCTAAAATGTCAATAGTGCCAGGGTTGAGAAACACTGCCTTCTAGCTAATCATCTTCATATCAGCAAAATTTCAAATGTAAAGGAAACAGAAGGAATCCTTACAGAAGGAGTGATTTGCTAAAGCAGGAATAGGGTCCCAGTAGGCCATTCAGATGTATTATGTGGGTGTACAAAATTCCAATATGTAGCTAGATGTTAATTCTCACTAAGATTCACTTACTCTGGGTATTTCTGCCATGCCATATTAATTATGACAATTCCTGCTTCAGGAACCCATTTCTTGAATGCTTCAGAATTCTCTTTGCTCCCCAGAGTGTCTGTGAATTGGTCGAGTTCAGATTGCTCTCCTTGATTTTGCTCATGCCATCACAGCGGAGGACATGGACCCTGAAATGAGGCTGCTAAAGCTTTTCCCTTGTCTTAACCACATAATGGCTATAAAACTTTGAACAAAACAGGTTACATCTCTAAGCCACGCTCTCCCAATCTATAAAATGGAAAAAATCATAACAACACTTAAAAAGTTGTTGGTGAAGATTGAATGCATTGATGTTTGTAAATCACCTCCACAGTGGCAGACACATAGTAAGCACTCCATAAATTTCAATTGTATTATCATTGGCCAGGAATTCTGTTTTATCTTGATCTCCAGACTCTGGTTAACTTTCTGGGGTAGTGTTGCATAGCGGTTAATAGCACAGACTCTGAAGCCAGATTTCTTGTGTTGGAATCTTTACCCTACGTTGTACTTGCTACATGGATTTGGTCAAGCCCCTTATAATTTTGTGTGCCTCAGTTTTCCCATCTGTGAAGTGGGGGTAATAATAGGTATCTCATGGGGTTGTTATGAGGATTACTAAATTAATATAGGCAAAGTATTTAGAATAACCCTAATATTTAGTAATTTCTAGATAAGTGTAAGTTATCATCATTCTTTCACTCTCCTGTTCAGATCTATGGTAGTTTCAGATCAGAACAATTTTTCTTGTTTCAAGAGAACAAGTTTGTCCTATTAATAATGAAATGTTAACATGGATACACAAGGCCAGAGGTATTACAAGAAAAATTATACAATTGTGAAAAAGCCCATGTTAATTAAACATCAGGGTGTAGGTTTCAAGATAGTCCTGAGGATAAAAGTTCACAGTTGAGACAACCAAATATCTAAGATTTTTTGTCTTGGAATCAGGACACCTGGAGCCCTGTTCTGTGACCTTACTCCAATATACTTTTCTATTCTGGGTACAGTTTCCATAAGGTAAGTTAATTACTTCAATATCTATAAACTTTTGGAAAAGCGGACCTATGTTGATGTTTAAATTTGTTGCTGAATTATCTTCACCTTGGAACAGAATTGAAAACTAAATTTGGATTTGTGAGTTTCCAGTGAAATAACTTTTCTGACACCTGTGGTCATGGGTGTCAATGATAAATTGTAGGTATAAATAGCTGTGGATTAAAACTCTTCATCCTACTTACCAGTCCATATCCAGTGAGCAACCATGAAGACCTTTATCTTCCTTGCTTTCCTGGGAAGCACTGATGAGTCTCTTTTAATAAACGAATCAGTAGGTGTCTCTCATGTATTGAACTGTGCACTTTGTACTCAGGAATGTTGAAAATAATCTCTGTCATCAGGAGGCTTATAAACTCAAAACAACAGTGTCTAGTATATGTAAATCTCAGCTGTTGGGGAAAGATCATAGTGAGCAGGAGTGATCAGGCAAGACGGGATAGAGGCAGAATTGCTCTGAACGTCAGGGGGAAAACTAAGAAGGATTAGAAAGAAGAAAAGGGTAGTCAACATTAAGTGAATGTCGTTTTGACCTTTATAAGGATTAAGAGTTAATAATTGGGACCAATGACTAATCTCGTGCTCCTTGAAGAGGCTGTGAGGGTGACAGCCTGAGTCTTCTCTGTACTGAAGAGTATCTTAACAGCCAAAGATATTTTATTTCTTGTGAATAAAAGTTATGGACTGGCTTTTACAATATCTTTGCTAATGAAACCTCGCTAGTGTAAAACAACGTCATTCAATTATCAAAAGAAATAGAGAAATGACTATTCATTTTTATAATACTAAATGTTATATTACTAAAACTTACGACTAAATTTTCCCATATTGGGCAGGTATAAACTTGATACACCTTTCCACACACCTGGAAATGTCTTTTCCAAAATTACTTTAAATTATTTGAACAATAGGGTCCATATAATACAATCACAGACTTCTGGATGCATAAGAAACTTAATAAATCAGTCAGCCAGATTTCACAATGCTGGATAAATTGAAAAATGTCAGAAAGATAATTGGGATAAGGGGAAAGGTTGGAGAGGGAAACCTTATAATATTCTGTGAAATTATTTTCTGAAAATTATAGGCGAGAACTGAGAAGAGAAATTGGAAGAACAAAAGTACAAACTCCCATTTCCTTCCAGACCAGAACATTCTCAGGTGGCTTCTAAAGCTTTCTTTCTGTCACCTAATGAGGATATCTACCCCATACCAACCACGGAAGTAAACAACACCATGGGTACTGCAGAGCTTTATTGAACACCTACTTCTCATGGCTGCCGAGCAGGGTTTTTTGTAAAAAGTATTGTTTATATCCTCAAGTAGTGGTTTCCAGGGCATTTCTTATATAAAGAGTCTCTGATATGTGCGTTTGTGTGTGAGCGTGTGTGTGTGTGTCTGTATGGTAGATATGTAAAACAAAGAGTATATTTATAAAATTTAAAGCATAAAAATTGGATACTTATAATGGTATATGTAGGGTACGTGTCAAAGGTATGAAACAATGAGATTTTGAAAAAAATTACATCAACATCACCATTTCCTAATTATATATGACAAGAAAACATTATCTGCCCTTTCCTGGTTAATCTGCAAAAACCTGCTGGGGAGTAGCAATTCCAAGATGAATCTGTTTAGCAAGTAGTTTCCAACTTTTCTCTGTCAGTTTCTCTCCCCACTGACGGTGATGACAAGATTATCGGCGGCTACACCTGTCAGGCGAATTCCATCCCCTACCAGGCATCTCTGAACATTGGCTACCACATCTGCAGTGGGTCCCTCATCAATAACCAGTGGGTTCTATCCACTGCTCACTGCTGTCAGTCGTAAGTAACCAACACAAACATCCCTGTTCTCTAAGATCAACTCATCTCCCAGCCCTGCTAAAGCACAATCAGAGTAAACTACAGGGTTATACTTGAGCAATGAGCATTGAGATCCTAAGAGCTTCGTTATTCCCACCAGGCATTGTAGGATGTATTCAGGGACTATCACATGGAAAGGTACCTTTAGATTTCCCTGATGTCCTTCCAAATGATGGTACAAAAGACATGGGGGGGAAATAATGAATGATGAAGTGTGTCTAGAACTAACTTAAGAGCATTAATGAGTAAATAGTCCTAGTCATTAGAGCTCAACCAGGAAAAAAAATGGCATATGGAGGTGATAACATACATGCAATTTACAGTCAGCATGAAAAATTAGCACAACTCATTCTGCTCTCTTAATAGTCTGTCAAATCTCGGATTCCTGCCACATCTCCCTACAGTAATTAGTAACCCCAACCAGAGGAGAAATGGCAGGTGCTGATCAATCACCACCAATTCCAATCTATCTCCCACTGTTTTCTTGGCATCCTATGGTTCCATTCCTAAACCTAATTATTCTAACAATATGGTGGGCTGAGAGTCTGTACTTGTAATGACACCTACCTAAGAAATATTCTAGCCTCTTCATATCTGGTAGGGCTCCATTAAGGGCACAGTTACCTGTAAGTGTTCCTTCTACCATATAGCGTGCCTGAAGGGGATAACGTCTATGTTATGCTCATAACTGGGGTGTCCTGGGAAGGGGAAGAAGCTCAAGTTGGATACTTAAGAAACTTGTAATCCTTTAATCCAGCTGATTCCAGGTACGTCTGGGAGAACACAACATTGAAGTCACTGAGGGCACTGAGCAATTCATTTATTCGTCCAAGGTCATCCGCCACTCCAGATACAACGCAAAAACCTACGATAACGGCATCCTGCTGATTAAACTGAGCTCCCAGGCCACTATCAACTCTCAAGTGTCTACGATCTCTCTGCCAACATCTTTTGCAGCTGCTGGTACCAAGTGCCTCATCTCTGGCTGGGGCAACACCCTAAGCAGTGGCAGTAAGTGTCACCTGGAGCAGAAGCACCAAGTCTGAAAACCCTAGAGGTGAAAGGCATGTTGAGGTTCAATTACTCCAAACTGTCACTCAAAGCAAGGGTCACAGAGGATAGTTTGTGGATATATGGAGACATAGAATACATTGATTGAAATGAGGAAGAGTCCTCTGCTGGGAAACACAACAAAAATGAACCATGATAAAGGTGCCAAGTATTCAAGTGAAGTGGGATTATTGATTTGCAGAGAACTAGAAACTGAGGAGTCAACAGAACAGAGGCTAAGAGTTTTGGTACTTCCTGGAGGATTGATCTACTTGAGAAATAAAGTCTCCAAGTTTGAAATCAGGTGTCACTGAAGCTAGTGTCAAGGGAGAATAACTTGTGAGTTAAAACTGATTGGAAGACATTCAGGATAAAAGTTTTCTTCCAAAATAGCAGTTACTGACAATCTGACAGAAAGAGTGGGAGTATTAAGAAGGAGGGGAAAGATATTGGGCAAGAAGTTTCCAGGAATCCTCTGGGTAATCTTCTTCCATTTTCACTCTTGCACCCAACAGCCAGCTACCCTGACCTCCTGCAGTGTCTGAATGCTCCCATCCTCTCCGAACGCTCTTGCCGCAGTTCCTACCCAGGTCTGATCACCAGCAACGTGTTCTGCGTGGGCTTCCTGGAGGGTGGAAAGGACTCCTGCCAGGTTAGTTTCTTTGCACTCCTTCTTCCAGCTCGCCTTCATGCATTTCTGCCATTTTTTCTCTTTCCTGAAACACAGAAGATGGAAAAGCTGTGTCTGGGACTGATTACAAGGGGTTAGGAATAGATTTGGGATAAGTAATAGATTTTCTTTTTGCCATAGTAATGGTCAGGGTTGAGGGCAAAATGATACACAGAAGATGGTGTTCAAACAGCATCTGTGCACCCTTCACAAGAGGTATATGGTAGAAGGAAGCTCTTTTAAAGGACCGGGGCTAGCTGGGCAGTATTACGCTCGCCAGTCCTCACCTCTTCTTGGCCCTACAGGCCTGCAACTAAGGAAAGAGGAGGCACTAGAAGGTGGGAAGAGAAAGAATAGGGATGTAGTATGGAGACTGATGGGTGGGTTTCCGTTGGAAGAGAAGGTACTTGTTGAAGGATCAATAGCCTGGGAAGATGACTCCAAGATAATAGAGGAACAGTCTTTGAGCCTTTCTCCCATCTGGGCATAGTGGAGAGTTCTAACTCTCTTTTCCTTCTTGCTCAAGGTGATTCTGGTGGCTCTGTGGCCTGCAGTGGACAGCTCCAGGGCATTGTGTCCTAGGGCTATTGCTGCGCTCAGAAAAACAAACCAGGTGTCTATACCAAGGTCTAGAACTATGTGGACTGGATTCAGCAGACCATCGCTGCCAACTAAAACCTTTATCTCTTCATGACCCATCCCCTGTTGGTCAATTTCACCTTCCCTCTATGCTTGAAAACAGTATCTAAATAAAAACATTTTGTCCTGAACCAAATGTGTCCAAGCACTTTCCTTACTTCATATTTGTGAACTTTCTCTTGAAACTGGACATAGACTTGAATTATTATATGAACATAGAATTTGAAATGTTATTTGGCTATTCGTTCAACCTGATCAAAATAAACGTACTGATCACCTCTTCTATGCCAGACTCTGTGTGGGACATTGAGGATATAAAGGTGAATAAGGTTAGGGAATCACTGTTCCCCTCCCAATTTTGAAAAGATAATGACACCAACTGCAGAAAGCTAAAATCGACTGCCCAAAGTCCTTCATCTAGTTCACAGTGAAGATGGGATGAAGGCCCAACTGTCCTTATCCCTCAGGCATTGCTCCTGCGTGACACCGTGCTCTCTCTTTTTTCTCTAATCTATCTCAAAGTCTGCAAGGCTAGATAAGGGGAACTTCTAGATGGAGAAAGTTTAAAAATCACAGATTTCTTGCATTTTCCCAGGTTTCACCTACCTGTGTGTTCCAGTGTTCCAAGATCTTTCTTTTTTCTAACTGAGATTTTATTGCTATGGTAGGCGGGATGTCCCTCAACAATCTGGCCAGTCTCCCACCACACGTACCCCCAAATCCCAACCCAAATTATGTACTATTTTGACCCTAACCAAAAAAAAAAAGTACAATTGCATATAAGTTTGCAGGAAACAGATCTATGACTCTGAAGTCATAAATATCTTGACTATAGAGCTGTTATTTGATCTCTTCAGCCCTATCTGGAGACATAGCACTGATACCCGGTTTTAATTCTTCAACACTGCTCCCCGAACTCTGGGTTGTTCCATGGATCATCTGGAGAGTGGTTTGGAGTATATGTCCCAGCACATGATTTGTGTGTATATCTGGTATGGGTCAAGGGAAAAGATATATGGGGTCTGAGCATAGAAATATTGGAGTAGGTGAATGAGGTTTGAAAGGGAAAAATGTATTTGGCCCAGTGATAAGGTGAAGGAGAATATTGTCTTAGTGTTTCAGGCTTGTATAACAAAAGACATAGTTTAAGTTGGGCTTCAACAGCAAACATTAATTTCTCACAGTTCAGGAAGCTAGGAAGTCCCAGATCAAGGTGCCACAGGAAGTGGGAGGGGAGGCACTTCCTGGCTTTAGACAGCTGCCTTCCCACCTTATCCACACATGGCCCTTTTGAGAAATAGCTCTAGTCTCTTCCTCTTGTAAGGACACTAATCCCATCATGGGGGCTCCACCCTTGTAACTACATCTAAACTTCCCAAAATCCTCACCGCCTAATGCCATCCTGTTGGGGGTTAGTTTGAACATACGAATTTTGGTGGGGACAAGAATATGCAGTCCATAACAGGTATTCTTCGAGAGGAAAGTATAGAAAGATACTTGTCCCTATGACCAATTTTCTACCCCTTTGTAACTCTGGATGGCACATTTGTAGGGAACAGTTCTAAGCTCTTAATATCACCTTATCAGTCACACAAGATGAAGCCCAAATTCCTTAGCCTTGAATTCAAGGCTCTTAAATATTTGATCATAACTAACCTGTCCTGTGTTATTTCTTTAGTTCTTACTGAATTGATCTTATATTTGCATATGGCCTAAATTAATTTCATATATAACTCTTCTTTGTTAAAATAAGAAGGCTTTGATCTGAACACATTTGTTTCTGGAGAGAAGCAGGTTTAGTTAACAAATGAGTTTGAAGATTCCTCTGTTCCTTCTGAAATATTTTTCTACCCCACCCCATCACCACCACCAACATACACCTACTCACCTAAGCACCTCAGGTGGAGGGAAGATTCAGAGACCTGACAAGATAAGTGTGATATATAAAAGATGAGAGATCAGGGCAGGCCCAGAGAAAAGTATGAAAAGAGCAAACATCATTTTTCTTGACGCCAACTAGTAGTCCCTTTTCAGTATATCTTGTCATTTTCTATCTCTTATTTTGTTTAAAATCTAACTCTTCACAATTTGTGAATTTATATTAAAATGTGAAATCTATATGGTCTTTGACCTAGCAACTTAACTTTTAGAACTCTATCCTATTAAAATAGGCATATAAAAACAAAAAAATGTTTAAATGTGAGTTTATCATTTAGCAGTCATTCAGTTGCAAGGAACAGAATATCCAATTCCTACAGTCTTTAAAAATGCAGTAATGGAATCTTACAAATAGGGAGAGCTTCAAGGATGGTTTGATTCAGCAATTAAAAAATGTTGTCCAGGACCCAGTTTGCTTCTATCTCTGCCCTCTGCATTACTGTCAGCTTTAGTCTAAGGATAAAGCCTTGTGATCAGACAATACTTGTCTGTATTGAGAGAGAGATAATTAAGTTGCCGCTAGAAGATCTAGGAAGCTTCTTTCCCAGAAGCCCCTGGCAGATATTGTATCATGTCTCCTGAACTGAATTTGGTCATTTGCATATCTCTGAGCCAATAATCACATTGGATTATGCTAATTAATTTATAATTAAGTTATATGGCATACCATCAGAGCAAGGGGTGGACTTCCCATTCTGTAATAAACATGGCCTGCTTGGTATATATTTGGTTAACTGAATAATTCGAAAAGTGGTTATCAACAGAAGGAAGAGTGAATGTTAAGGAAGAAGGCACAATGTCTGCTAGAGTAATCAAGGATGCTTATTGATGCATTATCCACATAACCCTGAAAATCCAGAAACAACTCAAATATCCACTAATAGGGGATTGATTAAACAAACCTGATAGGTCTCGAGGTGGACAATGTAACTATTCTATTCACTTATCCAACCACTTACTCAACAAATACTTATTGAAGTGCCTATTATATGCCTGACTCTGTTTTATGGACCAAAGATATAGCAGGAAAGAAAACAGTCAAAACCTGGCCTTTACAGTATATACAGTCTGATTAGATAACTAAAAAACAATAGAGACTATAGAATATAATGCTGATCAACATAAATGCCACAGGAAGAGCAAATGATAAAGGGATGGATGACTGGACAGCATAGATCTGCTTCTAAACTATAATCAAATAAAAACATCAACAGATTATGAAAACATACTACAATTTAAAATAAAAAGCCACTTTGTAGAGCCAGAAGAGATATCTCTCCCTAAAATACATTTACTACAAATAAATATCTAATTTATGACTCAGTAAGATCCAGGAAGACCTGGTAGCTTTGTAGCAAAAATAAAGAAATATAAAGAGGTAATGATCTGAGATTGGAAACAACTACATAGAGACAAACGTTCTTTTGCTTGCCGTGTCTAATTATAGTAACAGATAAATTTACTTATCACTTGGTCCTGAAACCTCCAAGAAGATGGCTCTCAACTGTCAACTTCATGCTTTGACTTTTAGCAGCTATGTAAAATAAAGCACTATCTGCACTTAGAGGCCTAGCTACTTACGTAAATATATTTTTTTCATATAGGATATATAAGCTGGGTAGATGTAACTTTGCTTTATTGATATACTCTATAATCTAGTGGTTAGTTTTCTGATTAACAAGAAAAGAATTTCAACATATGCTCAAGATGAATTTATCTAAGAAAATTTGCTTTAATAAAACAAAAGGAAGCCTCTTTTTCCCTAGAAATCTTATTTAATTTATTATTTAAATGCAAACTATTCTAATCTTTTATCCTTTATAGCAAGTAACTTTAGTATTGAAATCAAAATTTAAAAGGTCTTTAAAAAATAAAGATATTTACTATCTTAGTATTATTTTAGTCTTTTTTAGACTTTTAAAAGTCAATTAAGAGTGTTTGTGTTGTTGAAAGGATACAAATACAAAAGTGTTTATTTAGTCTTAGAGATTCATTCATCCTGAGTAGACATGTTTTTAATTATACTCCATCTAAGCTATGGAATCCACCTAAACCATATGATCCAGCAATCATACTCCTTGATATTTACCCAAAAGAGATGAAAACTTATGTCCACACAAAAACCTGCACATGGATGTTTATAGCAGCTTGATTTATAATTGCCAAAACTTGGAAGCAACCAAGATGTCCTTCCATAGGGCAAACCATGGTCCATCCCGACAATGCAACAGTATTCAGCACTAAAAAGAAATAAGCTAACAAGTGATGGAAAGACATGGAGGAACCTTAAATACATATTACTAAGTGAAGGAAGCCTATCTGAAAAGGCTGCATACCGTATGATGCCAACTATATGACATTCTGAAAAAGGCAAAACTACGGAGGCAGTAAAAAGATCAGTGGTTTGCAGGGGTTGGGAGGGGGTAGGAGCGATGAACAGGCAGAGCCCAGAGGATTTTTCGGGCAGTTAAAATACTCTGTATGGCACTATAATGATAGCAATATGTCATTATACATTTGTCCAAACCCATAGAACGTACAACACCAAGAGTGAACCCTAAGGTATACTGTGGACTTTGGGTGATAAAAATGTGTCTATGTAGGTTCATTGAGTGTAACAAATGTACCACTCTGGTGGGGAATGTTGATAATGGGAGAGGCTATGCCTGTATGGGGGCAGGAGGTATATAAGAAATCTCTGTACCTTCCTCTCATTTTTGCTATGAATCTAAAACTGCTGTAAAAAAAAAAAACTCTTCAAGAATTATTAACTTTTTTGTGGGAGGGGAAATTATAGAGAACGAGCAGAGTAAAAAGATAGTTTTGCAATGCTTGATGAGTTTTTATTGCTGTTGTTTCAATATTTCTGTTGTTATTCTTTTGTATTTTTCTCAACAAACATGTGACAGATATAAAACAAAAATAAAGTTTGTTTTTAATGAAATCTCAAGCTGTTTAGTTTATAAAATTTAGTTTTAGTCCTTACCACCTTACAAAACTCTCTTTATCCATACTTGTCTCCAAGAAGGAAGCTAGCTGAAGCTGAGTAGAGCACAGAGCAGGTTAGGACTACTGATCTGCTCCAGCCTCATCCTCTCGCATCTTTTCAGAGTCTCATATTTGTCAGTGGATGTCACAAGTGAGACATGGTTGAAACTGGAGGGAGTAGTAATTTATCTCAGTAGAGAGATATTGGTATTGGCCTGGGAGACCTTAAACGCACAGGTGCTCAATAATTCTGAATCCCTGACTTCAGGAGGAATCATGTCCCAGGACCGTGCTGGGGCCAAAATACACAATTCCATGGACCAGGAACATACAGAAGGTTTGCTCCTTCTTAGTACTCAGGACTCATTTCTCACTTTTGCAGAGGTGCAAAAGTGTAATAATCATCATAACTAGTATTTATTAAGTATTTTCTGTGTACCACACGCTATGCTTATGTGCTTTTTAATGATATTTAATCCTCACAATTATCCTGTGAGGTAGGTACTAATATTCCTCCCATTTTATAGCTTAGAATATTGAAGCTTAAAGAGGGTAACTGTTTTTCTCAGGATAAGGCAGCTAGTAAGTCCTGAAGTCAGGAATTGAACCCTAGAAGCTTGACTCCAATCCACGCTCTTCACTGCTACATTAACAAACATGGAAGTGTTTCAAAGATTTAAAGACTTCACAACAATATTTAGACATTAAGATAAAAAGGCAGCCCCAGAAGCCTGGAAAATATGGGGATCTTAAGGTAACAATTATTTTATTTAACAATCATTTGTATAGCATTTACTGTTTGCCATTAGAACTCACTGTTCCAAGCACTTTATAAATAGAAAATTTGAACAGACCAATAATGAGTAAAGAGATTGAATCAGTAATCAAGAACCTCCCAACACAGAAAAGCCAGGACAAGATGGCTTCACTGGTTAATTCTACCAAACATTTAAACAACTAATGCCAATCCTTCTCAAATTTTTCCAAAAAAAATTGAAGAGGAAGGAACACTTCTAAACTCATTCTATGAGATCAGCTTTGGCCTTATACCAAAGCCAGAGAAGGACCCTACAAGAAAAGAAAACTATAGATGAATATAATATGCCTGACTGAACCCACTATTACATATCTCAGTCAGAAAGTTATCATGTATGGCTAACTTATAAAAAGAAAGAGTGTGGTGCATTGGAAAGAGTAATAAGTGTCAAAGACAAAAACTGAACAGGTAAGGAGATTGATTTTATTCAGACTATTGCAATAAGAAGAACATCCCAGATCTGAAGAAACAGTGTCTCAGCAGGATGGTTTTGCCCTAGACTTTTATAGGGAGAAACACAGAAGTTACAGGTGGGGAGATTCACAGTTGAGGCTGTTTTGCAATCAGGAGAATTCTCAACCAGGTAGCTGAACAGAAGTGTTTATCTCTGTGTTTAGCTAGTTTCAGGGGAAAAACAGTTCTAAGCTCAGCTAATCGTTCATGAGACAAAGAATGGGGAGTCGGAGGGTCTGTGTCTGGCCATGTAAGCAAATTCAGGCAAAAAGAGAAAGGTCTGTGTTTGACCTTGTCACAGGTAAACAAGGGAGTCATCTCAAGTCTTATGGGAGCCATGAGAAAGAGACAGAGTCTCTTCTAGCTTATGTAGGGGAGGGCAATTCTTTGTGGCTGGCCATTTCCCAGAACACAAAATTCCCAGGGAATAATTACCCATACTGTTTTCTGGGAACACAGGGCTCAGCTAAAGTTCAACATGTCAGAGGAAATCTGGGGACTCATTTTTGAGTCCTGACTATGCCACTAGCTTCCATGAGGACCACAGCTTCCTTATCACTAAAGTAGAAGGAAGGGGCCGGGGGAATGATTTGTTAAATTTATTTCATACCCCAACGTTTGATGAGTCTCTGAGAATGGCAGAGGGACTCTTTGAAAGAAGAGAGATGGCAAACGAGGGCAGGGAGAGAGGAGACACAGTCACAAAGGGAGGAGGGGACAACAAAGAAAGCTATGTCACAGAGAGGGGAGGAAAAATGTCAGCAGATACATCATGACTCTAAGATTTTCAGGATCAGAGAAGAGGCACCAGGAACTTGACTTGGTCTGCTCCTTCCTCCCTTTCACCCACATCAGAGACTGCTCCCAGCTATGCCTTATATTATTAGTTTTTGACAAGGACTAGTTTGAGGACTACTGTAAGATCCTTGTTTCTCCCCCAACCCTCAATTAATGCTTCTCCCCTAGCTGTTCTTGCCGAGGACTCTTGGACTAAATATCGGGACAGTTTACAGTTTGATCCAGCTTATCTGCTTCTGGTGAGGTCACAGCAGGCCATGAAGTGCTGTCTCATCTTCGCTCTCATGAGTGCAGCTGGTGAGAGCCTGGGGCCTTGTGGCTGCCTAGGGAGAGATGGGGTGGTTCAGGGAAGGGCTGGAAAGAGAAGCATCTAGCCACAACTGAAGAGATGGGAAGTGGCAGGCATTTCCTTCAATTAACTGTTGAAAGAAACAAAAGGAACAACTTTTGTTGCACAGTTCAACCCATCAGCACTCTCTCTAAGTTCCTCTGAGGCCTGTGAGCATGTTAGGATATGTCACTATATGTGCCCTACTCTCTCCTGAGATTCTTGAGTGTGTAACTTCCTAGACTGCCACTTTTCCTGACAGCCACACTTCCCTTTCCCTGGGCAGATGGGCTTTAAAGGAGAGGGCACAGGAAAGGAAGGTGGGCTGGGTCAGGGCTCTGGAAGCCTTATGGCCCTCCCCAAGCTTTTCATTCCTTTCACCACCAAAGTCAGGCAGTATGTAATTTTTTGCTCCCATGCTTAGTTGGTAAAAGTTAATTAAAAATAATGTTTTTAAAGTAATATTTCACTTATTTTCATTTTTGAAATATATAGCACTGCCGATCGGTTTCTGGTCAGCCTCAGATAAGCCCATGCACTAGTTTCACAGAATTTGAATATACTTCCATCTCAAGCAAAGACATGTGTTGGTTTCCTTAATGTATATAGCTTGGGTGATATGTGCGATTCCCTATGATTTTAAAATATATTTAAAATAATGTGAAGACTTTGATACTATCTTTGGGAACCTTAGGTTGGGAAAAACTACCCTAGCCAACTCTCACCTCTCAAACTCTTTGTCTCTCTTTCCGTCTATGACCCCATTGATTCTTTAGGAGTTGTTCTAGCCAAATATTCTCAAAATGATAAGTTGGACTTACCAGAAGATTTTACTATTCCTTACATGGTCTATCTGCAGTCCAGCCCGGAACCTTGTGTGGGGTCTCTCATTCACCCTGAGTGGGTACTGACGGCTGCTCATTGCCCCTTACCGTAAGTATCCGTTTGCTCTTGGGAGCTGGGAGGGATCTATTTAAATAAAAACAAGTCTGATGAGGCATCCCAGCAAGTTTTAATGACATCCTAAGGGAATCAGAAGACCCAGGAAGAGAGAGGCTCTTCTTCCCAATGGGGAAATAGTAAGCATTTGGACAGTTTAAGAGGAGATTAAAAGGAAAGTGTTAGAAGACTCTTTCTCATGGAGAGTAAATAATATTCATTCTTTCGGTTGGAAAATCTGATGTTTTTTTCTCACCCAGATCTAATGTATGAACTGTTTTTGGTAGGGAATGGTTCTTGTGTCTGTTGCATGACTGGACTGCTAGCAATGGAAGTGGGTGGGTTTGAATTTGTCCGGGAAATATAACAGAAAATGGTAAATGGGAGTCCTGATAGACTATTAAGAGTCTTGTGAATCTCTGATCAAGGTAGGCTGCACATGGTAAATCTAATGATATGGGCCTGAGAGCAGCTGGGAAGGGCCTAAGAATAGCCAGAAGCAAAAGTTACAATATGCCTGCTCAAGAGTTGCTTGAGGCAGTGTAGTACAGGCAAAGAGCCCTGGAATAATGGGTTGTGGTGCCATCTCTATTACCTGCTCATTCAGATTATCCAAATCATAATAATAACAATAATAATATAATAACTAGAGTGTTCTAGGTGGCAGATACCATGATGTCAGGTTTTCTGTGTACATTGACTCTAATACAGTAATCCTGTAAACTATTGTTATTACTATTTTACAGACAAAGGCAGGTCACTTCAGTTCTCAGGTCTAAGAGATAAAATTAAGATGATTGGGGAAGGTCACTTCTGACATTTTTTGCATTTCTGGCATTCTGTGACCCCACTCTTTTCCATCTCCCTGCCCTCTTACTTCCAAAGTGTTAAAATCCGACTGGGAGTTTATCAACCCAGCATCAAAAATAAGAAAGAGCAGATACGGAATTACTCACTGACCGTGATCTACCCTAAATTCAACACACAATCTCTGGAAAATGACCTGATGATGATAAAACTGTCCAAGGCTGCTGCATTCAATGACCATGTGGGAACCATAGCCATAGCTATGGAACGCTTAGCAGTTAATGATACCTGCTTTATCCCAACCTGGACCTGGAATGAATATAAAAACCGTAAGTGTTTGACTCTGTGTTCTTCATCCTGAGGAGGTTTTGGAGTTGGGAAAAATGTGGAGGGATATACTTGAAGGAAATAGCTGCTACGAGGTAACGTTCTAGATCCTAGAGCAATTAGTGCCAGGACCTTATACTACCAAAAGTGGAGGCCAAATGATAAAATTCAATGAGACTGATATAGGGCAGCCAATCTGACACCAATGTATGGAGCAGGCAGTAATTATTATATCTCTAGAACATTCAAGACTAGAGTCCAGGGAACCAAATTCAAATAAAGTCGAAGAAGCTAGGAGTTCTCACCCTAAAGGTAGTTTTCAAGGCATCTTGTGGAATGGTGGCTGCTGAGAGTCCAGCAAGCCATTAATAGAACAGCAGTGGGAAAAACAAAAGCAAAACGTGATATGGTGAGGCAACAGAGGATACTTCCCACCCCCTACCCTACACAACCTATGTTAATGGTGATTCATTCAAGTGGACTCTGATAGATAAGAGGGTGGTTGATGGAGGCTTCTCTCCTGTCACCAGATCTGTTTCCATGCAGACAGTGCTACTTTTAGACCTACTGCTTCATCCAACAATTCTCACTATTGTTTCATCCAATAGTTGTCACTTAGAGGTGGAGACTAGTGGGATTCATAGGGGAGTTGATTATTATGACATACTGTTGGGGTCTCTCTGGCCTGACATACTTCTGGGAAATATTGCCTCAGCCCATGTTGCAGGCACACATCCCTCTACCTCTGAACTCTAATCGGTATGAGCAGAAATGATCTGTCTCTGCAGGATCATGTCTTATCAAGGGTACTTGGTGAAGAAAGTTGCTTTCTTATGTATTTGTTGGTCCCTGGTGACCTTTACTTCATGTGGCTACTATAGTATTGTCAAAGGATGATGGAACCACCATTTGATATTTGAAATAAAATAAAAAAGCTAAATTTATTGCTCACTATAGGAAGGAAGAGCAAAACTAAGGCACAGTCTCACTGAGCCGAGCAGATACTGGGTTTATATGGGGTTTGTAGGAAGATTTTTGTACAGGAATTGGAAGACTTAGAGGCTTAAGAGGGTTGACATCATCTGTGAAGGCATGGTAACTTAGGTGAGATTGTTTTTTGATTGGTTGGCACTCTGAGGCATGTTTATTAGAGAGGGATCTGATGGGCTGACTTTAAAAAGTGACGTTGATTGATTGGCTTGCTAAAGCTTGTTCACTGAGGCAAATTGTCATGGATATTAATCAGGTTTAAACTCTGCACTGGTGCCTACAGAACAATCCGTCTGTTCTGTAAAAACAAATAAAAAGTGGGAACTTTTAAAATCAATGTTTTGTAAAAACAGAAATACAAAGTGGGAACTTTTATATTCTCAATTTAGAAGCAAGATTCCCGGAACCTAAGTGAATGTATTTTCTGAAAAAAAATGAAGGTTTATGATTTTTATCCTTGACTTTATGTCTCATTCAAAGTAATTGCATCACATTTTACCAAAGCAATTTATAATACACCACTTGAAAACAAAATAAAACTATACTGTAAACGTTTTATCACATAGGCTCTGCATGTCAGAATCATAGTGACAGACTAATTCTACAAGCTCTCTGGTGCAAGGCTCCTAATATTTTTTAGTCATTCATTGTTTCAAGTAACTTTCACCTAGCTTATTCTAGGTATTTCAGTTTAATTCCCATAAAAACTTAAAACTAAACATAAATCCTCTCTTTCTTTTCTAACTTGATACTTTCTGGTATAATCTGCTTTAGGACACTAGATTGGGTATACTAAAAATTCTGCTCCGTAAGTAACACTAGTCTTAGCTTGAGCAATCTCCAGTCAATTTTTTGTTTCCTTCCTCCTTGCTACTCTCTACCAGAGATTAAAATTATATAATACCTTGGTTAGAATCCTTGCATCTTGAGGTTAACAGTGTAGTAACAATTGCTGTGATGGAGATGAGCAATATGACTTCTTAGGGGAAAATATCTATGTATATTTATATATATACACACACATACACACACACATAAATAACCCATTACTAAATAATATAGTTCATTAAAAAAGCAGTTTTAGACACTTAAAAAATAGTTTTCTCCTTTTATGATTAAATGTAAAGAAGAAGAAGTAGGTGCCAAAAATAAGGGTTTCTTGGAAACAATGGCTTTGTGTCTGTCTCTTCTCACAGTCATTCATAATTTCCTTGTGGATTTTCAAAGTTTCTAAATTATGCATAGTAGAGAGAGAACTACAGATCTGATAGGACTTAATGCTCTGAATCTACTGCTCTAACACAGAGATACTGAATGAGGACCCTAAGAAGGATGGAATGTTGGCTACTTGCAATGAATATTCTCGGGGATTAATGTATTTACAAAACAGGGGCTGATCTCAAGAGTATGTGAATAGGAGAGTAACCTTGGAATTCATTTGTCTTCTCTTTCTCACAGTTAGTGACCCTGACATCCTGACTTGGATAAACCAATATTCTCTTCCCTTTGATGACTGCCAGAATCTGCTAGGCCAAAGAATGAGAGTAAACATCATGTGTGTGGGACAACCTCTGAACACCATATCCAAAACTAAGGTATCTTTCCTTTCCCCCGACAGGAAGATAGCAAGCGGTCCATGAGGAGGAGAGGTGATTGCAGGAAATCACATGGTACTCATCCAAAAGGCCTGAAGTCCCTCTCCTCTCCGCCTTCAGTCTTGGGGTTGTGATTAATTCACCTTCCCCCCTTTTAGAGTGGGAGAGATACTGGGTACAATCATTTGTTCTTTCTCCTCTTGCTTGCACTCAGGTTGGGTCAAGCTTGAAACATGAGAGGTAAGACCTATGTGGATGTGAAGAGAGGGTTGTGTCCTCTCAAGAAAAATGAGTCCAGTACCTTAGATGCCTCTGCCATTATACCGTGCCTCTTCTTGGGATTTATTCTTGTTCCATGAGAACAAAGCACTATTGACATCCTGTTCCCTCTCCCTGGTAGGAAGTTTCAGCTGCTCCAGCCATCTGCGGTGGTAGATTGCATGGAATCTTGTCCTGGGCAAAAGGAAGTGTCACCCTGGGAAGTGAAGGATTCTTCACAGAAGTTCATTCCTATGCAAGATGGATCCTGAAAATCATTAATACCCACTGAGGCTCCTCTGTTCTTCCATCCCCTCAGTGCAATATCTTCATGATTTCTACACTGGATCCACAACTCTCTTGATCTTTCTTGTTCTTGAATAGAATCCAAATACAAAACATTCAATTTACAAAAATGAAGCTAAGAACTCATGTCATGACCCCTGATCTCTTTATTATATAAACTGTAAGCATGATGAGAAATTTAGCAACATCCCCACCACTTGTTCATTCATTCAAAAATTATTGAACCACCAGCTATTCAGTAGGCACTGCATATGCTAAGGATACATGAGTGAATATGACATATACTTTGTCATCAGCTAGCCAATTATAATACCTTGTGACAATTGCTATAATGGAGATGAGCCATAAGTTCCAAGAGAGCATAGAAAAAAACACTCTGGGAGTCAGAGTCAGGGGAAGTATCACCAAAGAGGCAGAAAAATTAGGGGAGAATATTGTAGAACTGAGGGTATAGTTAAATAAAAGTCAGAAAAGCATAAAAATATGTAGCATGTTCTGGAAAATATATGTAGATAAGTAATACTGAAGGGTAGAAAATAAATTGTCTGCAGAGGAGGAGAGAGAATGTGATAAAATATTATTTATGGAGCAAGCGTTCCATAGTGAAAGACCTGAGCTGTTCAGTAAAGAAATTTAGATTTTTATCTTGTAGGCATCAGAGGGGTATCGTTAAAGTCTCGACGGTAGACAGAACATTGTCAAATTTCTAAAGTGGGAGATACTAAGAAAGCATAATGTATACAATTTAGGCATATTGACTGTGAGTAGAAAAACAAAGGGAAGTGTCTGGGATAATGCCCAAGTTTCTGACTTAGGCAACTGGTTAGATGGTGGTTCTCGAAGGTAATATGAAGGGAAGCAATGTTTTCATGCATAAAAGATCGGGAACATGGTCATGAATTAGAAGAGATGGGGCATGTTATATTTGAGATCCTTGAAGGGCGTGGAGGTGGTCATTTTTAGTAGACAGCTGGAGACAGAGATCTGGATCTCAGACGACGTGTAGGCAATAACAACTGGGGAGTTCTATGTTTATGAGTAGTAGCTGCAGACTCTAGGAGAGCTCTGTGCTATTGGGTAGAGCTCTGATGGATGCTCAGTCCTTCTCTCACACTGTCACATAGTAGGAAGATGTACAGCATCCCAGACCTACTGCCAAGACACCTAAAAATACAGAATTGAGCAGATTCTCAGTGACCAAAAGTAGACGTCCAGAGTGATATATACAGAGGCCATAGAGTTACATGGAGGAGAGGGGCAATGTGACATGGTGTCATCTGTTAACAAGAGAAAGAGAAACAGAGAGGGTCAGTGAGATGAGAAGAGAGAATCATGCCACAAGAGAATAAGACTCTGCAAAGAGTAAAGAGGTTTGGAGTTCCATCCCATGAGGGAGGTGGTGAATTCATGTGTCTGTAGAAGTTGCAGAAGTGGGTTGGTTCTTGGACATTGATATACTCTGAGCCTGGATGCTTTTTCTCCCCTACCAAAGCAAAAACCAAACAAACAAGCAAACAAGCTGGGTTATGATTAAGACCACATCTTATCCTGGCACATACACAAAAATCATACTCTCAAATTTGGACATTAAAGCCATTTGACTTAACTATTCTATATCTTGTAATCTTTGGCCCATCCAAACTGCAAGCAAGCCCTTCTGTTTGCCTCTCTTCTCCAGCAGCCTTGTCTCTAGTTTCTCCTGCTTCCTGTCTCTGATTCACTGCCCAATGCTCCCTGCCCTCTTTATTGAATCACATGTATATTTGTCCCAGAGTTTTTAATAAAATGCTTATATGATCACTTCTTGTAACTCTTAAATTATGCCTTCAACACTGACTGACAATTCTATATTTTCCTGGTCAATTGTCTGTATATTTCTCCATAATGGCCATTTTAAACATACTCCTCTCTCCTTCCACGTTCAGGCTCACCTTCAGCAGATGACTTCTCTTTGGGGAGTAGAGGGAGGTTGAAACCATCCGAAGACACCTCCTTCAACTTCCTACCACCCAACCTACAAACACATTTAGTTTTTTTCTTACTCGTTTTTTTTTCCATCCTTCCTGGAAGAAAAGTCCTATTATCTACAGCTTCTATCTCCACCTGTGATTTGGATCTCTTCTCCTCTGACGTCTTCATGGACTTGCTTGATTGATTATCTCTACCATTCTGCATTTTTCAACTTCCGCCATCTATTGGCTTCTTCCTGTCACCATTTAAGCAAGATAAAGCCTCTCCCATCTAAAAGCCTCTCCCAAGGACATGCTCCCTTGATCTACTCTCTGATTGCCTCCTGTGTCTTCTTTGCAGGCGATTCTTACCTGACAATTCCTGAAAGGTCTGTTCTGTAGGATTCTTCTGTGTCTCTCTTCATACTCTTTTGTATGTGCTCTGCCCTCTTTTGTGTCCTTGTTCTTCTTCCCAGAGATTTCTTCCCATCTCTTCATTTGTTTAACTTCTACTCATCCTTCAAGACTCAAACATCACTTCCCCAAGGAGGTCATCTTCTGACCCTTACATTAGTGCCCTTGCTACATGTTTTCTTCTTCCCTTTACTCCGCACACTGTGACATTCATGATGGCAAGTCTTATTATATCCTTCTCCTCTATTAGTCTTTATGATCTATGAGGGCAAGATTCTCATCTCCCTTACCACTATATCATCAATATCTAATGAAATGCCAGCACATGGTATACATCTGCATTTGTTTTCTATTGCTGTGTAAAAACATTACCACAAATTGAAGAGCTTAAAACAACATTTATATATTATCTCACAGTTTCTGTGAGTCAAGAGTCCAGGCATGGCTTAGCTGGGTCCTCTTCTGGAGTCTAGCAAGGCTTCAGGGTAAGAATTTGTGTCTAAGCTCACTCAGATTGTTGGCGGAATTCATTTCCTTGTGGTTGTATGACGCAGGACCCTTGCTTTTTGCTGGCTGTCAGCTGAAAGCTGCCCTCAGGACTTCGAGGCTGTACTTAGTGCAGAGGGGCCACCCATACAGAGTTATTTGCCATGTAGGCTTCCTCAACATGGTTGCTTACTTCATCAAGCCAGTGGGAAGAATCTCTCTTGTACATGCTAACAAGATGGATATATATGTATATATATATAAAATGTTAATGTTACATATTAACATGATCATGGGAATGACCTCATAACTTCTACCATTATTCTATTAGTTAGAAGCAAGTTACAGGTGTCACCAGCACTCAAGGACAGGCAATTGGGGATTATGCAGGACGTGAACATGGGGCTTTGGGAATGAATTTGTTGGCTCCTTATCTCCTACACAATGAAGAATTATGCAAGTCTTGTATAGACAAGGCTTATATAATAAGGCTTTTCATTATTTGGTTCCTGCTTATCTCTTCACCTACCTCTTTAATACTTGGTTGTAGTTCCACAAACATACCATGTTGTATTCACGCCTTTACAGAAGTCTGTTGCTCTTTTTGAATTATTTTTTCTCTTTCTTTTATGCTGGACAAGCTCCTCCCCCTTCTCTAAGACCCAGGTAAAGTGTGAGTACTCCTTCCTTATACACAATGTAGACTGAAGACGTGTCTTTAACTCTGTGCTCTAAGGCACATACCTCAATTTTTAAAAATATTGCTCCCTCGATTTATTATGAAAATTTCAAAAATACAACAAAGCTGAAAGAATTTCACAGTGTACACCTATATACCCATGTCCTGGATCCTACCATTGAGTGATCTAATTTTTTTACTAACATCTTGCATCGGTGTGCTATATGTATTACAACTGATAAAACAATGTTGACACATTATTATTAACTGAAGTCCATAGCTCTTTTTTTATACAGTCCTGTTGGTTTTGACAAACGCATAATGTCACATATCCACAATTAGAGTATCATACAGAATATTTTCACTGCCCTAAAAATGCCCTGTGCTCCACCTGTTCATCCCTCTCCCTTTCTCCCCAAACTCTGCCAACCACTGATCTTTTTACTGTCTCCATAGTTTATCTTTTCCAACATGTCATAAATTGGAATCATATAATATATAACATTTTTAGACTGGCTTCTATCACTTAGTAATAATATGCATTTAAGATTCCAGCATGTCTTTCATCACTTTATAGCTCATTTTTTTAAATCACTGAATAACGTTCCATTGTCTGGAGGTACCATGCTTTCTTTATCCATTCACTTACGTAAGGACATCTTGGTTGCTTCCAAGGTTTGGCAATTGTAAACAAAGCTGCTATAAACATTCATGTGTAAGTTTTTTGTGGACATAAAGTTTTCAATTCATTTGGGTGATACCTAGGAGTGAAAATGTTGGATCATATGGGAAGACTATGTTTAGTTTTGTAAGAAACCACCCAACTGTCACCCAAAATGGCTATACCATTTTGCATTCCCACCAGAAACAACTGAGAGTCCTTCTTGTTCCACATACTCCCCAACATTTGGTGTTTTCAGTGTTTTGGATTTTAACCATTCTCCTACGTATGTAGTAGTATCTTATTGTTTTAATTTGTAATTCCCTAATGACATGTTGAGAATCTCTTCATATGCTTTTTGCCATCTGTATATCTTCTTTGTTGTTAAGGACTGAATTGTGTCCTCCCAAATTTAGTGTGTTAAAGCCCTAAAGCCCAATGCAACTGTATTTGAAGATAGGGCTTATAAGAAAGTAATTAGGATGAAATGATGTCATAAGGGCAGGGCCCTGATCTGATAGGACTACTGTCCTTATAGAAAAAGACACCAGAGAGCTGGATCTTTCTCCCTCTACACATACGTACAGGGGAAAGGCCATGTGAGGACACAGTGAGAGGCTACTGTCTACAAGCTAGGAAGAGAGCTCTCACTAGAAACTGAATTTTCTGGCACCTGGATCATAAACTTCCAGCCTTCAGAACTGTGAGAATATAAATATCTGTTGTTTAAGCCATCCAGTCTGTGGTATTTTGTTACAGCAGTCTGAGCACACTAATACATTTGGTAAGTATACAACACATTGTCTGTTCAGATCTTTGGCCCACTTTTTAATTGGTTTTGTTTTCTTATTATTGAGTTTTAAGATTTCCTTATATATTTTGGATACAAATCATTTAATAGATATGTTGCAAACATTTCCACCGAGACAGTGGTATATCTAGATTGTTAGCTCTGAATACCTTGTTTTGTAATTGCCTGTTTATGTATCTATCATCCCCACCAGTCTATAAGCTCTTTGAAAGCAGGAACAGTGTCTTCACAACACTTCTCAACAGTGAGCACAGAGCCTAGCACAAGTCAGACACATAAGATAAATTATTAGCTGGCTGGTTGAATGAATACATGGATGAGTAATGATATGAAAGAAAGAAAGGGATAATCTATCTCAGGGAGAAGTTTAGTGTCAGGCAGAGGGGTCAAGGTCAGCACCAGAGGCTGGGTTATGGCCCTGGAGATAAATGTCAGTGTCACACAAATGGGTGTTAGCATCACATAGATGGGAGGGGCCAGTATCCTGGCTGCAGTTCAGAGTTTGACAAAGGCAGGACCGGAGAGGAGGAGACTGTGGAAACACTGTGAGCTTCAATGTCTCTTGGATTAGATACTTTCTTCCCTGAAGAGGGAGAGCAAAACACTTAATTCCAGATCTATGCTCTACAGTGTCAGAGACCAAGTCACCTGATCTCTCTTCTTGGACCTCTGACAGCCGGCACCATCCCCTACTCTGACTGATGCCACCTCTTCTGGTACTGAATCCTGCCACTGAAAGAGTTCAGATGATAAATCTGCCAAATCTAGAATCCTTTCTTGCTTTTTCTTGCTTAGTCCTTTCCCCTCCCTCCTCTCCATCCTTTCCAGAGACCCTAAGTTGAACCTCATCCTTTGAAAAGGCATTTGACATCATTATGAAGTTTATCCTCTTCTGGGCTCTCTTGAACCTGCCTGGTAAGTGTCTGCACATTTTTATCTTTACTCGCCAAAGAGAAATCCTGGGGGAATCTTGAAAGATGGATAAAGACAGAGGCAACATTTCAGACTACAAGTGTAGGATTGATTCTCTATCTCTTACCACTGCCACCATCCCCATGGGTTTCCTCCTGTGACATTGCCTGCCTGCCTCACCCCTAGTTAATTGCTTGTATGCTTTTTGAGGAGGCGTGGACATTGAAACCCCAATACCAGACCCACTCCTAAGGAAGACTGTGACCTAACTCTGGGCCTGTCTAGAACAGGACTGATGTTGGCATGAGAGAATGAGAAGTGGAAGCCAGGGTTGAAAGCAGGGGCCCAACTAATTGACACAGCGGAGCGTTCAAGGGTTTTGGTCTTGTTCGAAGATGATTCCAGTTACTCAGGCAAAAACTTTGGAGATATTCATAAACCTTCTTTCTCTCATACCCCATATTCAATCTGTTTGTAAAATTATGTTGGCTGTGTCTTCTAAACATATCCCAAATCCAATCACATCTCGCCACCTCCACTGCTCACTATGGTCCAAGTCGCCATCTCTTGGCCTAGATGATCAGATTATTCCCCAACAGGCCTCTCTGCTTTATACTCCCACACTCAAGTTCTACACTCTCCATAAAGAAATTGTCATCACTCCTTTACACGAAACCCTGAAGTGGTCCACATTTCACTCAGAAGACGAATCCACATCCTTACACCACTCCACAAAACCTACATCACTTCTTAGGCCTCCCTCCTCTCTGACTCTTTTCCCCTCACTGACCCTGCCAGCCCCGCTGGCCTCTGTGATGTTCCTTAAACAGGCCTTAGGACGCTTGCTCTAGCTGTTTCCTCTGCCTGGAATCCCGTTCCCCAGATATCTGGTTATCTAACTCCTCCATCCTCATTTTACTGTTCATCTCTCACATCGCCCATGAAGTCCACTCTGATTGCTGATATAACACACATGCACACACTCACACAGGCGCACTCGCACACTCCTGGTATGACCTTTCCCTCTTTCTCTGTTCTACCTTTTTTTCCATAGTACTAATCACCATATAACATACTGTATCATTTACTTACGTATTGTGTTTATTTTTATTGAATGTCTCCACTCATTAGAATGCACAAGAGTCGGGATATTTCTCTGTTTTGTTTACTATGTTTACTAAGTACCTAAAACAGAGCCTGGCATATACCAGGAACTCAATGTTTACTTGTTGAATGAATGAATTATTTCCTCCCTCCTTAGGCTCTGTTAGCATTTGGTCTGTTCTTTTAATGGAATTTACAGCATTCTGCCTTGCATTGTTGTTGGGAGAAAGGGATAAGACTGGTCAAAGCATTTTACAAATGGTAAAAATAATAAGTGCTCCATGAGTTGACTGAATATATGACCACTGAATTGTGGAAGGTATTTAAGAAAGCTTGTATTTTAATTTGAAGAATATTATTGATAAAAGGGAAAACCCCTTTTGTCCTTTGAAATAGATATGTTGCTATCATTTTCTTCATGTTTTAGAACAAACTAAGCCAGATTACAAATTCAGTTTACAAATAAAGATACTAGAGAGAAGGGTAGGGGAACTTGAGCCAGGTAAGCAATTTTCCTTTGTTTTTTTCTAATGATTGCTAAAAGAATCTGAATTTCCTCTCTACATTTCTCTTTCCAGTTGCTTTGGCCTTTGATCCAGATTACACAGATTTCATCACTCCCCACTACTTAGTCTACTTGAAATCCGATTACTTGCCCTGTGTTGGAGTCTTGATCCACCCACTTTGGGTGATCACAGCTGCACACTGCAACCTACCGTGAGTAATAAGCCCCCAACACTATTCTATGTTTTGGGTTCTCAGGTTGGGCACAGACCCAGACCCCTGCCTCAGACCACTGCCCAATTAAATGGGATTAAGGAAGCCTTCTGAGGATGCTCAGTAGTAGAGACAGAGGTCTGTGGGGAGGATCTAATGAAGGCCCATGAGGATGGATAAGCCATCTCTGTTAAGTCATCTCATGAGCATCCATGTCGTTCCAGGAGGCTTCAGGTGATATTGGGGGTTACAAACCCATCAAACCACAAGGAAAAAAATACACAAGTGATTGGCTACAAGAAGATGATTTATCATCCATACTTCTCAGTCACTTCTATTGAACACAACCTCATGTTAATAAAGCTGAAAACAAATATTCAACTCAATGACTATGTGAATTTGGTCAGCCTGCCCACTGAACCTATCTCTGCAAAAACCATGTGCACTGTCTCCACCTGGGCCTACAACATATGTGACTACTGTGAGTGACTTCAAGATAATATTCTTCTTCTCTTAGAATTGGACATGCTTCTATCCCTTCTCTGCTCTTGGTTTCTGCAATTCTTCCCAATGAGGCTTTCTTCTCACCTCTTTATTCATCTTTTTCATCTCTTTTCCCTTTCCCTGTACGTCACTGAAGGAGTCCTTCACGCTTTTGTTCCTGCTGTATCTTTCTATCACCTTTGCTTTCATATACGATAGAACTGGTGTTAGTGGAAAGAACATTTGTATTCTAGCCCTAATTTGCTATGTGACAACAGGCCACTTTACCTTTTCTCAGTTTTCTTAACTCTAGAATGTGGCACAAATGATATCAGATGTTTTCAAACTATTCCAGGCAATAAAGAAACTTAAAGTCTTACAATATCATAAAATAATGTGTTAAAGATAAGATAAATACACAATACCTTGTTAGATCAGGCAGACCTTCCTTATGCAAGATTGTTGTACAGATAAATAATAAATAACTATTATCATTAAATAATAATAATAATGATAATATCCTGAACATTCACTCATTTCTTCAGAAAATTGAAATTATTATTATTTTTATTGGTGGAAGTCTATGTATAATTTGAAACTACTGAACTACATGTTCTACCTAAGCTTTCTTCTGTTACATGTTTCAGATTCCATGAAAAAACTTTGAACAAATTAAGACAATTTTCTCTTTTCTAAGTTTTATGCCTGTCTGCCCACTATCCCATTCCAAAATGTTCATGCAAACTCTAATCAACTGTCTGTAGCTATTAATCAAGATACTAGTGAGTACTGGAGAAGCGGAGGAGGTTGATGAACTATAAGATACATAAAACTATGATATAGTCCCTTAGGAAGAGTTATCAATACAATTTTACTCATGAGTAAGTTTATTTGAGTATATTTAATATATGTCATGCACTAGACCAGTATATTTAATATATATCATATGATTTAATACACATCATATACAAACATATGATGTAATTTATACATCATATATAGACATTGAGTATATTTAATATACATCATACATTAGACATAGTATGGAAAGGAGATTCATTTTAAACAAGCCTGTCCCATTACATTCATCCATCCACTTCTACTTTTTTTTTTATAGAAACCAAGAGGCAGCTATACACTTATCCTAACAATGCTGCCATTACTTAAACCTTTTTAAACTGCTCTTTGGTAAATACGTTCAGACCTTAGGATATATTTTCTTGAATATGTCAAAAAGTGAAATTGTTTTTTTCCCCAGCTTTACTGAGGTATGATTGACAAATAAACATTGTATATATTCAAGGTGTATAACGTCATGTTTTGATATATGTATAAATTGTGAAATGATACCCCAATCAAGCTAATTATTGATCACCTCACATATTTACCTTTTGTGCATGTGTGATGAGAAGATTTACAATCTACTGTCTTAGAAAATTTCAAGGAAACAATACAATATTATTAACTATAGTCACCATGCTTTACATTAAATCTCCAGAATTTATTCATCTTATAACTGAAAGTTTGTACCCTTTAATCAACATACCCCCATATCCCCCACCCTTCAGCCCCTGGTAATTACCATTCTACTCTCTGTTTCTACGAGTCAGGCTTTTTTAGATTCCACACTTAAGTGAGATCATACAGTGTTTGTCTTTCTGTGTCTGGCTTATTTTGCTTAGCCATAATATCCCTTAGACATGTAGAAATTCTTAGTCCTTTAGGGGTCAAATGTCCCTCTAGTGAGCAAGTATGTTTGATTCATCAGGGTTATGCCACTTGAGTCAAAAAGAGATGTGACTTACAAAAAAATGCAGTTTATTTTGATCTGGTTCATGAAGTAAAGTAAACATTTCCTAAAAAGGTATTCCTAAAAGAAATATTGAACCGTACAATTATTGCTAGACTGGAAAATAAAGCAAAGAATGTCAAACGTTTCCTTTTCAAGAATTAATATAATATTTTCAAATAAAGACATTCAAATGAACACACTCCCCCTACGAAAACAAAATCCCAAAATAAAATA
Source organism: Diceros bicornis minor (assembly GCF_020826845.1). Classification (NCBI taxonomy): domain Eukaryota; kingdom Metazoa; phylum Chordata; class Mammalia; order Perissodactyla; family Rhinocerotidae; genus Diceros; species Diceros bicornis. The sequence goes on along the minus strand of NC_080742.1, from coordinate 89,373,085 downwards.
CTTTTTCCCAAAGATGAATCCTTGGCAAGAACACTTAAGATATGTATAGATACTGCTTTGTTCTCATTTTTCCTGTTTTGTTGCAGATTGGAAAAACTTTGTTATGAGTCTACACAGTTCATAGTATTTGTGAACCACTGATATAAAGGAAATAACTTGAATTAGGAATCAAGAGACCCAGTTTTAAATCGTACTTTGATGGGTTTAAGAAAATCACTTTTTGAGTGGGTTTTTTTTTGAGCAGATACTGGATTTTTTTTGATCTGACAAATTAAAAACTAGGCTTAGAGCTCTAAATTCCATCAAACTCTGAAAATAGGAGAGATGTTGTTTAAGGGTACAAACTTGCAACTAGTAGATAAATAAGTCCTGGATCTAATGCACGGTATCATGAATATAAGCAACAATATTGTATTATAATCAAACTCACTAAGAGACTAGATCTTAATGATTCCCACCACAAAAAAAGAAATGATAATTATGTGACACGATAGAGGTGCTAACTATTGCTACAATGGCAATCATATTACAATATACAAATGTATCAAATCAACATGCTGCACACTTTAAATGTACACATGTTACATGTCAAATATAGTTAAAAAAATTTAAAAAGAAGTCAGTGATGAATTTAAAATGTGGGACAAATAAACATTAAAACTCAAAAAAAAATTAAATTAAATAAAAATTCCGTCTCAAAGGACACTCCTTAAACGTTTAAATTTCCAGAAAATTTTAAAGTAATTTGTTTCTTTTCATTGCAGAGATGTCTCACATTTATATGTAACTTCCAAGAATTTAATCTTTTTTTATAAGGAGATAAACACTTGTATCATGATAAATTGTTAATTTGATAATTTCCTGTTGTCCTAGCTGCCACAGTTCTGATTTCTCTCAGCGTTTGATCTCGTTTCCTTTCTGCCAGGTTAAGAAGAAATATGTCGAAAAAGAGAGAAAGGAAAAAACAAAGGTTTGGTATCTAATAACTCTTAAGGAAGTTCTATTTCTCTCTTTCCTATAGCCAATGACCCCAACTCACTGCAGAATGTGAACATCTCTGTAATCTCCAATAGTCAATGCCGCAGCGCCTACAAAACTTACAACATCAAAGAAGGGATGCTGTGCGTTGGCATTGTGCCAGGAAGGAGGCAGCCCTGCAAGGTGAGGTACCCTCAAAGCCTTAATTTTCCCATTTTCTTCCTTGTATCTTTTGCTAAAGAGATAACCTGGTTTCCTTTTTCCTGGCAGGAAGTCACAGCTGCCCCAGCAGTCTGCAATGGGATACTTCAAGGAATTCTGACTTTCGCAGATGGATGTGTTTTGAGAGCTGATGTTGGCATCTATACCAAAATCTTTAACTACATGCCCTGGATTGAAAATACAATCCAAAACAACTGAGCTCCTATGCCTGGAATTCTGGACCATGTGACATAGCCTGTCCCCACGTCCAGTCTAAGAATTAAATCTAAACAGACTCCTTGAGTTGCATCGTGCATACCTGTCTCACCTCTGCCCAACAGAGTGGGTGACTTGTACATACCTGTACTGTGACTACACATGACCACTCTTCTTTCCCTATCGATGAAGATGGCAAACTCAATACCACTTAGGCAGTTGAAGCTTATGAAGTGAGGATTGTGTTCTCTCTAATAAATTAATCATTAATATATTGAAAAAAAGGCCACCCAATAGCCATTTTGGGTGACAAAAACCCTACTATTTGCACTGAATTAAACCACATGTGCTTTTGGTGAATTACATATGCCAATTGGATAAAGGAAGTCTGTCAAGAAGTGAGCTCAACAGACGTATAGTTGAGGGGAAAAGGTTTAAGGAGGGAGAGAGTGGGAGATATTACACTTGGTTTCTCCTGCCTAAGCAACTCTCAACACCAGGCATAGATTCTGGTCATTTTGTAAGATTTTGTAAGATTCTGGGTAGGGACTTAAGCCATGAGACGTGAATACAAAAGTTAACTGGGGCTCATGACATAGCAGATAAACAAGGAGTCCAGGACAGACTTTCCCAGTACATGTTTGCCCTTTCTGTTATGCCAGCTGCCCCGGGAACTCCATTCTCTCCCAGTTGTCACTCTTGCATTTTTCTTCCTCCCTTCTCTTTTCACCTCACCTCTGCAGCTGCAGTTCCCACCTGAGAGTTTTAACTAATAGTTTTCCATGGGGAGTTGCCTTTGGCCAGTTGACTGAGGATCAAAAGCATAAAAACAAACATGCGTTTTAGAAAGTTCTGCCTGTAGTTGCTACAAGTAGACTACTGAAGTCTTACAGTCCAGCGAGGGGAGAAGAAAGCTCCTCTCAGGAAGCAAAAGTTCTAGCAGTAAATCATGTGCTCTCTAGGGTTCCAGAACCTCTAAATCTATAAAGCCTAGCTCGTACTGTTGAAAAGCAACATTTTAGATGTAGGTTATTAAGTGTAATTGTAAGAGCTTCACCTTCATGTATGTTATTAACTGAAATTTAGGTATGGGAAAAATAGACGGTTTTTGCAGGAGAAGATCTCACCCTCTGGAAACGTTTCCCGGCTTGAAATGGTGCTAAGATTTCAGTAGGTCATACTGATACCTTATAGGCCGTTTGATTCTAGGTGATGAAGCATATGTTAAGGTCACTGAATTCCATGGGTATCAGTCTACTGTCCCATCATCATCACTGTCAGGTGACTTCCTTGGTTGGAAAATACATTCTTTTCTTGTGGAATACAGAAGGCATTCAGTTAATTCAAGGATGGTGGAGCCAGGAGTGATGATGGCAAGGGAAAGAAAATCCAAATCTAGAATGTCATTTTCAGTGAGGACAAATAGCTACCCCCTCATGATGGAAGGGGGCCACCTACCACCAGTGGCTGGTGGGATACCTGGGGTACAGTTATATCACTACCATATCAGCACTGAGATTGGCCACTGACATTGGCAAACTGGGTCTTCAGTAGTGATGGTAGCCAGGTGAGAATTGCAAGAAGTCCCTGCATATGCCCCATTTGGCCCCACTGTTCACTTTGTTTATAAAGCCATTTAAAAAACACTTGGAAGAATGAAGGACTTCAGAACAGACCAGCTTGTCCATTCGACTATTAAAGTCTTCTGAATTTAGAGCCTTCTGGTGAGAATTCTCATGGGATGCAATATTCTCCTGCTTCAAGCTGACCCTGAAAAAACCCTACTACATAATTCTTCCTCAAACATCTTATCCCCTTCCCCCCATCTTGCTCCTTCTGAGTGCCTATCAGGGCAGACCACTAGCTACTCCCAAGAAATTCATATAGATCTTGACCTCAGGAAAGAAAACAGATAGATGTTGATTGAAATTTTATGTCTTGAGAAAAATCCTATTCTCTTCGTCCTTTCAGGACATCTGTCTGAAAGTTTTTAATATCACAGTAATACATATGCAATTGGTACCAATACATCAAACAGAGCCATTCATAAATGAGGTGAAGTCTTTTCACCCTTAGCAAACTGTTCTTGGAGAAATCTCTTTGAGATCATAGTTGGGCTGAGAAAAGATTGCTTAGGGCAATTGCTTATGTAACTTATTTGGACCTTCAGGGTCTAATTTACCTCTATTTCATTTATGTTTCTAGTTGAAGACAGAATGCTGCTGAGTATAGTCAAGTTAATGACAAAAAGATTCAGCCCCACCTAGAGCAAGTTTCATGGTCAACTGGGGATCTGGAGTCAGACATTTAGTCCCCACCAGACCCTAGTAACAAACCAGAAGCTATTTCCCAAAAAGGAAAAAGGAGCATGACTTTGCTACCATGTTTAGGGATCTCTCTTGATTTTCTGGTTAGCCTTTGACATAAGCATTTAGTACACTAAAGATACTTTTAGCACCATTGGATCTATGGAGTTTTAACGCAAGAAACAGAGCAAATTAATTGCACTTCAACCTGTACTGGCTGGATAGTCTTTTCTGACTTAGTCTCACTCTAAACTAGCAACTTTCTAGATCACTCATTAAATGGTTCAGAGCATGATATCCTAATGAGATGTATGTTGCTTATAAAATTTAGAGGCCTTCAGCTATCATTCTTTTTTTTTTTAATTCAGCTGTCATTCTTAATAGTACGGAGCACAAGGTACAACAATGAGTTCATTTCAGTGGAGGAACTCAACGTACACCCGCAAGTTTCACTGCAGAAGCAAGTGATTATTTTTACTTGTTATATCACCTATTCATTACCACATATCTGTCTTTCTAGGACATCCAGGATACTTGCTACTTCCTGTTATCTAGTCCTATCAACAAATCATCAATATAGCAGACCAGTAAGATACCCTTTGAGATTGTCAAGTTCCCTAGACTATATTGAGATGCAGAACTAGAGCAATGACAATTGCCTGAACATGAGGTAAAAATATCCTGCTGTATCTGCCAAATGAAAGCTAATTAATTCTGAACTTCTCAAAGATAATGTACAAAAATGCACTTGCTAGATGAATAGTTGCATACTAAGTGTGAAGGATTGTATTTATTTGCTCTTAGAGGGAGGCTACATATAGAATAGCAACTATAATTGATGTTACCACCTGATTATGAAATAATCAAACTATCATTTCCCACCACTCTTCGACTTGGCTAAGTTGAAGAACTGAATGGGATTATAATAGAAATGGTGACTCACATATTTCAAGTCTGTATTGGTAGTACTGATCTCTGCAATGTGCTAATGTTTTAGATTTACTAAAGGGAAGTTCCATCAACTTTCTCTTAGCCCTTTCTACAACAAAAGCCCTCACCTCACCGGCCAGGATAGATTGTAATAGTTGTAGAGATTCTACCAATTGTAGAAAAAAGTGTCCTCCCTAGTGCACATAGAAAATAGGGAAATAAATTCTAGAGGATTTCAGAGCCGCATTGAATTACTCTAGGGAAGACTTAGGTAAAAAGTCTATTATTCCCTCAATTTTCATAAGCCCCACTCGATCAGAGGAGAGTAAATCTTCCCCACCACCACCAATACCACCACAAGTTAGTACTAATTCAGATCCGGGATCTCTCAAAAAACTTAGCTATGTTCTTGTCCCTAGAGCACAAGTCGCCAAGTAAATAGACTCAGATCACCTTTGCATAGGCTAGAGAGAAGACTTTCAGTGTCAGAACAGAGTCCCTTCTCTAGGGTACACAGGCTCTCCTCCATTCAAGGGGCATTGAATTAGTTAATGTAACTAACTGAGGTTTGTGACCTAGGGAGCAGGCCATATTACTTTAGCATGCTGACTCACGTCAGCCCGCTATTACCAAACCTGCCAGGTGTTTTTTGGTCTGTTTTATGGTTATATAAATCAAACAAAAACTTAAAATTCCTGTCAATTTCATTCTTGGGGATCCCATTTTTATGGAGAACCCTCGAGAAAATTCTGTTAATGGCCCAAAAACATCACCATATAACATTATTTGTTTGTTTCCACTTTAAGAGTAAGAGAAGTAGATGAAATTAATAACTTGACATTTGTCTATTTTCCTTAAACAAGTTACACCAAAATCTAAGAAGCCCTTTAGCAGGAGATAAACTCCACTGAAGGAGGAGAAAATATGACACTTGTAAAGTTCTTCTTAAAGGTCTCTTTGCTCATTTGCATTTTATGTTTTTAGCAGAAAATATGACAGAATCTACCACTCAGTATCCTGAATGGTAGGAAAAGTCTTTCTAATTTTAAGTTGCAGCATTGGGAATCACGCTGTTGCCACATAGCTAAGCCATATTCTCTATCAGCTCTATAAAAAACCTTGCTAGAAATTTCCCTCTCCATCTGCCTTATTCCTTTATCTCTCTCAATTTGCTCAGAATTTATATGGAGAAAATAGAGATGCCATTCATTAGCCTCCTCAAATTCTAACAATATGTTAGAATTTTAAGAGCAAGTTGTTCCATTGAGTAAGGGGATACTCCCTTAACCACCACTCTCAAGGCTGAATAGCCAAAAACTAAATGTGAATGGATAGGCCTGGATCTTACAAAAACAAGATGAAGATGAGATTAGAGCTTATTCTTGTGCATGGAAGTGAACATCAGGTACCGCAAAGATGAGACTTGCCAAACTTGGAAATTGCAACTCTTCTTTTGTGTATTCACTTCAATGACAGGGAGATTTGAGAGACCACAAAATGACTTTTGTTCAGTAGGAAATCAGGGTGGAAAAAACCTCTGGTTTGAAGTCATCGGCTGTATCAATTGGAATAGAATCAAATTGCCCACTGGAAGCTGAAGATGGGGCTTAGAGAAGACGGACCATGGGTTGACACTGGCAGGGAATCCCAAAGCCATTGCTTCCAGGCCCTTTGAAAACTCATGCAGTACTAGGCACCTTGATTATCTTATTTTGAGGTTTCTGGCAGCTACTCTGACCAAAACCAAACCAATATTCTATAGAGACAAATGCCTTTTCATTGTCTTTCTTTCCTAGTCTACGATTTTGTTTTGTTTTGTTTTCAAGAGCTTATTAAGTGTTGGTAAATCACATGTAGGATTTGCTTCAACTATAAAATATGTATCCAAACTTGCTTTTGTCTGGCTCTCTGTTGCCCCAAACCCATACCTTGATCCATTCAGATGGCACATCTATAACCTCTAGAGCCCCATCTACAATAGCAGCCCAAGACGTGGTCCAATGCTATCCTTAGTTGAGAGGATTTTAAAGACCCTCCTTACTCTAGTGACTCGTCACCAAGCCAGACTTGCTGTTACACTTTTCTATCTAATGGCCCACTCCTAATAACTAGGCTTCTTTTCTATTCCTGCAAGGAAGTCCCCTTTTTTATCGCAGTTCCACTAAAGCTATCTTTGTCTTGACAACCTTGTCTGATTCCTCAGCTCCTATAAGCCTAGGACTCTGTCTTACTCTTCCCAGATGTTGCTGGAAACTCATAGGAGGCCAGCTTCTTGCTGTCAGAACTTCCCACTGCTCATTGCCTGCTGCTCCTCTACTGGCCACCTGGCCTGAACAGCCTGCCTGACCGCCCTTCTACCCTCACCTCAATATGCTTTGGTGTCTGGCTTCTATTAGCTTAACTGACTCCCTCCTGTTATTGCCATCCCCCCACTCTTTGACTCCTACCGTCTGGCCCTCCACTGTGAGCTTATCTAATTAGATTCCCAAAAGAATGATCTCAGGCTTAGCATAGTTGAAAGAGCGTGGATTTGGGATCCCATTTGGTTTTTAATCCCAACTTCAATAGCTACTAGCTGTATGTCCTTGGGCAAGTAATTAAACTCCTCTCATCTTAGTTTATCTCTAAAATGGGACCAATACTACTTTTCTAGATTGTTGGGAATAAATAAGGTAACTGATGTAAAGCATGCAGCATAACACTTAGCACATAGCAGTCACTCAATCAACGACAATTCCACTTAAGTCTTTGCCAAGGGATGACTGGGAATCTGTCACAATTTCTTTATATCTGTGTTTATCTTTCTTCCATGAGAATGGAAACTATTTTCATGTCCACACTCAAAAATAGATAAATAAATCAGAAGTTAGAGAACCAAAGAAGATTCTGATAGAATTTACCTGAATATGTTCCCTTTCCTCAGGTTTCAGGCACCTATGTCTTTCCCAGCCTGTATGGAAAAAGCCCTCAGGAGTAAAATATAGAAAAGATGTTTTACAATGTTATTGTATTTATTTGGGTAGGCATCTAAAAATATAACTGCAAGACAAATACATTTTAACATCATTTAGATAGGCAATTGCTAGATAGGGTTGATTTGCTTTTGAAGTATTTCCCTGATTTCAGAAATCATAAACACTCATTGTACATAATTAAGAAAACGCACAAAAGTAAAAAATAACTTTAAATTCACTCATAATCCTAACTAATTGTATTAAGTTATTTTTCAAAGTTTTCTAATATTCTATACTTTCTCCTCAGCTTAGCTAACTGTTAATCCATGTCAGGATTCATTGTCTCCTAAACCTAGTTTATGCAGTCTATCCCAGTTCATCTTTAAGAAGCCCCTACCAGGGTGCTATGGATGTGTGCCTAAGCTCAAGGGACTTGCATGGATTCTGAAACCCTAGTAATTAGTAACCCATTACCAACTCCCCTCTCCCCAAGCCCACCTGTATCTGAACCCCTGCCTTCACGTGAGACCCACTCTTGCCCTCTAGCTCAGGGGCCCTAACATGATGGCATATGGGCCATAAATACAGGCTGTGTTTCTACTCGGAGCTCAGGAATCTCAATTACAACAAAGATGTTCATCCTCCTTTTACTGCCTCTCAGAACAGGGAGTGAAATTTTGAGTTCATGATTTCTGCTCTCTGAGGACCTTCTAAATGAAAGAATAAGGAAGGAAAGAAGAGAGGTAAAATTTAGAGGAAGTAAAAAGGAAATATGTCTCATATTTATTGAAAGTTACACCACGTCTAGTGAAACACTGAAAACCAAGTAGGTCTTCTATACATTAATTGATTAATTGAGAGGATGCCTGAGACAAAGGAGAATAGAAGCTATCTTAACTGGCTATATTCACCTGCCAGTCCTAGAATTCCACAATCTTTTTTCTTTTAAGATTTCAGTACTTTTTTTTTTTTCGAGGAAGATTGGTCTTTTGCTAACATCTGTCGCCAATCTCCTCTTGTTCTTTTTTCTCCCCAAAGCCCCAGTACATAGTTGTATATCATAATTGTAGAGTTGGGACACCGCCTCAGCATGGCTTGATAAGCGGTGAGTAGGTCCGTGCCCAGGATCCGAACCAGCTAACCCTGGGCAGCCGAAGCGAAACTCACAAACTTAATCACTGGGCCAGCCCCTCCACAATCTTAAGACCACTTCAAACTATGGAGATAACTATGGAGCAGAATCTGATTTACACAATCAGAAAATATATTACTCTTCCCCTCAAATGATTAGATTTAATTAGTATAATTCTGTCTATTCCCATCTGGTCCTGTTGAATCCAAGGATAAGTGTGCAGGGTCCCTTCCTCCCTCTTTGCAGGACACTCACCTGACCTGCTGTCATGTAATGTGTGGACTTCCGTGTGCTCTCTGACCACATCTGCCAAACAGCCTCTCCTGATAGCATCACCAGCAACGTGATATGCTATGTGCTGGCTTTCTGGAAGGGGGTAAAGACGCCTGCCAGGTAACACCTCCCTCATCCAGTAGTAGTGTATTCATTATGCAAAGAAACAGCATAATGAGGTGTTGAGAGTCCTAGATTTAAAATCAGAATTCCTGTATTTGAGATCTGGTTCTACCACTACTGTTACCTATATGACATCAGGAGGCCATCCAAGCTCTTGAGCATCCATTTCTGTATTTAAACAAACAAACAAGCAAAAATTGGTGGTGCTTACCTAATAGGGCACTTGAAAGTATTCGATGAGAAAATAAAACTAAATATATTTTGTAAAGACATGGACACATCACACGTATCCGTCTGAAGACAGGAGGCTCACATCACATAAATCGGCACTTCCTATCTCAATGATGATAGATAACATAATCCATTCAATCAAAAAGCATTGTTTGAACCCATACCATCTGCCAGTCGAGGAGGGCTAGTTTAATCACCATGGAATCAGTGATGTAGGCAATGGTATTAAGGCATAGTTCATGGTCCAAATGAGCAGAGTTGCATCTGGGAAGTCTCCAGGGAGCTCGCAGGGACTGAGGTGGAAGGGAACCCATCAGAGCAATGGTGCCTTCCATCACTCCAGCCAGATGCTTGGCTGTAGTTATTTCAAGAGCTGCCAACAGAGGGCCTCAGCTTTCCTTTAAGAGCAGGTGGTCCAGGGCCTCTCTGCCCTGCCATCTCCTCTCTATGTATTTAGCAGGCTCTGGGTGGCCTCTAACCAAGGACCTCCCACTGATGGTGTTCTCAAACAAAGGTACCCTTCCTGGAGGAATGAGAGAACACAGGTATCCAAATGTCCCCAGGGCTCTGGGCCAAGCTGTAGACCTCCTCCCCACCACTGTTCTTGTCCTCTACAGCTGTGCAAGTGTTCACCACAACACCTGTGTGGGGGCTGAGAGAAGATCAACATCTGTGACTGATGTCATGCCCCTCCCCCACCAGTCTGTACAGATCATGGAGAACTGTGGGCAGATGGCACCCCCTGATGGAAAAAACTCACTCTTCACAGGCAGTGAGGAAGGATCGCATGCCAGCAGCTCTGTGCCACAACCACCCACACCACTATTAGAGACTGAGGTGCCTTCTCATTTACTCACTCCCACCTTGCACCACAATGACCTGCTCATTTGATCTACACACTCTGGGATAGAGAAGCTCCGAGCTAGAAGCAGAGCAGCTTAGCAACAGTCACCTTGTTTGTCTCCCATCTCTGCAGGGGTCTCAGGATCTGGGCGTCTCTCCCATAATGCACTTCCCTGCTGGTTCCCGCCATTTGCCTGGGATCTGAGCCTCCTTGTTCTGCCCTCACTCCACATACAGCCTAACTCAGGTTGCAGATGCAGTTCCTAGCCATGGCTTTTTAAGTCAATATTTGCTAAACCCTCCACCATGTATTCCAGACCCCGGTCCTTTCTAGGCCAGGCCTTCTCTGAGGATCTTACTTTTAAAAAGATCAACTTGAGATTTGGTTGTGAGAAGTTTAGGTGGTGGTGAGTACTGAGAATGGGGATCTAATTGGAAAAGTGCGTGTTTTGTTCAGGAGTGAGAGTGGGGGCCACACAATGAGATATTCATTCTACCACTTTTCTGAGCTTCCAGCATGTCTCCAGGTTTCTTCTCAGCACCCCTCTGGGGATTGATACTGGTATTAAAATGCAATATGCCTTTTACACGTGCACATTGTGTAGAAAATAGCTAACACCGATTAAGTGCTTGCAGTGTTACCTCTGTGTTATCCTAAAGACTTCACCTGAATTGTATTGTTTAATCCTCACAGCAAGCCTCTGATCTGGGTAGAGTTAGTATCTGTACTTTACAGACACACAAACTAAGTTTCAGGAAGATTAATTCTTCCCCAAGGCTCACAGCACCTGAGCCCTCCAGAGCCTGTGGTTAAGCCATTGTGCTATTCAGGCGGTGTTCTCTGAAGGGCGATGGGAAAGCAGCAGAGAGAGTCTCCTTGTCATAAGCAGGGAAGAAGGGAGGCTCTGGGGTGGGGAGGAAGTAGGCTTGGGAGGGCTGTCAGGGCAGAGGAGGAGATTGGGTCTGTGGCTGGGAACAAGGTATGGTTTTTAGTCAGTTGTCCAAGGAGGGTTTCTCACTGTGTCTTCACTACAGGTGCAGTACAGGGTTCTTCCCTGGGTCACATTGGCCACGTGCAGCCTCAGCTCGGTGTTATCCACCCGTGTGACCCGGTAATCCACTCCAGGACGGGATACAACCTCCTCATCCCTAGAATTCCTCAGAGTGGCCAGAACCTGTAGTTGTCCCTGGAGATCCTGTTCATACCAGCTCATCCAGGGATACTGGGAATCTCTCAGGAGGCAGCTCAGGGTTTCAGCCTGTCCGCGAGGTACCAGGACCCACCTGGGCCTTTGCTCCACCAAGCTTGCAGTGGCATCTGAAATACACAAGCAGGCCAGGCTAAAAGTGCTGAGGATAGTGGTCACCCCCAGAAATAACTAGCTGCAGCCAAATCCTGAAGAGGAGGTGCCATGAGTAATGCAGATAGGAGACCACTGGGAACAGAAGGGATACTTTCTCAGGGCGAGGGGCTATGCCTAGGAGGATCTTGGCAAAGCTGGGATCAAGGAGCAAAACTTTCTGTGCCTACTGGTGCCCCAGTGACCCAGTCCCTCCTTCCCTCCCTCAACCCACCAGGTGGCTTTCTCTGCCTGGCATCTGACCTGTACTCACAGCAGCCACGAGCACCCAGCCCCACAGAACAGGAAACGGTACCATCCCCTGGCCCCACAGGCCCTCTCCAGGAGGACAGTGAGACAGGGGGCCAAGGGACAGGGCCAGCCAGGCAGGAGAACAAGATCCTGGCCTGTAAGGCAGCAGTTAGTGGCTGACACTCTCTTGGCCTGAAACCCAAAAGGAGTGGCTTTTCCAGGAAACTCAATATCTTGTCTCATCTTCTCATTGAAGCTCAAACCTCAAACTGCAGAACACTTTCCTGTTTCCTGCGTGCCAACACTCACTCACACATATGTATATGCACTCCCCATGTTCACTGAGTACCTTAATGAAGGTACTTGGCCCTGCACCCTCTCCACTGTGTCCCAGAGAGTCCAAGAACAGTGGTTCTGAATCTCAAATCTTAGCAAGGGATTAAAATATCTCAATGCAACCAAGAGATTCTTGTAGATTGAATGAAGACACCTTCCCATAGGTACAGAGGCTTCTGCAAGGCTACACTGGGCAGTGGACAACGGACGCTCATCTCCACTTACCTATGCTTTCCTCTGTAAGGGCAAATACAAATTAAACATAAGAGGCTTAATTCTCCCTGTTGAAAATAAGGGAAGAGACTTTCCTCCTCTCCATTTTCTTAGAGCATTTACTTAAGAAAACCTGTAATTATAAGTTCTTTTGCTGTCTCTTTGAAATGTACGTATAACTTTTTAAAAGCTAAATAACCTCTCGCCAGCCTTCAGCCCCGGGAGGGTCTTTCTCAAGGACCTGCAACAATCTCTTTGAAATATAAATATCAAGGAAGATGTTTAACTTAATTTAGAGAAGATGCCTCACCCCGAGTTGTAAAACGATTTCGTCATAAAGATATGACGAGTTTATTTTTCCTTTGGATAAAGCCAATTAGCAAACACAGATGGAAACTCCAATGGACTTTATGATGAACTATGGATTAACAAAAGGTGATGTCAAGTCCTCTCATTTGAGGACCAGTGATGGCTTATCTTGAGAACACATGTGGGATGGGTTGTATCTGCTGGCTTGTATAAAAGGCCAAGATTTCCTTCTGTCTTTGCCATCTCTTAACCAAATGCTTGTGATTTTATCACATTCTGATTTAATGCTTATTCAATAATAAAACTGTTCTCTTTCTCATCTACCTTTGTGGAGAGATTTTCTGTGGTGGGAAGAGATTCTGTTTTCAGTTATATTTTCCCACAACTCATAGTGCTGCCACTACCTAGCAGTGTGAACTTGGGCCTCAGTTTCTTCATCTGTGAGATGGAGATAATAATGAAAGCTATTCCATAGGAGTAAATGGATTAATACATGAAAATTTCTTAGACTAGAGCTTGGCACAGCCTAAGTACTTACTAAGAGTTGACTTCTATTGTTGGCAATGGTAAATTTCAAATTCAATTAAAATATGATGGAATTAATAGTAGCTTTTATCTTTCTTTAATCACCTCTCACTTAGCAATCAACTGAGATTAAAATCACAAGTTCTCGTAACTTTTTTACATTAGGAGGCCTCATTTTTCAGAAAGTTTGGAAACCAATGATCTGGGAAATTCGATCTAAAAGGCCCTGTATCTACCATCTCTGCAACCTCAGAATTTTACAGACAAAAATATGAAGACACAGAGTTCAGCACTCAAACTTTACTCTATCAAGACCTGGGAGGGCACTACATTCCAGTGGGTGTTCCGAGGGTGGTGTCTGCCCCGTCACAAACAATGGATAAATGAGAGGGGGGTTGGAGCAGGGCAAGACCGCAGACCCCTCTCCCTGGAGAGTCCACACCACATGGCGGGGCACAACAGGCACCTGGCATCTGGGGGTTGGCACCGCCCAGATTCACTTTGTTTTTTAATCTGCTGCAGTTTTAATACTTACAACAATGTGGTTCACATGACTCTGGCAAACAATGACAGTTTTGGATGCCATTTGGTGACAGCATAATATAACTCACTTGGCTTGCTAAAACTTTGAAATCGTGTGGTTCTTGATTTAAAAAAAGAAATACACATATGCCTTCCAGGTGTGTGGTGATGGATTATAATTAGTATTTGGTTGGTGAACATGACATAATCTATGCAGAAATAGAAGTATAATGATGTACACCTGAAATTTATACAATGTTAGAAACTAATGTTACCACAATAAAAATAAAATAAAATAAGTAAATTTAAAAAGAAGAATATACATTCAATTCATATTTTTAAGAGTTCTGAAATGTAATTTATACATGCTTTTGAATGTCTGACTACCGAATGTTTGTTCTTAACTATCATTGCTGTTTAATGTAGCTCCAAGACAAAATTTTACACAAAATAGATAGTTGCTACTTTACAAAAAAAAAATACAGATTTTCATTATGTACAATTTGTATATAGAGTGACTTCATTAATATTTTCTAAATCACACTCTTCCAAATTTTCGTAATCGAATTGTGCACAAAATGGCAGTTGCACCGTGTTCTAAGTAGCACGTGCTGATTCACTTTGGCCTTTTGCCACTTGATCCCCCCCAACCTCGTCACTCCAGAGAGGGAGAGAGATGAAGCTCTGGGAAGCATTGTTCAGATCACACATCTTCAATATCAGAAAAATGTACAGGCCAGGATAGCCGTGTCCTCATCCCAGCGAGCCATGTGCGTTTAATTCTGGGTTGTGCTGTGGACACAGACACTCTGGGGATGAGACCGTGAAAGGAAAACAGGCTGGGAGAGGGGAGAAAACTGTGGCTGGGGAAAAAGGGAGAAAAGGGAGAGAAGAAGGAGCCAGGCGGGGCCAAGGTCAGAGCTTCCCTGAGCTGCAGTGCTGGCTCCCAGCTCTTTCTCATGCCCCTGCCTCTCCCTGAGGCCATTGCTCTGGCTGGTGACAGATTGCAGGATAAAGGATCCTGGGCCCATCTCAGTTTACAGGGCTGGCTGTCCTGTCTCCCTGCCACCCCTCCCTTAGCCTTAATCCCAAATGCGATTAGCATCAGAGTGTCGCTGACACTCCTGTTATCTCCTCCCTGGATTCCTGCTCCTCAAGATCAGTGCCTCCCCAGGCTCCTCCTCCTCTAGTGTTGGCCCAGCTCCCGCCCTGGGCCAAGGTAAGCCTCTTCCTTCCAGATGGCTGCCTAGCTGCCTATCTTCTCTGCCATGCCCAGAGTTGGGCATTATGGTTGCCCCCTTAGGAAATGTGTTTTCTCCCCCTACCCCGGCACCCCGATTACTACTCAGGTGCTCACAGCAGCTGCAAACAACCTCAACTGGGTCCTTACCAGCTTTAATGAACTCAGTAGGTAAAAAGAAGAATATGCACACCCTGAATGGAGGCATAAACAGACGCTCCAGCTTTTGAGCATCTATCCACCCCCATTTGAGTTGTATTCCTGCGTGGAGATGTGTGGTCCAGTTTCTGTGCTGGATGAGGCCCTCAGGCACATGTCTTTGTTAATTTTTCAGAGCGTCTCCATTGTCTAATGGAGGAAGGACACCGGGGGTTAAATGAGATGATTTCCAGCTCCGAATCAGCTGTACCAGTCCCTGGTCCGAAAGAAATCTGGAGTTAAGGTGAGACTTTGGGCCTCTCCCTATCAGCAAATGACATCAACTCTGTCCACCAGGATAAGCCATGGTGGAAATGCATGGCAGGGGGCTGGGTGCCTTGTGGGTGTTGGTGACCTAAGGAAACAATGGACAGAGCACTGGCCTGGGGCCAGGCCACTGTGTGCTTATGTTCGCTCTTCCATCCACTGGACGGGTCATCAGGCACTACTCATGTTACCCCTTGGTGTTTTGTTTCCTTGCCTAAAAACTAAGTAGATTGGAATTTTTGGAAAATTAAGTAGATCTGAAGTTTCTTTTTACTCTGGTGTTCTAATATTCTAACATTCCTCTGTGCTCTGATCGTTTGCATAGTACCGAAGTGCTTGCTAGTGGGGAAGTTGGGCCAGGCCTCCAGTGGAGAGTCACTAAATGTGACTTCTCTGAAAGGTCATTTGTGGGAGGAAGGGTAAAGCGCAAAACATCCCAAAGATAAATTCACGTTTGTTCCCTGCTTTCTCCGTCTTCTCCCCCTCGCCTCCTCCTCCTCCTTGCTCCTCCCGGGAATGTGCAGAAACTCAAAGCTGCCCCAGACTTGCCCATCTGGAAAGCTGATTATGGCTCCTTCCCCTCTACATGCCCTTCCAGAGATTAGTAGCAGAGACTCCTCCAGGCGATGGCAATCATAGCCTTCTCCTCACCCCCCTCCCAACAACTTCTCTCCTTCCTACACTGGAAAGGCATGTTCACATGCAGTCCCACCCACCCCCTGCTAGGGCCTCAGTTCTATATGTAGACAAAACAGAAAATGTCCGTTAAAACTGGGATGGGAGATGGGTGCCAGAGGGCAGAGTGCTTAGTAAGGACATCCATGGATACAGAGATTGAGGGGCAGGAAAGGAGAGAGGGGAGAGAGAGAGAGAGAGAGAGAAAGAGAGAGAGGGAAGGAGAGGCAGGAGAAATTCAACCTCCTTGATTTTGTGGGGTACCCATTGGCAGGACACTGGGGACTGAGGTGGAAGAGTCTGCATGATTTACTCCCAAAAATTTCTTGCCAAGTCCCTGCTCCAGGGCAAGAGCAATCTGCGCTGTACCCACTCTGGACACCTCACACCTCCAGAGTTATGTAAGTGGCACCAGTCCGAACCCAGAGGATAATCATATCAGAAGAGCCCCAGACTGTCCCTCCCCCATGGCACAGTGCCTGGCACAGGTAGAGGCAAATATAAGTCCAAGTTCTTGAGGGTTCATCTGCAGGAGAGATGCTCCAGATGCCAGGAGCCATGGCCTGTGCCCTTCTCTTCAGGCTTCTCCTACTTATGGCCTTGGGAGCCCCCTCCCAAGGCAACGGCCTCAGCCCCACATCTCACCTTCGTTATTCCAGGTTCCTGGATCCTTCCAATATCATTTTCCTGCGCTGGGACTTTGACCTTGAGGCTGAGATCATCATTTTTGAGCTCCAGGTCCGGACGGCTGGCTGGGTAGGCTTGGGTGTCACAAATCGCTACACCAACGTGGGGAGCGATCTGGTTGTTGGAGGAGTCCTGCCTGACGGCAATGTCTATTTCTCGGTAAGTCTGGAGGTGACTCCCTTCCAAGCCTGAGGGTCTCTTGCTGGGTTGAGGATGGCTCTGAGTCCAGGAAGGATCCACATTTTCCAAGCATATCCAGGCACAGGCCCAGAACACCAGCTGACAGCTGATCTCTCCCTACAGAAATGGTCCATTGGAGAGGTGCAATCTAGATCTTCCAGACTGCATGTCCCTGAAGTCCTAAGAGAATGGAGCCATTGCACTGAGAGAGAGAGAGAGAGAGAGAGAGTCCTGGACCACATACTTGCTAATAGCCCACTAAATGCAGGTCACTGGGGGAGAGTCAAAGCTGTCTGGGACATAGTCCTGATCCTCAATTTCCTTTAAGTTCAATCAGGTGGACCACAGCATAAAACAGCCTAATAACAACAGTAGCAGTTGCAATAATAATAGCTTAAGTTGTCATATACTTTTGATTAACCAGGCATTGTTCCAAATTCTTTGCATGTTAAACTTCACAGCATCACTATAAGTTGGATGATTGTTACCCCCGTTTTGTAGATGAAGAAGCAGCTCACCTGTCTCCCATTCTCACTCATTCTGAACTGCATTTATATAAGGAAGTGTCAATGTGAAGAGCCACAGGAGAGGATGAATAGCATAGAGTGTTCAGAGAATAAGTGAACTTTCAAGGGCTAGGGATTCAGGAATATTAGGATTTATGGAGATGAGATTTGAAACGAGAGATGTCCAGCAAAGTCAGGTGGTGAAACTCCATCAGACACTGTCCATCCCTCTTCCCCGTGAATCCACCATTGATGCCATGCTCTGCCCTAGGAGCACACTACGTAATAAAGAAGACCCAGGTTCTGCTAATTTAGTACCTTGAGGGAGCTAAAGGGACCCCAAGTGCTTCAAAGTTGTGACCACTTGGGGCTCCTGGTTCTTACTCCTTGACCTTTACTGGACCCCAGGACCGGCACCTGGTAGATGAAGACACACTGGAGGAGGACGGGAGCCAGGATGCTGAGCTGCGGGGGCTAACAGAAGATGCTGTCTACACAACAATGCGCTTCTCCAGGCCCTTCCGCTCCTGCGACCCTCATGACCAAGACATTACGGTAAAATAGGGAGGGGAGAAGTGCATTTGATCACAAGCAGCTTCTACTTCTGGGGATGTGTAATCACTCCCAATCTGCAATGTCCATGCTCTCAGGAAGGCAACTACAGTTCTGTGGGCTTCTTTCTCTCTCAGCCTTCACAGTACTGCCTCAATTGAGCCCCTTCTTGAAATCCACAAGTCCTCAACAGAGCGACTTCCCACTGATTCAGTGCCCACTCCACCCTCCTCAGGGTTCCCCTTTTGGAGAACCTTGTCTGATTTCACATAACCTTTGTTCAGTGTCATTTACTCAATGTGGACACAGGCATAGAGAAAGAATGCGAGGGGAAGTGACTTCTCAACCTTTCCATCAAGTTAGCCTCCGTGGCAGAATTAGAACCCGACTAGTTCTGACCTCCAGTCTGAAGCTCCTTCCATTGCACTGTGTAGACGTGAGCAAGTGGCTTGTGTCAGTCCTTGGCTGTGGGTATGTGCAAAGTGCTGCTCATGGCAGCAGCACCTCAATGCCTATGACACCCCTAGAGTGACACCATGAGAGTGCTGGCTGCCTACGGCCTAGATGACACTCTGAAGCTGGATCGGGAGCGTACTTTTGTCAAGTCCATCTTCCTGCTACAAATAGTCCACCCTGATGATCTTGATGTCCCTGAAGACACCATCATCCATGATTTGGAGATCACTAATGTAAGACCCCTCTGCCCCACCCAGCTGCCTCCAGCCCCCTTCCCACCTTCCCGCTCAATCCAGACCCTACTCTTGCACCCAACATTCAGTACATTCCTTGAATTGAAGTTACTCTGACTTCCCTCAGTCCTCTGAGGACTGCCAAACCAGCCCTAATGGGGATACCTTTCCCTGGCCTGTCCCTTCAACTGCTTCTCTGGGAGCCTCACTCCCACCCCAGCTCAGCCACTGTGTGTCCTTCTCCAGTTCCTCATTCCAGAGGATGATACCACATATGCCTGCACCTTCCTCCCTCTCCCCATCGTTAGCAAGAAACATCACATCTACAAGGTACAGTGAACCAGACAGCGGGACATTGCTAAGGCAATTCAATGGAGCAGTAGGCATGGTTGACTCTGACGGGATGGGGTTCAGAAAATTGCCATCAAGAAGCAGGAAGGAAGTAGCTGGGAGAACAATGGGGACCAGGCCAGGTTTGGTGGACGTGATAGTCTTGTGATTTCCTGAGCCCAGAACTATAGCTCCCAGCACTGTTTTATTTGAGCCCCACAGTGCAGGAGATATTTTGATGAGGGTCATTAATTAACAAGTGTTTGCAAAGAACAAAGTGTAAGCCCTACCCTGGCCTCAGAATTGTGCTCTCTTAGCCCAGGAGGAGGTATAGGCTGGGAGGAAAATGACAAAGGGCTGTCAGGTCCGTGAAGTCTGGGTGGAGGGAACTCAATTTTGTCACCTGATTTCACACTTGAGTGATTTCAATTTTGATCAAACAAATAAAAGTATGATCTTACAATTTGTGGCAAATGTGTGGGAGCCATTTTTTTTCTTTAGAGAGAGAATCCAACAAGGCATAGTTACATGCTCAGGTATAGTGAACTGATGGGGTTATTAAGGGAAAGTCAGAAGTCTTGGGATGTTCCCGGCTAGATTTAGTGTGCTGTGCTCTCAGAGAAAGGGTTTACTAGGGTGGGGGCTGAGAGAGGAGTCAGATACAATGGGGGGAAATGATAGGTCAGGAAGAAAAACAGAGGAAAAGGGGAAGAGAGAGAAGTGGGAAATGGGTGTAGTTTTATTTGAGGAAAAGGAATGGGGGAATAGGACCTGACATAGAAGATCTTGATGATGCTCCACCCTCCGTTCCTGCCCAGTTTGAGCCCAAGATGGTCCAGCACAATGAGACGATGGTGCATCACATCCTGGTGTATGCCTGTGGCAATGCCAGTGCACTCCCCACCGGCATCAGCGACTGCTATGGGGCTGACCCTGCCTTCTCCCTCTGCTCGCAGGTCATCATGGGCTGGGCTGTCGGGGGCACAGTGAGTCCTGGGATGAGGGAAATAGGTGGCTAAGGGGGTGCATGTTGTTGGGCAACCAGGATTGTGGACTGACGGAACACTGGGAGACAGGGGAGGTCTGGGCTAAGGACCAGAAAACAAGCGCAGTCCCTAGGTCCCTGCCCCTTATTCCCAGCCATTTTTGCTGCCAAAGCTCCCTCCATCCAACAGAGTTACCAGTTTCCAGATGACGTGGGCATCTCTCTTGGGACGCCCTTGGACCCCCAGTGGATCCGACTAGAGATTCATTACAGCAATTTTCATAACCTTCCTGGTGAGCATCTAGAGCATTTGGGAAAGAACAGGTGATGAGGCTGGCTGATTCCTTTAGGAGCTGGGAAGGTGTTGCAGGATGCATGCTGACCCCTTTTGCTCACTTCGCTGGGCCTCTTTCTCCTCACGTTGTGACCTGCTCTCCTGCCTCCTGTGATTATTCCTTCCTGCACCAGGTGTGTATGATTCCTCAGGGATTCGAGTGTACTACACTGCAGAGCTGCGCAAATACGACATGGGAGTCCTCCAGCTGGGCTTCTTCACTTTCCCCATCCACTTCATACCCCCGGGTGCTGAATCCTTCATGTCCTATGGGCTGTGTAAGACTGAGAAGTTTGAAGAGGTGATGCTGGGAGGCACACCCTCCCTAAGTTCCTTGCTCCCCATCACAGATCTGGTCTGATCACCAACACGCACAGGCTGAGCCCCAGACTTGGAGAATGACTACCGCCTGCTGCTCAGGAAAATCGCTAACCTGGATGTGCAAGGGAGGGAAGGAGTCAGGGTATTGGGGGCAAGGAGAGTGGGGCAGGGAAAGGGGCCAGGAGGGACCAGTAAGAACTACAGGCGTTTGAGTCAGTCATAAAGGAAAGTGTCAGATATTGAGGGAGGAAAATCAAGGAGCAGGGCAAGAGGAGAGTTCTTAACAAACCAGATGCGTCTCCTCCCTGTCACAGATGAATAGGGCCCCAGTGCCTGACATACAGGTGTATGGCTACCTGCTCCACACGCACTTGGCTGGCCGGGCTCTGCAGGCCGTGCAATACAGGTAAGGGAAGATGTGGATTTGCAGCTTTCCCTTCTGCACGTGGGAATAAATTTTAGGAATAGTTATTTATTCTGCAGCATAAGGTTGTGCTTGGTTGGTAGAAAGGAGGAGCTAGAATTATGCTCATCATAGAGGTGACTGGAACAAGACTGTGGAAGGAGGAGTTTTTTTGTTTTGTGGGCAATCTGTGCCCACAGAATGACCCCACATACTGCTTCTTTGTTGATAGCCCCTCCCCACTTCATCCTCTTCTTATTCCTGTCTTCTCCCCTTCTATCCCTCTAGAAATGGAACACAACTCCGAACAATCTGTAAAGATGACTCCTACGACTTCAATCTACAGGAGACTCGAGATTTACCTCATCGAGTGGAGATTAAGCCAGTGAGAGCCTGGGGGAGGCACGGTTGGGGTTGGGGGAAAGGCAGGACCAGGACTCATTATTGTTGGCCAAGAGAGTTTTCAGACTGTACCAGTCCCTCTGTGTCTTACTTTCAGCTTTCGTGTCTCATTCTGAATAGGGAGATGAGTTGCTGGTTGAGTGTCACTACCAGACGCTGGACCGCGACTCCTTGACTTTTGTAAGTACCTCTCTCCCCACCATGGTCAGTGATAATAGCCTTAGAATAAAGCGCCATCCCTGGCCTTGACTATCAGGTGACTCCGATTATTCTAGCTGAAGCCCTTTCCTTGGTGTTACCATTCACCTGGGGCTTTTCCTGTTCTCATATCTCCACGTTTATAAGATGGGTACAAGAATTCCCCACTTTCTCTGCCAATGATCCACTAAGACCATGGAAAGATAGCGTGTTACAGTGACTAAGAGCGTGGACTCTGGGCCTCATCACCTGGGTTGAATGTCAACATAATCATTACCAGCTTTCTAACCTTAGACAAGTTATTCAACTTCTTTGTGTCACAGTTTCTTAATTCTTAAAGGAATCAATATTACTATCTATCTCATAAGATTGTTGTGAGCGTTGATTAACACATGTAAAACATCCGGATCATTGCCTGACTTGTAATAAATGCTCAATTAGAGTTAGCTATTGTTATTATGGTCACAAGGAACCCCACCCATTATGTTTATTAGGAATGTTTCAGTGCTTGTAAGATTCAAAAGGGGTTGCGTGCTATTGAGGAAGAAAATACAGCCACACATAAATGATTATAATACAAGGTAGAAAGTGATATATACCACAAGGGAAGAATGGGGATAATATGCTAGAGGAATTCACAGGTAAAAATCATAAGGTCCCACTACAGTGACCTGAGCATGCGACATATTTGCTTGGGTCTTGCTTTACACAAGTAGGGTTGGGGAATTCCAGAGAACCTCTAAAGGGAGTGGCTTTTTCAGGAAACTCAATATCTTGTTTCTTCTTCTCAAACCAGGGCAGTGGCAGTGGAAATATAGAGGACAGGGCAGATATGTGGGCTATTTCTTTGAAAATAATATCAATAATTGTCCATCAATTAGAAATAGAGGAGGAGAAAGGAAGAGGTGTGATAAGGATTAGCAAATAACCATCAGTGAGCTGACTCTAGGTTAAGGGAAAAGGAAGGCAGCATCATTGATAGAAGGACCACCTAAACTATTTTCTGGCTACCTTATTTCCCTCTCTCTGAATGTCTTTGTATCTTTGTCTCTCCATCTCTGTCTCTTCTTCTCCAGGGGGGTCCCAGCACCATTAATGAGATGTGCCTCATCTTCCTCTTCTACTATCCCCGAAACAACATCTCCAGCTGCATGGGGTTCCCTGACATCATCTACGTGGCCCAGGAGCTGGGGGAGGAGGCATCAGAGTGAGTCATCCTGGAAGATAAGACCCTCAAGCATGACCTCTAGAAGTTAGATCACTTATGTACAAATTCTTTGTCTGCCTTTTTCTTGCACACTACCTGATTCAGTTAAAGACTGCGTTTACTTTCAAGTAGTGACCCTTAATTATTTGGGGCTAAGGGTCCTGTCTGAGATTCTGATGAAAGCGTGGAAACTACTTTCCAAGAAAAATGCACAACTGTGCAGACACACTTCATTTCACACACAATTTCAGGGCATTTTCAGGTTGCCTGAAGTCACTCTATCAACTTTCTTGGACTTCATGGCCCCCAGATTAAGAACCACTTCTTTAAAGAGTGGACGACTCTGACTTAAAGAGTCAGAAGATTCTCTTTTTCACTTTAAAAAATTCTCACCTCTGAGTTCTGATGATATTTCTCCTCTTGCCAAACTCACAATTGTCTCATTGAGTTGTAAGACATTCCTATGGTTTGTGTCAACATGGAAATGATGCTAACCAAAGTCAGGGTATTTTACACATGTTTTGTCAAAGCTTTAAGTCAACCCTAAATTATTGTCTGTTCCCCCCACCTACGGCAGTTCCTTGGAGGCCATGATGGCCATGAACAATGTTGAGTGGACCCCAGAGAGCATTAAGAAGGCTGAGAAAGCCTGCAAGGAAGCCCAGCAGACAGTGATAATAAAGACCATTGACGTGAGTGTTCCAGGAGACACCACCCTCTCAGGGTTAGGGAGGGAGGGGTGTGCGATGATGTTGGCCAAAGACAGGAACAGAAGAATGAGGGGAGTGAATGACAATGGCAGGAACACTGGGTCTGGGAAAGAAGGGCTGGGGAAGCAGAAAGATGGGCTGATGCTGCTCTGGGCTGTAGGGGTGACTGGAGTCTCCCAGTTATCCTGGGAGGCTGCAAGGACTGGGGCTAACCAAGTAAGGTCAGAGGAGAGGAAAGGAGGTGAGGATGCTCCCACGTTCACCCCTTGTCTTCCTTCTCCTGCAGGAGATAGTGGAAAACACAACAGGCTGGATTTCGGAAATCATCCGTGCTCCTCGGGGGCCCTGCTTGGAGTCCTCGGGAGGCAAAGTGGAGCCCCAGGACAAAATCCCTGAAGGCTTCAGGGCTGCACCAATGGCCGTCTCAGGTTCTAACACTGCTACCTGGAGGCGCCTCCCCCTGGCTGCCCTCCTGTTTGGGCAGGGAGTCCTGTCTTTGCTCCTTACCGCTCTGCAGGCTGGAGTCTGATACTGTCTCCTCATGTCACATACCCAGGCCCCTCTCTGCTCAGGCATCCCCTTATCATCAAACACAGAAACTCCCCTCTGCTTTGGACCCCAAAAATTCCCCACCTTGCCTCTTCCCATGACCCAGGCCATGACACTGCAGGTCTAGGCATTTTATATGTTCCATAAAGGTTCTTCTATGATGAGCTATGCAAGTCATCCTTTAAAGCTTTAGAAGCACTGATGGGACCACATATTTTCTGACAAAATCTGGATTCAAGGCAGAGTGTGAGACTTCTTACTCTCTGAGAAGTCTGTTGCTCCAGCTCACTTAAGGATGCTACATTGGGAGCATCTTGAATGCATCTTGAATGCAAAGAGCAAGCCCTGCAAACCCTCCTTGGCCCATGTTGACCTTGGAGGGGCCTTCTGTTTTTCTTTCCTTCTGACATTTTTGCCCAACCCTCCCTGTGAGACAGAGGCAGCAAGCTGCATGTGTGATTTGTGGTTAACGGAGGGGCTCTGTTTATAAAGGACAAAGTTCAAGACATCATATTAAATAGAACTCGACTCGCTTCTTGTTGCCATCTCTTTCTTTTGGTTCAGGAGAGGCAGCTGGGAGGTCTCTTGAATGGCTCAGTGTGAGGTATCCAGAGGGCATTGAGGAACTGATTGCCCAAAATGCAACATCTAATACAGCCCTCGCTCTCCTCACTTGTGCCTCTATACTGTCAGATGATCTTTATCTATCTCACCAAGTGTCACATTCTCAACACTCAGGTCACCAGGTGTTGAGAACCTAATTGGCGAGACAGGCTGAACTGGGATCTGAGAACAGGTCAAGGGCAAAGTGGAGAGAGACAGTCCTTAGCCCCGGAGCCCAGGGCATGTCAAGGAGGTCCACGTGGACAGAGCAGGGACTAGGTGCAAATGGTTTGTGAAGTCAAGCTGCAGTTTGCAACCACAGTTGACAGAAAAGTCCAATGGTGGTGGCTGCTCTGAGAGCTTCTGAAGGCATTCTGTCTTCTAAGCTTGAGAAGCTCTGCACTACCTTGTCCTTTGAGATGTAAAGTCAGCACGCTAGTCTATGAGTTGCCTTTCTCAATGTTCATGTCCTCAGGAAGGGACCCCTCCTCTGGCTATCCCAAGATGTTTAGAGGGATCTTAGTTCCCTGGAAACCGGGGATCTGGCCTCAGCAAACTCCTTGCCACTGCTTGAGGGGCCAATTGGTTTAACACCATAGCCCTCTTTCTGGCAGAGCAACACCCCTCCTCTGGAATTGGTGAGATGCATGGGAGGTAATGAGCCCACTACTTTTACTGTCATTCTCCTTGAAGAATTCGAGACACTCCATTCTGAGATTCTACAGAACGCTCAGTGTTCACATTCAGCTCCTACAGTCTCAGTGCTAGATCTTTTCAGCGTTTGTGGTCACTTCTGGGCCTTACAATGTGTGAGCAGAGGGACTTGCTGTCCTTAAATCAAAGCTCATGTTTACAAAAAAAACTAGGCTTACCTGAAGCCAGAGGATTGACTGTGTTCACTGTTGGGTGTCTCTGTTGTCACCATTCAGGGAAGTGGAGGCTTTCCTTTTACGTAATAATCCTAAAATGTGATTGACGCCATTTGGCAGCTGCTTGAGGTGCCCAAATTACTCTCTATAGCATGAGGAAATACAGGTAAAGACGAGATCTAGACAGACAATTAAAACAACCAGAACAGACAAGTTCTCTCTATTTGCCCAATTAACCAACAAATCTGACATTTCTATTTCAATCTATATTACTCAAGGCCCCCCAAGCAAATTCTTCCAACCCCAGTCTTTCAAGTTAATAACAACAACAAAAAAAACACTTTCTAGCTGGTTTTAGATGCCAACCCTTGGTTTGTGCTGCAGCCTTAGTCTCAGGCCTGCCCTGACAGGTTCCAGCCAGCTAGGCAACTTCCCCAAGGTTCTGCAACCAGAATCTTCCAATGGCTCCCTTTGCCCAGCTCATGGCCCTGTGCCACTCCCAGGCACTGCTGCTCTCTCCTTTGTCCTCCTTCAATTTCTTGTTCTTATTTAGCCTTCCTTCTTTCATTTTATTTTCTCTCCATCTGCTGACCTCAGCGTTTAGTGATCATGCACATATTCACTGAACACCATCTACATGCTAAATATTAGGTCAGAATAGAAGCTACAAAAAAGAACAGGAAATGGGACCATCCCCTACCCACCCCCACCCCACACACACACACACCCTTGTGGAGCTCTGGTCAAGCTTCTATAAGCCCCTGGGGGGCCATTTTCTCCTTGGGCTCTGACCCTGTCCCAGTGCCACCTATCATTTTCTCCTGACTGCCTCGAGAGAGGAACCATATTTATATCAACCTATAGAGAATGACATGTGTCTATAGTTAAAAGGGATGCGTTTATACTATACACATATTGGACAGGGAGCTCAGACAAACACTGCTGGGGAAATGTTTTAAAACATTCCTGCATGGGGTAAAAGCCTTAATTAGATGACCCCAAGGTTTTTTCTAATTTATGTGCTTTGTGATTGCAGTTTCCTGATGGCCTAATGATACACTGTAAGGGGAAGGTACTGAGAGTTGAGGTGGAAAGGGATGACCCCAACTTCCACCTAGAACATTCTGTCACTTGGGCCTCTCTGTCATCCCTCATCTCTCAGGAGTCTTTAAGGTCAGGTCAGCTCTGAGTGACCTGAGACTATAACCTCTTTTCCACCTCATTTCCTCTACTCAAAAACTCCATATTAAATGTGGAGGGTAAATAAAGGGTTTATTCCCTCATTACTTTTTTCTGTGGTTCTGTGAGGACAAGAGGAACCACAGGCTAATGTTTACAATGAGTCTAGTCTGTCCTGTGGAATAAGAATATTTTGATACATTTCAAATTTATAGAAAAATTGCAAGAATTCCCACACACCGTTTACCTAGCCTTATCCATTGTGCATATTTTGCCCCATTTCTCTCTCTCTTTCTCTCCTTCCTTCCCTTTCCTTCTCCTCTGTTTTCTTCTCCTTCTCTTTCTCCTTCTTCTTCTTCCTTCTTCTTCCTCTTCTTTCTTCTTTCTTTTTTTTTCCTCCTTTCTCTCTGCCTCTCTCTCTCCCTCTCACTCTCTCTCCTTCATGAAGCTGATAACTCTGCAAACTCTGTTTGCTAGAATTCTCATCAAAGTCTAAATTCCTGCTACTAAGTAATCAGTTGAAACTGAGCGGGAAAGCTTCCCAACCCCACTGCTCCGCTGACATAGTGGCTCTTAACCTTGACTGCGTATTAGAATCACCAGGATGATGGGCGCAGAGCCCAGGCATTAGTAAATTACTAAAGTGTCCAGGTGTTTCCAATATGCATCAAAGATTGAGGACCACTGAACTAGAAGTTCAATTGCTCTTGACTAGTCTATTTCCTGGACAGGCAGGAGTCACATTCTGACTTCACACATTTAAGCCACGGCACAGGCACTGACCAATCAGAGTGGACACCAGTGAAGAAGGGACCTGGAAGTCCCTTGATTTCCAGGAGTTAGAATTTTAGTTGCTGAATTGTGAGGATATGTGGGGATCTCAGAGAAGGGGCCCCTTTTGGGGGGCTCAAGGAATTGGCTATTTACCAAGCTTTACTCAAAAGAGAAATAGCAAATAAAAAAGAGCCTTTAAAATGCCAAGTGATGAATGTAGAAAGAATGCGAAGTTAGAAAATCACCCTTTGACAAAGTCATAGTAATAATTGATTCAGGCAAAAATCATCAATGGATAACAAAAGAAATAGGAGAGGAATCAGATAGTTCATAGTCTCAAAGTGTCTCCTCACAATACGTTTATTAATTACTCTGAGAAAAAAATGGTAACTTTACTGTGGAGAAACCTGGCAGACACCACCTCAACCAAAGTTAACATCACCAATAATGGACAAATAGCCAGTATGTGCCTCCTGTTATGATACAACAAGAAGAACACAGTATCAATTCTGTGTTATTCCAGCCAAAAATGTATAGCCTCAATGAAATATTAGATAAACCCAAAACCAGGGATATTCTACAAATAGCTGGCTTGTAATCCTCAAAATGTCAAAATCAAGAAAGAAAAAGAGGGACTGAGGAATAGTTCTGGAGTAGGGGAGTCTAAAAGACTAACCAAAATCCAATTAAACAATTAAATGCAACATGCAACATGTGCTCCTGGGCCAAATTCTTTTTTGTTGCTGTTGTCATTATTGTTCTTTTGTTTTTTCTATAAAGAACATTATTGAGATGATTGGTAAAATTTGACCGATGTCTGTGCATTAGACGGTGGTATCGTATAAACATCAATTTCCTGATTTGGCTGGTTATATTGTAGTTATATAGGAATACATTCTTGTGTTTTAGGAAATACACACCAAACCATTTTGTGATATTGAGATATCTTCTTTACAAACTCTCAAATTACATGTGTGTGTGAGAGAGAGAGAGAGAAAGGAAAGAGAGAGAAGGTGAATATCATGAATAATGTATAATTTATAGATAATATTTGGGAAGTCTAGGTAAAGAGTATGCTGGAGCTCTCTATACTATTCTTACAACTTTTCTCCAAGCTTATTTCGAAATAAAAATGTTAATTTTAAAAAGAAACCAGCACAAGATCTATACAGACAGTATAAAAAATGGAGTAAATATTTTTTTAAAGGCACATAAAGAGTAACCTAGGAAAAAAAAAAAAACAATTTAGATAAGTGTTAGCTTTTCCAAGCAAGAGTTTTTGACCACTCTCAGCAGAGAACTTCCAGTCTGCAAGCTACAGTATACCCTTGGCTTCATTTTAGCTATCAGGCATAACAAGTGAGTAATAACAAGTATTTCTTAGAGCTACAAATCACTAGAATTATATAATTATTTAAATAGCTACAAGACAGCAACATTTAAATAAAGGTAAACAAGCCTTTTTTAAAAACTACATGTCATGAGAGGGATGTTTGAGAAACGGAGCTTTAATCTCCATGATTACTAGGAAAATAGCAGCCGCCATCAAAAAGCTGAAAGGTATCAGAGAGATGGTTTAAGATGTGAAACTAAAGCACATGAGTAGATAGACCCCTGAGGAGCCAAAATTTATCTCTGTACCAGGAAAAATGTTTTAAAAATTAATACTGCCCAACAATTCAGTAGGCAACCTTTTGAGGAAGTATTTAACCATATGCTGATAAGCACTGGAAAGATATGGGTTAGAGGCAACTGTTTTATGAGGTGGAAATTTTAAACTACATAGTCCCTAAAGTCTGTTGCAATTTGGGTGTGTTTTTATCTGGGCATCTATTTAAATAATTCAATAAAAGACTAAATTTTTCTCAAGCTGGAATTAGAAATATATATCTTTATAAAGGTCATAAGAATTGTTATAATCATAAATTATACTTGCCAGGAAGAAAAATACAATCTCCAGTCTAATTTGAAATTAGAATACCTTGTATTACTCTTGTAATTATCATGTGATAAAACTTTTAGCCTTGGGCAAAAGCGGTTTCCCAAAGATCTTGAAACATCTTGTGCCCAAATGAGTCAGCCCCTGCCTGGGTTGAGATAAACTTTTCTGAGGTTTTTCCATCACCCTGTGCCATCAAAATGCCTCCAGCCATGGGGGATTGCTGCTTGCTCCTCCCAGGACAGTAGCAACTCCATCTCACTTCACACCCCATTCACTATGACGTGATTGTAAAATGTGTATGGCTTATTTCAATAAATATTTCAACATTTTTATCCTATTTGGACAAAACTTAAATAAATAGAAGTATAATCATGTGCAGATAAGTTGAGGAACAACGATCATCCCGTCCACACCTCAGTGCGGAGACTGGACAGAAGTCACCTTTGGGAGAACATCGTGAAACTCAACGTCTCACTGTTAGAGCAGGAGATAAGCCAAGGCCTCTCCAAGCTATAGTGCTCACATTTATTCAGTGAATCACCATCAAATAACAGTGCTCTCTGAAGAATGTGATGAAACACTATTGTGTTTAATTTCAGCATACAAACCAAAGAAAATTTTACTGGCAGAAAATATGATGTTTGTCACATAAAATAATTTTCATGAACTCACACACACACACTGTCCATACGAACTCTATTGGCTATTTCAAAATTTTTTTTGTCTGCTATTTGTTCATACATTTTGTTCTCAGCTAAAGCAACATAGGAATAGCAGCGCTTATAAAAGTTTAAGAAACAACATAGAAACATAACACAAAATTGGGATAATTATATCCATTAACTTAACTATTCTGTAAAGTGAGGAAAGAGGGGCATTATTTAATTTCACAGTGAAACATTTTGTTCCTGCTCAGGAAAATAAGAAAAACTTTTCCCCAGAAGCACAGCTTGAGACACGCTAGAGACACCTCTGGAGCACAGTTTTCTTTACAAAACTTCAGTTTGAAAAAAGAGACTCAGAGTAGCCTTATTATAAAGTACCAGCAGCAAGGGGAAACTGCTCTATTACCAGGAAACCCAAGGAGAAGAAGAAGGAAAAAGTTTAAATAGACATAAGAACACTCGTGGAATTATATAATAATAATAATAATAATAAACCTTTGTATAGCATTTAGCAGACTGAAAATGAACTTTCGTGTACATTGCAGTTCCAATGGTTACCCCACCTTATAGATGAGGAAACTGAGGCAACGAAAGGAAAGGAGCGTCCACCTGAATCGATAGTCCCTGCGCCATCTGGTCGCAGGTGGTGCTCTTAGACCTGGTCCCACAGAGTTTCCTTCTGTATTCGCGTCTGATGTAAGCACCAAAGCCAGCTAAGCTCAAGACGGTGGAGAAAGCTGATATTTGCTTTGACATCTTCCCTCCCCAAGTTGTCTGAACCTGGTTCCAGTACCACATCTTGTGCATAGACTCTCAAGTTTCAATTCTCAAGTTTTTCCAAATGTCTTCAGTAAGTCCAGGTTTTCTTTTTTTCTGTTTTGTTGTTGTTGTTCTTTTTTTCAAGAGCACTTACCTTTTTAAAACTCGGTACTTTCGATTATGGTTTATTTGTACATACAAAGGGATTGAATTTCAGTTACTACAGAACTATGAGTCTTGGAACAAATTCATCCTCAGTTTTCCAACTCCCATGCGCTTTAAGCTAAGCCTTTGGCCAACTAATCTGCCCTGGTGTGGTGGGCTGGCAGCAGGATCCCATGTGCCTTGGGACACAGAGCACTTTGTCCCATATCAGGGTTAGTGATGCCAACAAGACAGGGGCACTGGGGATCCCTCAGTAAAGACACCAATAAGGGAGTCTGTGACCAGGTCCACTGGTACAGTTTAGAATTAGGAGTTTTGTTTAGTTTTGAGTTTGAAGGTCAAGGTTAAGATATAAGGTCTATCAACTTTGTTAAGAGAACTGTAGCTTGTGGGCAGATTCCAAAAGGCAACTGAAACTAACTGATGAATCTGGCCCCCTCATGTGGAACACCATAAAGCCATCCAGACAATAATACAGCTGTGGTGGTGGGTCAGAAGACTGTGCAAATGTGTTCACAGTAGGTGATAGACTTTCGTGTGGAGTTAAGAACCTTAAGCCACAGATGCTGGAGTTCCTACATGCTGCGGTAGTTCACAGTACAGTTGTCGCTCAGTATCCAGGGGGGGGTTGGTTCCAAAACCCTGCATGAATACCAAAATCCACCAATGCTCAAGTCCCTTCTGTGAAATGGCATAGTATTTGCATATCTTCCCGTATACTTTAAATCATCTCTAGATTTCATATAATACCTAAAACAATGTAAATGATATGTAAATAATTGCTATATTGTACTGTTTAGGGAATAACGACAGGAAAAAAAAATCTATACTTGTTCAGTGCAAGCACAACCATTGTAGGCCTTTCGATCCACGATTGGTAACAGATTCTGAAAGCTGACTGTATAGTATTTCACCAGGACGTGAGAGTGGAACTAGGACGTTGTTGCCTTAGGAAAATGATCCTCAAACTTTTTGGTCTCAGGACCCCTTTACATTCAAATTTAGCGAAGACTTTGTGTTTTGTTTAGGTGGGTTATATCTATTAATATTTACTTCATTAAAAATTAAAATTGAGTCTTTGTAAAATATTTATTTTTTAACTCATGAAAAATAATATATCAGCTACATGTTAACATAAATAATACACTTTTATGGAAAAACAATTCTATTTTCCAGAGCAAAAAGAAATTAGTGAAAAGAATGACATTATTTTATGTTTTGTAAGTCTGTTTAATGTCTGGCTTAATAGAAGATAGCTAGATTCTTGTATCTGACTCTACAGTCATCTATTGTGACATCACACAGCACAGACTCTCTGGAAAATGCCACTCTAGACTAATGAGAGTGAAAAAAGCAAATAACAACACAGTAGTAGTATGAAAACAGAATTGACCTTATGGACCCCAGAGAGAGTTTTGGGGCCTCCCATGGGTCCCCAAACTACATTTTGAGAATACTATCCTAGGGTTAATCCTTGAGTAGCACCCAATTGGCTATATTTGGTTATGACCACGAGTCTATTCATGGAGGTCTGGGTGACCTAAGAAAGTAATAGATCAAGGATAAATGTTGAATTTGAATATGAAAGACCAAGAACATACTGAGAGTCCTAGCACACTAAAGGAGAATGTGGACAGTAATACAATAAGGGAAGATCTGGGAGAGAAAAGAAAAAGCAAATAAAATTATGAACTCTGATCCCAGAGTAAAGACTGTCTTTCCTATGCCATATCTTTACACACTCATCTCCACCTGGGTGATTTCTGGTCTATAGAAGATTTAGAGCATTGTAAGTGAATCCAGGCATTATTGGTAACAGCCAGGGCCTAAGATTATCTCATAAGTAAGATTAATTGTAATTTCCTGGAAGTACTTTGAATGTCTATAAACAGAAGTACTTATCAAATCTATAGTAAGAGTGTCAGTACCTATGGAAGTAATGGTTGCAAAGTTTGGGAAGTTATGTTTTTAACATCTATAATCATATTTTTATCTTCTATAATAGTAAAAGTAACATAAAATATTCCTAATTTAATTATTTCAGTTCCTGGAGTCAAAGTATATACAAGATCTACAGCGGTAGCATTTTCCATATCTATAGCTAGAGCTAGATCTCTTTAGAAGCAATAATACTTTCAGTATGTGTAATAGCAAATTACTATATTGGTAGCCACAGTATTTGGAAAAGTCTATAGGAAAATAAAGTGTGCTTTTTAGCATTACTAGTTAAATAGTCTACTATGATATTAATAACTGTTGCTATAGTGGTCCTTTGAGTGCCAGGTATCACCAGCGCTCTCAGTTACAATATTATGTCCTGTAACTCAAGAACAAGTTGAGTTATTTTAATAAC
The DNA here is from genome assembly GCF_020826845.1 of Diceros bicornis minor. Lineage (NCBI taxonomy): Eukaryota > Metazoa > Chordata > Mammalia > Perissodactyla > Rhinocerotidae > Diceros > Diceros bicornis. The sequence continues at coordinate 89,339,659 of NC_080742.1, read as the reverse complement.
TACATCTAAAGCAATAGTATTTACAGAGCCTAATGTGGTATTATTTGAGATGACAAAATCATCTTTGAAGTCTGTAGCAAGGATATATAAAATATCTACACTTTAATTGATGGAGCTTCAGGGCTTAGAATTATAAATAAAAAAAATATATTCCACAGCTTCTTTTATCACACCTATAAAGTTAGTAATGGATGCATCTTTAGACATGTCTGTAATGTTTACAGTGCTTTGAGTAGCCATTTCTATAAAAGCTGGTGCTAATATTTGTGAAAACTTGCATAGCTAAAATCATTATCTGTTCATTGATTTTCTATATCTGTAATAGCTGTTTTAAAGAGATATTTATAGTAGTTATCCTGCCTTGAGTACTAATCATGGGACTAGAGTAGCATTTATGGCATTTGCAATATAAGCAGATGCAGTAGCAGAAACATCTATTGTTGTTCTATCAGGAGTGGTAGTATTTACAGCATATATGGTAATATTTGTAATATCTGTGGTTGCATTAGTTACAACAATAGGTAAATTACTAGCTGCAGAATTTGTTGTTACCAGATAGTCAGATGCTGTATCTAGAAGAGCAGTCATTGATGTGTCAGAGGCTGTGGTATTTGGAATAGAAACATATGTAGCGTTACCTGAAACTTTGTTGAAGTTATCTGCATCAGTAATATTTACCTCATTCCTTGTACTGTTTATAGTGTTGGTGGAAGAAACAGGAGTGGTACGTGGAATGTAAGTGTTTGTAAGGACTGTGTCAGCAGTAGTCATTGAGTTTGTAGTTTTTGTGCTGAAAATATTTCTAATGATGGTGGTAGTATATGCTGTAATGGCATTTCCAGTTGCTCTTGTAGTAGATTCAATATCTGTAGTGTTTATATGTGAGGAAGTGGCAAAGTCTTGAGTACTAGCAATTATGGAGTCTGGAGTAGTAGAAAAACTATTCACTATAGGAATAGTTGTGATGCTACCATCAACAGTAGTTGGGCTATCTCTAGTGGGAGTGCTTATAATGTTAGTAACACCCGTTATATTGGTAATGTTTGGATTGGTGGTGCTTGGTATAGTGGTATTTCCAGTGCCCATGGATGTGGTATTTAAAGCATGAGTAGGGATATCTGGGGGATAAGTAGTGGTAATGATTCTGGTAAGTGCCATTGAAGATGCATTTTCTGTGGTGGTGGTACCAGAGGTGCGTAGAGGAGGTAGAGATGGAATGACTTGAGTGGTAGTTTCTACAGAAGTAGCATTTGTAATCATAGTAACTGTGGTGATGCCTATAGTTGTGTTTGTATTTCCTGTAGTGGTAATATCTGAAATATCTGTAGGAACTGAATCCATAGTTATGGATGTAGTACTTGTGGTAGTAGTGTTGATGGTAGCTGGGTTAGAAAAATTTGTGGAAATTAACATTGTGTGGCTTAAAGCCTGTGTTGTAGTAGTAGGAGAACGGGGAGTAGTGAGCTGTGTGATGTCTGTGGTGGCAGTTTTAACATCTTCAGTGGGAGGGGGAAAGGAAATAACATCTTGGGGAGTAGACACTAGGGTTTCTGTAGCAGTTGTCACAGCAAAGGTAGTATCTGTGAAGTTAAGTGCACTGGCTATTGTACTGTTTGTAGTGAGGCTATTTATTGAATTTGTTATGATGGGAGAGGTCCTATCGCCCAGATTTGTAGAAGTTAATATTTCAGTATTAATAGTGTTAAGGGAGGCAGCAGTTATTTCTTCTGGAGAGAAAGTGCTTATAAAATCTGTTGTAGCAGGTTTGGTATGTGCAGTGAATTTGTCTGTGGAAGTAACTGTTGTATCTGTAGTGCTGGTAGTAGCAACTGTGGCATCTATCATTACGGTACTTTGTGTATCTGTGGTGTTGAAGAGAGTGGTGTTTGCATTAGAAGCTGTAGAAAAATTAGTGACTGTATCAGTAGTAAATGTACTATTAGTTGGAAATGTGTTCAAACTAGAAGTAGTAGAGTTAGAAGTAGAAGTAAGAGTATGGATAGGAGTGGTGGGAGGAGTTTGGAAAGAAGTGGTCACGACAGAAACAGTATTACTAGTACTATTACCACTAGACATTGTAAGGGAAGGAGAGTTTGTAATAGGAGCATCATTACTAGTGCTGGCAACATTAGTACCTGTAGGAGAAGTGGTCACCATAGCAACAGTAGTGTTCACAGCATGAGTACTTTCAGAGAAAGTAGTCATAACAGGAAAACTATTGCTAGTAATATCAGCACTAGTATTTGCAGGAAAAGGAGTTGTTGTAATTGGAATGTGATTGGAATTGTAATTAATGCTAGTAGCATCAGTATTTTTGAGGGGAAGAGTAGTGGTAATAGGAATAGTAATACCATTTGTCACTTCAATAGCACTTGTTGAGAAAGGAGTGGTTGTGATAGGAAGACTAACACTAGTGATAGCAGTAGAAGTATTTGTAGGGGAAGGCATAGTGGTATTGTAAACAGTAGTACTAGTTGTAACTTCAGTAGCACTTGTTGGAATAGGAGTGGTTGTGATAGGAAGAGTAGCACCAGTATTAGCAGTAGAAGTATTTGTAGGGGAAGGCATACTGGTATTGGGAACAGTAGTACTACTTGTAAATTCAATAGCACTTGTTGGGAAAGGGGTGGCTGTGATAGGAAGAGTAGCAGTAGTCCTAGCAGTAGTAGTACTTGTACTAGCAGAACTAGTGATAGTAACCTCAGAAGTGGTAGCCTTAGTAATAGATGCAGAAGGATGTAGAGAACTCATTGGGAAGGTACTTGTCATGGGTGTAGTAGAAACGATAGGACCACCATAAATCCAAGTAACTTCAGTTAACTTTTCCAAGCTGATATCCTTGTCAGTCAATTGAATAGTTAGTGTCTGCCAGAAAAGAAGAGAGAAAATTGGTATTTTAGAACTTAAACATCACATTTAAGTCATACCTCAAATTACAGTTTAACAAAAAATGCTGTATTCATTCTTTTCCCAGAGAGTAATAGAAGGATATGAAGTTTCCTTTTCAGGTCACACTGATTCCAGACAGATAAATGTGGAAGGCTGTGCTGTTTGCATAATCCCTGTGCTGGAAATCTCTTTCTTTCCACTTCATTTTGTCAGAACCGTAATACTCACAAGTATTTGCAGCTTTGATTAAAAACAATGTTTATAAAAATCTCTTGGCTTTGCCGCTCGATTTAAACCTTGCAGAGGGCAGGCTGGTTTCATGTTTTCACCGTCCCCACACCTAGTATAGCGCCTGGCTCATAATAGACATCTGATACACTACAAAGCTTCTCAAAAGGCGGTGTTCAGACATTTTCTGCATTAGTCTTAACTGAAAGTAATTACTGTAAAGGGTGGTTTTGAACTCAATAGTCCAGGGAAACTGCTTTGAAGTACAGAACTAGAAGAAACTATAATCTGAGTGTTCAGAGGGTCATTTTCCAAAATCCAAATACCAGCAAGGCACTCTTCTTACCTTTTAGAAAACAGGAACTATACTCACCTATTTTTACTTTTCTAAACCACCCCCTATGCGTCACAGGATCCACATTTATGATAGGTCTGGTGTTCTAAAGTGGGATACTTTTCCCTTTGTAGTTACTCTTGATACCTCATTGATAATTTGTCTTCCAATTAATTAAATAATTGGCTCTCCTACTAGAGGGTCTACTAGAGTCTGCTAATTACGTCACTCTGTTTTGTTAACCAAATGATTTTTCTCACACCACAGGTGGGACATATTCATTTTAATGATTGCCGAAGTTTACTGCCAATTTTCACCAACCTCTAAGATCTATCAATTTGACCAGGGATATGAGCAATTTCAGGAAAGAGGGGAAAAGTCTCCAACAATTTCAGGGGATCATTCCCTGTTTTAGCCTCTGCCACAGAAGTAAAGTTTTGTTATGCTAGCCTGGGAGACCAACCTTGACATATAGTACAATTTCTTTGGGAAACACATGGAAAGGATTTCATCAGATCATTGATCATTGATCCCTGGACTACACTGGGAAGACTGCTAATATGCATTTTACGATATGATTCAACAACTGTTCAAGAACATACCTATTGCACATATCTGTAACCTTTCTAATATAAGTAAATATAACAATAACAATAATAGTGGGGATAATTTTTCAGAATAATAAAACTAACTTATGAAATGATAACATTCATTTGAGACATACCTGATTGTAAGGGTCACTCTGGAAATTTGTCTCCACGAACTGCTGGTTGTCATAGGTGAAAGTGACTTGTGTCACAAACATAGAGTTTATCCCCCAGATTCGAATATATCCAACTTTCAGTGGATTCAAGTCACTCAAATACATATTGTGTATAATCTGAATTTGCAATATGTTCTATAGAGAATGTATAAAGAGAAAAAAATACATAATACATCTGTTGATAGACTGTGTTCCACATTAAAATGTTAAGAAACCTCAAATTACTGTTGTACTGGTTTGCTGTTTTTATTCTTAATTAAATACTTCATGAAGATGTAATTCCTGAGTACCTGCTACAATAAATTTGATGATGCCAAAAATATGCTTATGTATCAGTATTATGAAAGTTATTTTACCTATATTATTAGTAACTCTTACAATGATTTTTAAAAGAAAGCAGCATTATCTCTGTTTTATAGGTGAGGAAACTGAGGCTCTGGGAGATGAAGTGAGTAGTTCAAGACCATGTAACCATGGTAGACGTGGTTGGAATCATGATGGGCCTATGTGAATGGTACTGTATGAGTTAACACAGCATGAAGAAAGAATTATGGCAAACAGTACCTAAACTAAGGACAGTTTGAAATAAATATAGGAATTATCTAAATCATGAACTGTTTAAATATCAATATAAGAGTTAAAATAATGTGAGATAAGTCATGAGGCAGTACATGATTAAGGCCCAAATGAAAATCATAGTGAATGTTTGTTATGAGTGTTAATAGAAAGGAAAAATCACTATTGGGATAGGGTAGTCAAGAAAGGACTTAAGAAGGACATGGAACTTCAGAAGGCCTGGAAGGATGGATAGCATTTATAAAATGAAATGAATGGGAAAGAGAACGGGAGGCAGGGACGCACTGAACAAAGCCACGCTCGTTGAATGCAAGGGCTACTGCTGCTGGTGCTGAGAAAACGGAAAGGAGACTGGTTAAGTGTGAAAAGTAAGACGATGAAGATTTTATACAATAAATCAAGGAGATACTTGCAGTAGAATGAAGCTATAAACTCCTCGACTCTGGTGGCAAAAGTAGAAAGAAAAAGAAATATGTTCAACTGGCATTGTGGAGAATTAACAAATCTTTAGTGACTGATTGGGAAAATAGAATCAAGGGAAAATGAAGAAAAAGGAACAGAACTTGAAGTAAATGTGCTGGAGCTACTTCTTATTGATTTGGGAGAACCTGTTGTTAAATTGCCTAGAACTTTGCAAGCTAGTTGGTAGCTTGAAATTGGCTAAAATGATGAGACTCCTTACACCACAGAAATTAGCATGTGCTACAAATCAGCCCCCACACCCCCATAACCCCATGCCAGCCAGCACAGCATTGATAATAATTACCCCAGGGAAACTTGGAAACTTTCTTTCATTTCAAGCTACTGATCCCTAGGAAAAATTCCATCCAATATCACATAGAAATAAGAATCCATTTATCACTACTTTGGAATAACAGAAGAATGGAATTTTAGAGTTAGAAGCTATTTAAGGGAAATCTAATGTTTTATAATAAAGAAACAGATAAAACGGGGAAGTGTCTTCCCTAGGTTGAATAACTAGTTAGCAGTAGAAATAAAACTAAAATCCAAGACTTCTAGATCAACAGCTTCAATAAAAAACAAAATTTTGAGAGAAAAAAAATGTAGTCTTAAACTCAACTTTTCTTAAATTAATAACAGAGAATTTACACATTTAATTAGTATACAAAGTCTTGCTTTTAGTTTCAAAAAGTCAAATGCAGGATGGAGACAGCATGATCTGATAATCATGTCTATGAAAATAATTTGAGGGATTTAGTTGATCATGAGATTTATATGTGCCAAACATCTGATACATGTGTTTAAAAAAATTAACCCCATGTGTGACAATAACAGTAAGAAAATATAGTCTAGCTACAAAGAGGTAATAGGCAACGAACTAAATAAGTGTTACTGCTACATGCCATTGACGTTTTGAGGTTGTCTGCTTTACAATAGAAGTCCATGCTGTCCTACAGAAGTGTAATGCAAACCATTATATGTAATTTTAAATTTTCTCAAAGCCACATTTTTAAAAACAGGAGAAGTTGACTTGAAAATATATTTTATTTAACCCAATATATCCAAATTATTATTTTAACATGTATTCAATGCAAAAATATTGTTGAGATATTTTATAATCTTTCAAATATTTTAAATTAGGCTAGTCACATATCAAGTTCTCAATAGCCACATGTGGCTAGTGGCTATCATACTGGATAGCACAGCTCTAAAATATTCTCTCAACCCTGGGCATCATGTTTTAAGAGAAATCTAGACTAATTATAGTCCAAATGGAGCAATCAGATCTGGAAACCAATATTACCACAAAGCAGAGAACGTGTAAAGTTAACCTGGAGATGTATAATTCCAAGAAGAAAAGACAGAGGGGATATTTAACAAACATCTTCAAAGACTTGAAGCACTGTTTTGTAGAAAACACACAATAGATTTGTGCTATACTATTCCTTAGTTCAAATCAATAGGTAAAAATTATAGAAAAGCAAATTCCACGTTTGACACAGAATGATTCTCCTACTCTAATTAGAATTATATATGTTATCCATGGAATTATTTAACATGTCTGGTAGATTGATTGTATCATTGTCTCCAATTATTCACTCTCCCTATCCATACCCTTTTCCATGAAGTTTTGCAATGCCCTCCCTCTCTGAATGGGACATTCCATCTCACCTTTGTCTCTGGGCTTGGCCATGTGACTTTGCCTTGCTCATGGGATATTAGTCAACTTGATGCACAAATGGAGATTTTAAAAGTGCTCAGGCATTTCCACCTCTATTTTTGCCTTCTTCCACAATCATGATAAAGTCATGCCCAGACCTGCCCATAAGGCCATCTTAGATCACCCAAGAGCCAGCTGACCTCCCAGATATGTGAGTGAGTACACCCAGGATCATCCAAGCAGCCTAACAGTCCCATGACTGATTGCAGATGTATGTGAGCCAGCCAAGATCAGCCAAGTCCAGCCCAGATCATCTGAACACCGTAGACTCATGAGCTAAATAAGTATTTATTGTTACATGCTGCTGAAGTTTTGAGGTTATTTGTTATGCACCATTGTTGTGCAATAGATAGCTGAACTAGCATTTATCCCTCAAAATTTCATCAGCCAGAAAATGCTATCTCATCCCTGGAAAACATGTTATACATTTAAGGACTCATTTTTTCCCCCCAGCATTATATGAATAACAAGTTTCTTTTTATAGAGTGATGGTATACTGGATAATTGCCAAAATAAGGACTATTTCTTCGTTATTTTCATGTCAACAGACCTGATTTATAAACATAAGAGCAGGAAGGTCCTCCTATTAAGATGTGGGGTATTATATTTACACAGTTAACAGATGATGTTTAATCTGTAGCCAACTGGGAAAGGATTTATAAAACTCATTAAAATAGTCTTACCTGAGCTGCTGTAAAGTTTGCCAAGAAATAGTTTCCATTTTCATAGGTATCTGCAAGCAAGAAAAAAAAAATAAGCAACTACTCATTGCTTCAACTGTAGCAGATAATCTTTCATACAGTCAGAAAATATTTCAGTGGGATCACAATTACCGATCAGGATAATCATGAAGTCTGAGGTGCATTAAAGATAGTAGCTGAGGGAATATTTTGCCCCAGGTTGTGTGCATATGGAAGAAGGTGCTTTGAGGTGAGGGTCATGAGGTTGCAAAAACAAGAGAATCTGGGTTGAATTAAGAGTAGATACCATAGGTGAAGAAATATGGAGGCTACTGATTGGTTTTTTCTGTGCCAAAACAGCAAGCACGTAGCCATGAGAGTTCACGTGGCTGTGATGATGAAGACTCAAAACAGAAGAGAGCGGCTAGGAATTCAGGCTCTCAAGTCAGACCGACATGGATTCAAATTTCTGCTCTTGTACTTAGTAGTTGTGCAAACTCAGGCAAGTTACTGAACATTTTATCATCTATAAAACAGAGACAACAATAGTACCCAGCTCATGGCAATAAGATACTTAAAATGTTGCTTGTATAGAATACGTGCTCAAAATTTGTTATTCATTACCATCAACAAAGTCATCATCATCTTCATCTTCATTATTCTTCTTTCCTTACTCTTGGCTCATCCTTTCACAGTGCTCTAGATTCCAGGCCCTCCTGTCTCTACACGACTTACTTCATCAATTCTTCCCCATACCCTTTCTGCTCCTCTAGGCTCCAATTATGCTCAGAGCACTCCATTCCGACAAATCCTTTACTTGATTATCTCTATATCAAGCTACCATCATATCTCCTTTTTAGTGCCGTATGTCTCAAAAAAGGTGGCCTTTGCTTGTTATGCCTGTGTACTCAATTCATAATTCAATCCTACCTTTCCTACACTTCAGTTCCTGTGTTTCCTTTTTTTGCTGAATCTGATCCTTTCAAAGTCACCAGCAACATAGTAAATTACGTCTAAATGTCTCTTCATGAGGTTCAGTAATTTTAGACCTTTGTGCCCACACATCTCCTCCCTGAAATACTCCTTGGTTGATGTCTACTTAACTCATTCTCTTCGTGTGGCTTTTATAACTCCTATTAAAAGTCAGTTTCATTTCATGTTCTATTCTTGGCCCTTGTCAACATTCCATCTCTTACCAAAATTCCAACACATCCTCTCTTAATGCTCTTCTTTGTTTTCTAAATTACCTCCACTCTTATGGAAACAAACAACTATAAAATCCATGTTTTCAAATTTAGCCTTGGCTAGAAAACGTAACCTAAGCAAACACTATAGCCTCTTTTAGCAGTTTTAATAAAGAATCCTTAAAGAATGGAATTCTGTTAATATAGATGATTTAAGATTATCCTTGAACTAGCTATTAAATCTCGTTATATAAGTAAGGAAAAGGTTAACAAATAGTCACAAACATGTTAACAGAAAATTTAAATTAAATCTATACTTACACTGTACCTTGGTATTTTAAATTTGAATTTCTAAGTCTGTTTGGTGAAAAAGGGCAAAGAGCTTCTCTATGAAAGTTAAAAGTGTAAAATGTTTAAAATTTTTAGAGACTATTGATTTTTAAGCTTTGAACTAAAATATATTTATTGTAAGAACCTAAAATTTTATAGAAAATTGTTTTTTCCCTTAAATTTTTGAAATATATTGCTCATAGGGGGCCAATTTTACACACTAACTGTGGTGTTATTTACCCACTATGATAATAATCATCTAGCCCTAGCTAGGTCATGTTGTGTAAAAGGACTCTAGATTCTCTTGAAATATTGGTTCTGAACCAGCAGTGATTTTGCAGGGTGAAATATTTTGCCATATGTAGAGACACATTTTATTGTTATATCTTGGGATTGAGAGGAGTGCTTTTGGCATCTAGTGAGTAGAGGGCAGGGGTGCTGCTAAACATCTTATAATCAACAGCCCACCCACCACCACCAATAAAGTATTGTCTAGCCTAAAATGTCAATACTATCAAGATTGAGAAAACCTGCTTTAGAAAAAGTATTTTCTTGAAAAAAAAGAAGAAAGTTAGAGGACTCTTGCTTTCTGATTTCAAAACTTACTTCAAAGCAACTGTAATCAAGACAGTGTAGTACTGGCATAAAAATGAATATATAAATATATATTAAATATATGCATATCTCATGATGGCCACCAACTCCTTTGGCTGTAATCTCTTCCTCATCGAACAATTTAATATATTACTATTACATATGTATATACATAATGTGAAGGTTTATTTATGTGTCCACAATTCTATTATACACACACTTTCACATTTAAAGTTAATTGATTTTCAATAAGGATGCCAAAACAATTAAATGCTGAAAGAAGAGTCTTTTCATAAATTGTGCTGAGACAACTAGATATCCACATGCAAAAGGATATAGTTGGACCCCTACCTCACACCAAATGCAAAAATGAACACAAAATAGATCAAAGACCTAAATGTAAGAGCTTAAACTATGAAACTCTTAGAAGAAAACAAGGGTAAATCTTTGCGACCTTAGATTTGGCAATGGTTTTTTAGTATAACACAAAAAGCACAAGCAATGAAAGAAAAAAGATAAATTTGACTTCATCAAAATGAAAAACTTTTGTGCTTCAAATAGACTCTATTAATAATATGAAAAGGCAACGCACTGAATGGAAGAAAATATTTGCAAATCTATATCTGATAAGGGACTTGTATCTAGAATATATAAAAAAACACTTACAATTCAATAATAAAAAGACAACCTAATTTAAAAATTGACCCAGGATATAAATAGACATTTCTCTAAAGAAGATATATAAATGGCCAGTAAGTACATGAAAAGATGCTCAATGTCATTAGTTATCAGAGAAATGCAAATCAATTGAAACCACAGTGAGATTTTACTTCATACCCACTAGGATGACTACCCTAAAAAAGACAGATAATAACAAGCTTTGACAAGGATGTGGAGAAACCGGACCCCTCATATACTGCCGGTAGAATGTACAATGGTGTGGCCTCTTTGTAAAAGAATTTGGAAGTCCTCCAAAACGTTAAATACAGAGTTACCGTATAACCCAGAAATTCCACTCTTAGGTATATACCCAAGAGAATTGAAAAAATACGTTTATACAAAAACTTGTACACAGATATTCATAGCAGCATTGTTCATAATAGTGAAAAACTAGAAACAACCCAAACATCCATCAACTGATGAATAGATATATAAAAGTGGTATATCCATACAATGGAATATTATTCAGCCATATAAAAGGAATGAAGTACAGATACATGCTATGACATGGTTGAACTTCAAAAACATTATGCTAAATAAAAGAAGCCAGTCATAAAAGCCACATTTATTCCATTTATATGACTCCACATGATTCTATTTATATGTGTCCAGCATACACAGATGTATAGTGACAGAAAGTAGATTAGTAGATGCCTAGGGTTACATTTCCCAGGGCTGGAGAGAATGAGGGAGGAGGAAGCAATTGAAGGGTGATATCTAAAAGGTATAGGACTTATTTTCGGGGTGAAGAAATGGTTCTAAAATTTACTGTGTAGTGGTTGCACAACACAGTGAATAAACTAAAACCATTGAATTGTACACTTTAAATGGATGCATTCATGGTTTGTGAATTATATCTCAACAAAGTTGTTACAAAAAAAAAGTTAAAGTCAAGCCCAAGAACTAAAAAAAGGCATTTCCTTTTTTGTAAAAATGTATTTTTCAAAAAAAATTTCTAACTGATTAATCTTTAAATCCATTGTATGATTTCTATTTGTCATAATACTCCCAGGTTTACCACTTTGCTCCTCATCAGTCTTTCAATCATCACATCCATATTTCCAAACTCTGTACTGTCCATCTCCACCAGGAGATTCCACAGGCATCCCAAACCCAAAGTGTGCAAAACTAATTTCATTATCTCTCATCATTCTATAGACTGGCTTTATCACCCATGTTCCATACCAGGATAATGGAATTACTTCCTGCCTAATCATGCAACTATACACTTGGCATGATCTGACAATGCAAACAGTCTGCAGTCACCTTAGCAAACGTGTCACTGTAGCAATACAGTGTTACATGTCTCATCATGGCTACCAACTCCTTTGGCTGTAATTTCTTGCTCACTGAACAAACTCTTGATTAAAATGTCATGTTTCACATGGACTTAATTTAAGGAGAAATATGTATGTCCCAATAGATGGCAACATTCTAGCCCATTAATAAATACAGTTCTTAAATTTAAAAATTGGCATTGTGGCATATTATGCTCTTATAAGGTTCAAGTCCTGCCACTCCCTTAAAACCTGATTTGAGTGGCTGGTTAATCTCCTTTCTCTGACTTCTGGACTTTTCGTTGTCATATTAACTACACTAATTTAAATGTAAAATATCTAATCTTAAAAGCTTATAATGGAGTTTTATTTATCTTGCATATTAATGATATGTTTTATTCAGCATCCATGTGTGTATCCATCTCTATACATTAAATCATTTTATCTGCATGAAAATAATCTACATGATAAGTAGTATCTTGTAGATGTTAAAGACGAGAAAATGCAGGCAAAGAGATGTAAAGCAACTTTCCAAAAGATGTACAACTAGTAAATGACTGAAATGGTATTTGAATCCAGATCTATTGAGTTCCAACATGTCACATGCCTCTCCATGGAGTTGACTTATTAGCTTCATTTTTATTTAAGTTCAAAGACTGATTTGAACTTTGAAAATAGAAGTAATCTAATTCCTTCATATCCCTCCCTTTGGCCAGCTTCTACCTATAAACGAGCAACCAAATCATTTGAAAAGTATCTCTCGTATACTATATTTAATGAATATAGGGTTATAATGTATTATCCATACGCTGAGAAAAGAAATTTAAGGTACCATATGAAATATCATCAAAAACTTAGAAATACTTAGGATACATTTAACAAAATATGTGCAAGACCCAAGCACTGAAAATTACAAAATATTGCTAAGAGTAATTAAAGAAGACCTAGGTAATTGAAGATGATGATAAATAGATACAGATAGATAAATGTCCTAAAATTGATCTACAGAATCAATACAATTCCCATCAAAATTCTAGCAAGTTTTTTTGTTAAATAATGACAAGCTGATTTTAAAAATCTATATGAAATTCAAAGGAGTTAGAATAGCCAAAGCAATTTTGAAGCTACATCAGTCAAGATGATATGGTATTGTCATAGAGATAAACGTATAGATCAAGGAACAAAACAAATAATCCAAAAATAGATTCTCAGCCGCATATGACCTACTGATAGCTAATAAAAGTGTCAAGATAATACAACAAGAAAAAAGGTTCTGCTTTTAAGAAAGTGGTGCTGGATCAATTGGATCAATATATGGGGAAAAAATGAACTTTGACCATTACATACATACAAAATTTAATACAAAATAGGTGATGGTCCTAAGTGTAAAAGCTAAAACTGTAAAACTTCCAAAAATAGAAGAGAAAATCTCTGTAACCTTGGGTGTGATGAAGCCATGTGATGCTATGATTTATGATAAGAAATATATATTTGGTCTTCATCCTCATTTCTGGCACAGAGTTCCTAAAACCCTTGGAATTTCCTAAATGATGAGAGCAATCAAGGTGTCTTTTGTTATGTTAATGACATGGCATTTTCTTCAACGATGATGAAACATGTATTTATCATATGACCCAGCCTAGCAATTCCATTTCCAGGTTTTTACCCAAGAGAAATGAAAACATATGATCACAAAATGACTTATACTCAAATAATCATGGCAGATTTATGCATATGGTAAAAAATATGAAAATAATTAAATATTCATCAACAAGTAAATGGATAAACAAATTGTGGTATACCCACTTAACAGAATGTAATCCAGGAGTCAAAAGTAATTAACTATTTTTACATGCAACAATATAAGTGAATTAAAAAAAAATTCTGCTAGGGCCGGCCCCATGGCTTAGTGGTTAAGTGCGTGCGCTCCCCTGCTGGCAGTCCAGGTTCGGATCCCGGGCGCGCACAGATGCACTGCTTCTCCGGCCATGCTGAGGCGATGTCCCATATACCGAAACTAGAAGGATGTGCAGCTATGACATACAACTATCTACTGGGGCTTTGGGGGAAAAAATAAATAAATAAAATTACTAAAAAAAAAATTCTGCTAAATGAAAGAAGATAAACACAAAAAGAGTACACTCTATATGATTCTATTTACATAAAACCTAGAAAAGACAAATCTACTCTGTAGTGACAGAAAGCAGGTCAGTGGTTAGCAGGGCCTGGAAATGGGAGTGGAGGTGTCGAGGGGGGCAATTCACTGAAAATAAGTAAAAGTGGAACTTTTGGGGTTACGAAAGTATTTTATATCTTTTTTGTGTGTGTGAGGAAGATCAGCCCTGAGCTAACATCCATGCCAATCCTCCTCTTTTTGCTGAGGAAGACCGGCCCTGAGCTAACATCCATGCCCATCTTCCTCCACTTTTTATGTGGGACGCCACCAGAGCATGACAAGCAGTGCGTCAGTGTACGCCGGGGATCCGAACCAGGGCCGCCAGCAACGGAGTGCCGCGCACTTAACCACTATGCCACCGGGCCGGCCCCAAAAATGTTTTATATCTTGATGGTAGTGGTGGCTATACAACTGTATACATTTGTCAAAACTTATAGAACAGTATACTTAAAATGGATACATTTTATTTATGTAAATACATCTCAATCGAGTTGATTAAAAAACAATAATTTTACTTCTAGGAATCTACCTTATGGAAATAATCTGAAATAGAACAAAGGTTAATACTCAAAGATATTGTTTACAACAATAAAAACTGAAAGTATCCTATATCCTGTATAGAGAGTAATTATAGAAAGTTAGAAACATGATGGGAAAGCTTCTCAGTGGAATATGGTAATCATAATGCTTTATAAGATGTTAATAACATCTAGACACATTTCTGTCATTAAGTGCAAAAAAAAGGATTCTCAAATTAAATATGCAGTATGTTTCTCAGCAATATAAAAAATTAAGCATTCTCTTAAGTAATATGAAAGCAAAAGGCAATAGAGCAAACATACTAAAAGTGGTTATGCTTTTTTTCTAATTTTCTGTCTTTAAAATATTTTCCTTATTGAGAATATATTTACCCTCATAATAAAGAATACTAAAAGAAGGAACCCTTTAGAAATATTACTAGTGAAAAATAAGCTACAATTTCAATAACCGTGACATGTTACAAGATTAGAATGTTCTGGTCCACAGTAATAAGTATTGGAAAATGGGTGTTGCTTGGTAACAATGTGTCAGTATTTTTATAGAAATATCTGAGGAAGAGGATGTTCTTATTAAAGTAACAAACACCAATTATCTAGCAAGATTATATCCCTAGATGCGGAAAGAAAGCATATGCAGTAATATTTCATTGACATAAGTATCCTTTTGACAATATTTAATTCCCAATTTCTGAGACACCAAGAAATTTTTTAAGCTCTAATTTGTCTCCTGAGTGGGTCTACTTAGGAGGGAAAGGGTGCATGCTTAGAGATGGCTGGCCCAAATAATAGAGCCAGGTCTATGAACCACTGAGAATGAATGGTTGGCCTGATATTTGCACCCACACTCTTATCAGAGCGAGACAGTTACATAGAAATAAATCACTGCTGGCTGAATCCACAACATCAAGTTGCTGAAACTACCATGCTGGGGACCATATACTGTTCTATAACAATTACAGTGTAATATAAATGAACAGGCAAAAGTCACAAAAATTCTCCCAACATCATTGCTTTATTAATAGTAGCAGAAATAGAGATAGGTTTTCAGTTCATGCCAATTATATCCTGAACCTCTATGGGATAGTTTTTCTGAATCTGTGTGGGGACCCTGGAAAGTTCATACTCACCAATGCTTTGTCCATCATCCCAGAACATCTCACCTTCGGCTTTCCCATTGTCATCCAAAGCAACAATCAATCCCATAAAATTTTGTCGACTATGAAAAAAAAAGAGTTATTTTTCTCTAGATTGTAGGTTGTAAGAATGAAGGACAGCTTCTGTTGAAAATATTACTCATCCAGAAAAAAAAAAGGTAATGCATTAAAAATGCACATAAGGTTTTAGAACAGGTAAAATGAGACAAAATGTGAGATACTTAAAAGCTAATAGAATAAAGCATTTAAAATTGAATGAAACATTTGGTATAACTTCAACCTTCAAAAATCAAATACACATAGGGTACTTATATACATATTATAAGTAGTATAAGAAGCTCCTTCTTTAGGAAGAAGATCCAATTTAAAAAACAGCAACAACACTCTTTAGTAGTTTCCAGATTGATACACAATAAAATGCAACATACTTATCCTGGCATTCACAGCCCTCCATGACCTGATCCTAACCTGCCTGAATTTTATAATTATTTATTGTATCCCTCTCCAGTTAAACTGAATGGTTTACTATTCCCCAAATCCAACTCATTTTTCACCTTTAGTTCTTTAATTCTCCCAGAATTTCTCTTTCCCTTGTCTTCACATATTCAAATTCTATTTATTATTCAAGACTCAACTCAAAGCTGTCTTTCATATGAAACCATGCTCTACACCACAAGGCTGAAAGTTAACGTCTCTCCTTTTGAGTTGTTATTGTTCTTTTTACGTGTGTCTCTCTTGATATAGCATGTTCTTCTTAATGTAATGTTTATGTATGTGTATATACACATATAAAGAATCTCTCCTTGGATTGCCCAAAGTAGACCTGGGAATGAGCACTAAATCCTTGGGTAGCCATCACCAATCAAAGAGTTCATTAATATTCCTAATTTTCTTTTTCTGAGGCAGATTCACCCTGAGCTAAGATCCATTGCCAATCCCCCACTACTTTTTTGTATGTGGGACACCTCCACAGCATGCTGGTGCGTGGTGTAAGTCCGCACCTGGGATCCGAGCCTACAAACCCAGGGCGCCGAAGCAGAGCACGTGGAACTTTACCCACTCAGCCATGGGCTGGGTCCCCCAATTTTTTTTAGTAGTGTAAGAGGTACACGCTGCTGCCCTCAGGGAAATTTTTGCCCCGGATCTTTGACACAGACCTACAAATAGAAGATCCCCCCAAGACTGACTTCATAAACTCATCCTCCCCCAGATCCCACTCAGAAGGCACTCACAGAATCAAATCAATGAAACTGTCTGTAATTTGGTTTATTTATCCACAGAGCCCTGGTCGAGGCGGGCAGCGACCTGTAAGGCTGCCTCTTTATGGCAAAGTGGCCTTCAAATTCCACCTCTCATCCTACCTGTAATAAGTGTTCATTGCAGGCTCTTGCCAAGGCAGGATGTAGCCTCCTCTGATGTGAAGGTTGATGTGGTCAAGGGGAGCCTGCAGGGTTTTCCATTCACCTGTCGATGCATTGCCAGATTCCTTGAAGGGAGAATATAGGCAAGAAATGATGACCAAAAAATAGATGAAATGAACGCATACTTTATTACAAGTCCTTCCTTTCCAAGGAAGTGTGTCTGAAAGTCAGCAAAATATTACAAATCTGAGGAGAAAATCTTTAATTTTCAGCTTTGCTAAAAACTCTGAAAATCTAGTCTTTTCTCCGTATTCCCTAGAGAAAGTGGGGGTGGCGGAGGAGTCAACATGACATGGGTCTAAGATTTTACCTATTTATGCTTTTATGAATACTTTTATTTAAGCAAACCTTGTGTGGCCAAAAAGTTGAAAATTATTGCCTTAGAAAATATGTGCCTGGAAGTCAAGAGAAAGCTCCAGTCACCTGGCTAACCTGCATGGACCAGTCTGGTTCCTCACAAAGTATGTTGGTTCTTACCGTGCTATAGTCGTACCAACGGGCTCTGGGAAAATAAGCACGGATCTCAAAAGTGCTCTGAAACATAAAATCCACATATCATTATAAATATTCCAATAATTTAATTTTAATTTTTAAAATTCTTTCTATAGAATTAAGATAAAAATGGGAATTTTATTAATGATTTTAAGAGTTTCAGAGGTTTTATTGAGAAAGATCCTGGGAAATTCTTCTTCGAGCACACAGAAAAATAAATTTTTTAAAAAAGGTAAATTATATAAAGCCAGGTCTGCTGGTCTAGTGGGTTCGTTTCCTGGTCAGGGAACCACACCACCCATCTGTCTGTTGTTACACTGTGATGGCTGCACGTTGCTGTGATGCTGAAAGCTATGTCACTGGTATTTCAAATACCAGCAGAGTCACCCATGGTGGACAGGTTTCAGCAGAGCTTCCAGACTAAGACAGACTAGGAAGAAGGACCTGCCCACTCATTTCCAAAAACCTTGGCCATGAAAACCCTATGAATAGCAGTGGAGCATTGTCTGATAGAGCACCGGAAGATGAGAGGATGGCACAAAAAGACCAGGCTGGGTTCCATTCTGCTGCACACAGGGTCGCTAGGAGTCAGAATCAACTCGACAGCACCAAAAACAAAAATTTTATAAGGATGCAAGGCGACAAGACACTAAAATGAGCTATCAACTGAAGTTGTAAAGTTTTCATTAACGGAGACCTTGAAAAAAGAAAAAGATCCCCCTTAGATGTTCTGGAAATGTATTTGCCTGAAAATAGTGAGTTGGACAAGTCAACCTTCAAAATGCTCTTCCTGTACTTTAAGCAATTGGAGAGTTTCAGGTCTATGATGGAAAACTCACACTTTCCAGCACAGGGCTGATTAAGATGGCGGGGCCCAACATGAACTGACCGTCTATTTCCCACGTTTCGTTGTCAGCTGTAAACCTTAAAAAATAAGCAAGAAAAATCCACCCTGTTATGACTGTTGCAGAGGGTTATTCACAAGACATGCAGAGACCTGCCGCTTGGGAAACAGGCTCTACTCACTCATGGAGAAGGGGTCGGACAACAGTGCTGCCCTCAACATGAGCTTTATGCATCAGAGAATAGAGGTAAGGCAGCAGGGTGTATCTGGTCTGGAGGACTTTTCTTGAGATCATCTCAAAGGTTGAATTCCAGGCCACAGGATCTTGTCTCTAAATGGATAAAAGAGCATATGACAGATTGCTCCTCTTTATTTCTCCTAGTGGTATCAGAAAAGGACCAGCAGGCACATATCCTGTATGTAGGTTACACATCTCTTCTACCTTCATTTCTAGCCTACTCTCTCCCCCACCCCTGCCATCTTACTAAACTAGAGCTTCTTCCTTCCACCTCTTTATCGTAGATTCATAAGTCCCTACACAAGTCTAGCCTTGGCCCTGCACCTGTGTGGAGAGATGGGTTTCTATGCAGCACTGACATATCTTGGATGGATTTGAGTTAAATACAAATTCACTATTCTTAAAAGCAAAGGGAGTTCCTTTTATCTTAGCCCCATAGGAAGCCATAAACACTTCTCTCCTCATAGGCACTAATCCCCCAAGAGATGAGAAAAAGTATATTCTTTAAAATTGTTGGTAATTCTAGGATTTTGAACTCTGTGTTTTCCAAGAAAGGGAGGTTCTGGTGATTTCTATGATTTTTCTCAAGAAATAAATATGATTATTTTGAGGATTAAAAGGAAGTTGTGATGTGAGGACACAAACACTGCAACATAAACAGCCACTCACCCTTGTCCCAAATGTGTTGTGGTTCCTGGAAAATGGATAAAAGGCCCCCAGTTGCATCCAGCGAACACACATCTCATATTCAGCATCTCCAAAGAACCCGCAAATATCTGCTCCTGTCTGAGAAGATGTAAAATCAGAGCATGAGGTGAGACTTCTGTGGGTTGCAGACACACTGAAATCTGACCGGGTTATTTGTAATGGCCCCAATATGACTTACATAAGATATCCCAAAGAGACTGAACTCCATCATGCCTGCAATGAGAAGATACAGCTGTGTTGGACAAAGCAGCCCTCTGGGAGGGTCAAACCTACCCCATTAAGCCCTGAGCCACTCATGATGAAAATATCAAAAAATGGGTGTGGATTTAAACTCACACCCATGGAGAACTCAGCTCCTGTTGATTTCACCAACCACATGGATGATGATTAGACATAACCAATGCAGCTAAAAAGCACACACTCCAGTCCCCTCCCCACCAGTAGAGGCCTCTGGGAATAATCCCACACACCAATGATAGACTTCTTCAGCTGGTCCCACTCGGCCGTGTTGTCTCCCAGCCAGTGTCCTCCCCAGCGGCCAGAAGAGGGGAAAGTAGAGCGGGTGATGATGATCCCTCGCTGTCCTGTCACCTCCTGCACAGCTCTGGTTGGAGGGGAACAAGGAGGTGAACTGAAGGTGAATTTGAGAGTGGACAGCCATGGAACTTCATCACAGACAGTAGCTTCAGCCTGGAGCATGAGGTGGCAGTGGTGCTCCATTTTGAGCCAGAGAGCTTCTTCCCTGAAAGCATCTGCTATTTAGAAGTGATGCTAAGGGCCCCAATGATCGTCACAGCAGGACAACTGGAGATATAGCATCACCTAAAGTGTGGATTTCCTTTATTTTAAAAAAGTCTAATTAACTAGCTGTCTATACAGAGATAGGAGGAGGGGGTGGGTTGAGGTGTAGGACAGATATTTATGAAACAATTACTCAATCCCAGGAATTATACTGATCACTTTCATGTGTACTGTCTCACAACCTCGCGTGGAAGGTTTCCTTGGCCTCCTTTAGGAAACTGACTCTCAAAGAAGTTAGATAATTTGTTAAAGCCCATTTAAAGAGCAAGAAGGCAGACCTGGGATTCAAATAAAAGCATATGTGACTACAGATTTTTGATAATATTCACTCTACAGTGCTCCTGCTCGAAAAAGCAGGATAAGTTTTGCACACAGGGGCAAATATATATAAAAGATGTTTGAATAACTCTCCACGGAAGGTGATTCTTCTGCACTCAGCCTCAGGCAGAAAATAAAAACAATTGTGTTAAAGAAAAATCAATGGAGCAAAAGAGAAAGTCTGTTAACAGATGTTAGTATATAATGCAATCCAAATATTTGCTAAGGAAAGCATCACAAATCAATAGACACAGATGAATTATTCAATAAATGATGTCAGAAAAAGAAGATAGCTACTGTAATGGAAACTAACTTATTTAGGTCACTTCCAATATTTCACATCAAAATAAATCCGAAAATGGATGGAGATGTGTGTGTGCGCACGCGCGCGCGCACACACACACACACACACACACACACGCGTGCTAGTCTGAGTGACAGATAATGAAGGCCTGATATAAGGCAGGGATGTGAAGAGTAAGGGTGCATGTAAGTGAAGCAAAGAACTTTGTCACTGACCATTTCAGAACTCTAGAAATTCACCAGCCATAGAGAAAATGAAAACTGTCTATCCAAGAAAAACTACTAATCCTAGCAAGATAGTGAAGTCTCTGGGACCTCAACTTGGGGCTAGTCTCAGCCCACCACATTCCTAGCTCATTGGCACCAAAAGCCAGCAGCCTTGCAGCAGACTGAGAGGTTTGACTTCTTCTGGAGATCTGTTAAAATCATCATTCCCAGAGAGCAATAAATATTTTTTTCTAACTTCCAGTCCCCTGAAAAACCTCTATTTCCAGGGTGTTGTGGCCATTTGATTGGACTCAGAGTTAACTCAAGAGGGAGAAAAAGATCCCCCCAGGGAATTACCGAAACCATAACAATTTTCTGGCAACATCACAGGTGCTCAGGCTGTGGTCGCCGTTGAGGCAAACAAAAGCATAGCTGGGAATTTAAAAGTAAATCCTGGAGAATTAGAACCATAGAGAACTTTGTAGGCTCCTACATATTGCTGGAGACTTACAGACTGCACATGCATGCACAAGACTCTTGCATGCCCAGGAAAGAACTATGAAAGGAGAAGGTTCCCATGATTCACTTCTGGCTGAACTTGAGGTCCTGAGCAAGCAGGAAGTGAAAGGGAGGGCTGTCTTACAAGCTGCCTAAAGTTTGAAGGTGTGCCTTCTCTTACTGATCCCCTTGGTAATGGGAAAAAGACATAGAGGCAAGGCGTTTACTGTGCCCTGGATGGTCTAATGTTCCCCTCAGTTTGACTAAACTTTAGGCTAGCTTCTTCTTGACTCTAGGACCCTGACCTCCCATTTCTTAGAGCATTTACTTTAGAAACATTTTAACTATAAATTCTTTCTCTGCCCCCTTGAGATATAAATCTTTTTAAAAGCCTCTTGCCATTTATACCCAGAAATGTCTTTGTCATGGACCTGGTAGCCATCCTTTGAAATGTAATCAGCAAGGAAGACAATGCTCTTGTCTGAAGCGTCTGTAGGAGGCTAGGAGCCTAACTTCAGCAGGGCCTCTGCTCCAAGTTGTAACACTACCTCCCATCACAAAGATATGAAAGTTTACTTTTTCTTTGACTGAGGCCAATTAGCAAACACACTTGAGGCCTATGAACACCCCACTCCAGCTCTCAAAATCTCTCCAGACCTTTCTTTCAATGGAGTTGACTTCAAATTGAGTTCTGGTCTCTCTCTCTTATTGCAATAGCCTTGAATAAAGTCTTTCTTGTCTGGCTAACTTGTGTCCAGCGTAAATTTTGCCTCAACAACGGAAATATTCTGACCAACCATTGGCTGACCACTGAAATGGACTGATCCAGGAGTATCCTCAAGGAAGTCAGGCTTAAAAATGAAAAAAGAATTACAAAGGGGCAGGGGTATCAAAGAACTCAATGGCCACACACTGCAAGAGAACGTAGAATCTACAGAATGAAACAGAAAAGTTGCTAAACAAATAAAACAACCACAAGTAAAACAACAAAAACAGCAACAATAAAAACCCAGCAACAACAACAAACCCTACAGGGGGTGGGGGAGGGATTTTATGCCAAAGTCGTTACAATTTATTATCTGAAATGCCCAGTTTCCAACAAAAAATTGTCATGCAAAGAAATAGGAAAGTATGCCATATGCACAGGAAAAAACACATCCAACAGAAAATGTTGCTGAGAGGACTTAGTAGACAAGGACTTTAAATTAACTACTATAAATATGTTCAAAGAACTAAAGGAAAGCATATCTAAATAATTAATGGAAGGTATGACAATGATGTCTTACTAAATAGAGAATATCAATAAAGAGACAGAACTTAAAAAAAGAATCAAATAGAAATTCTGGAGTTGCAAAATACAATAACTAAAATTAAAAATTCACTAGAGGGACCAGGCTCAAAATCAGACTTGAGCTAGCAGATGAAAGAGTCAGCAAATTTGAAGATAGGTCAATAGATATGATCCAGTCTGAACAGCAGAAAGGAAAAATAATGAAGAAAAGTGATCAGAACCTCAGAGATCTGTAGGACACCATCAAATGTGCCAATATACATGTAAGTAGAATCTCAAAAGGAGAAAAGAAAGGGAAAGGGGCATAAAAATGTTTGAAAAATTAATTACTAAAAACTTATACACTGACAACTATAAAACATTGCTGAAAGAAATTAAAGGAGATCCAAAGAAATGGAAGGACATCCCATGTTCATGGATCAAAAGACTTAACATTGTTAAAATGGCAATACTCCCCAAACTGCTCTACAGATTTAATGCAATCTCTACCAAAATCCCTGTTACGTTGTTGCAGAAATTGACAAGATGATCCTAAAATTCTTATCAAATTCAAGGGACCCAGAATAGCCAAAACAATCTTGAAAAAGAAGAACACAAAATACCACATATTGTATGATGTCATTTATATAAAATGTCCAGATTAGGCAATCCATATAGACAGAAAGTAAATGAGCAGTTGCTGGGGCTCAGGAGGTGGGGACAGGGGTAAGGAATGATTGCCAATGGGTATAAGGTTGTCTTTTGGGGCAATGAAAATGTTCTATAATTTGTAGTGATTGCTGTACAACTCTATGAATATAGTAAACACAACCTAACTGCTCACTTTATTTTTTTATTGAAGTATATTTGATATATAACATTGTGTAAATTTACACAAGGTGTTCAACATGTTAATATACAACGTTTATATATTGTACTACGAGTGCCATTGTAGGAATAATTAGCACCTGCTTGCTTCAAACAGGGGAATTTAGCAACCAACTTGATTAATACACTCACAGGGGTTGTTGCTGCTTGGGCAACCATGCCTGATATTTTGACATTCATCCACTTAGCTTGCATCGTGTAGATACAAGCACAATACATATATGACAAGACAAAAGCAACAATGTGGAAAATGGTCCTTGCCACCGGGGACAAAAACACACTCACTCGTATGTGGGTCTGGTCTGCGACCACCCGTACAGGCTGTGCACGTCGTAGTGCCGCACTACAGAGCCATCTGGCAGGACCTGCTCACTCTCCATGCACAGGGTCTTGTTGCTCAGACCGCTGTCCCTGGACTCCAGATCTGAGAGGAAATGCTGAGTTATTTCTCGAACAACGTGATTTGCACATTCACTAGAATTGCCCCTCATCTTGGCATTTCTCTATTTCAATCAACAACCTTCTTACCAGTAACAGCTCCAATTGCAAGAATTTTTTTTGTTTACAAAATCAATGTCCTGTGACTTTATATCTAGTGGAGAGTAAGGACAGGGTATGGAGCTGAGAAAGGCACCCTTCTTTTTGCACCCGCTCTAACATTTATAGAGAGCTATCATAGCCCATCTGTGAACATAACTCCATTGTTGTCATGACTGTTTCTTCCACTAGATGGTAATGTTCTCAAGGGAATCGTTCATGTTTCACTCAACTTTGTGTTAATGTTGCTAAATTTTTCTGATTTGTCAGCACTTGCCTGATACACAAATATTAAATTAAGGGAGGAAGGAGAGGAAGGAAGGAAGGGAGGAAGGGAGGAAGGGAGGAAGGAAGGGATTTAGTGAGCAATAAGAAGGATAGCAGTGACCTAGACACAAAGAAACTTGGATTCCACCTTCATCCCACAAATTACTGGTATAGTGCTTTTAAGAAGGTGAGAGAGTTTCTGTAAAGTTTCTGTAAAATGAGAGAGTTAAACTATCTGAGATGCCTTTGAACCCAAGGTCCTATGATTCTCTATTTCTGTTTGCATCACAGGACAACCAGGGAGTGTCCATGAAGTGTCTGTGACCGTGGGCAGTAAGAGTGCAGGGACTAGATTTTCATTCTCTAATCAAAAGAGCATGTGTGTGTGGTGTGTGTGTGGTGTGTAGGGGGTTATTTAAAATTTTAGCAATTAGCTCATAGTTATCAGTGTAATCAGATGCACCATGCGTTCCTTGTTTTGTTTTTTCATACCATATCATGTAGTTATTTCTATGCTTGATTAGTAATTTATTTATTTGCACTATTCAAGGTCATTCTATCTGGGACTTTATGTCATATTTAAGAGTATTTTCTCTCTCCAAAATTAGGCTTCACTTTGACAATACAAGGAAAACCTTCAGAGTTTTTGAGCAGGGAAGTAATTTGATGAAATAATCATTTTACATACATGGCATATACGGTGGATTATTAAGAGTTTCATCTCTGCAGCCCCAGACAGATCCATCCACAAAGTTTGATGGTTCATTCATATCCTGCAATGAGTTAGCAAAAAAGATTCCGTGATGTCAGAGGCAGTATGGCCCTTGCTATGGAGGACACTGACCTCACGGAGATGCGTGTATCTTATGGAAGCCCTCGCATCAGCTGGTCGCTTCATTGTTTAATCTCAGGCATCGACTTGAATGGACTCTAAGAATTCATGTTCATTTAAGGAGACTGTTCAAGTCCTAGTTTACTTGGCATTTTTAAACTCATGAGGATTGTTTCGTTTGGCAAAAATATTGAGATTATGCTAGCCTCATGGACTAAGGAAATGTCCTCTTGATTCATCTCCCCCATACGAGAAGCTTATCTTGTTTTTTTGTTTTTTTGGTTCTTTTTGTGAGGAAGATTAACCCTGAGCTAACATCTGTCGCCAATCCTCCTCTTTTTGCTAAGGAAGATTGGCCCTGAGCTAACATCCGTGCCCATCTTCCTCTACTTTATATGTGGGACACCTGCCACAGCATGGCTTGATGAGCGATGCACAGGTCTGCACCTGGGATCTGAACCTGCAAACCCTGGGCCGCCAAAGCAGAGCCCTCAAACCTAACCACTACACCACCAGGCTGGCCCTTCATCTTCTATGCGTGGATTACTCACTTTTTTCTGTGGCCAATGCTTACTGTTATCTTTCCCTACTCTTTCTTAGTCCCATAGCTTAGACTAATTCTGACGTCAGCATAGACCAAGCACAAGGAGGAGCGTCTCACTTTCTGCAGTAGATGCAGTCCTGAAAAGTTGTAGGTAACTCAGAAACAAATCTGGAAATCAAATAATACTTTCAGGGATTTATTACTTAAATGCAAAAAATAGCGATTCCTGAGGTAAATATTCACTGCCTATTTTACCAATGGTGTTAAAATTTTGTATATCGGACTGTCTTAAATAGGACATAGAAAGCCAAAGGTAAGCATTTTGGGAACTACTGACTATTTGCCTCCAGTGGAACAAATGTCCCAAAGGTATCAGGATCTCTATTCCTCAGAGCGACCCACGTCTCTTCATGGCTTGAGTGAATCGGTGCCCTTCCACACGTCTGCTCTGTGCCCATCTATCCTCAGGGTGTGAGTGGCCAGGGAAGCCCCAAGGCTGCCAGTGGGCTTAGACGTTCGTCTCTGGGTGGATCACAGGCTTCTTTCAGCCTGGCCCAGACCCGAGAAGCTCTGCAGAGCTGGCTATGAATATGCTCAGGATTTCAGGCCACTGGACAGTAGGGAAAGGAATTAGGACACTGATGTGCTTCTCATCCCCAGAAAAACACAAATAAAAGAGCCTTAGGACACATGTCCCAGAGACATCTCAGGAAGCCCTGCTCTTAAGCCCAACTGACACAAGTAACAAACATCTGAACAGGCCTTTGAAGCCATTCTCTCTGAGGACTTTGTACCAGCACTACACTGAACATCTATTTTCTCTCATATTCATGACTTGCCCACCCCCAGTTCTGCCCTGTATCACAGGATGGACTCTCAGGCTCCCTTAGCTTTGGCTCCTGGGTAGGTTTGGCCAATGGGAGGCACTGGCAAGAGATTAGAGGGTGGGAGATAAGAGAAGCCAAGGTATTTGTCCCTCTTTCTCTGACAGCATCTCCAGTGGTGGCACCTTTTCCATGGCCTCCAACTTCCACCAGACAATATGCCCCTGGGTAGACCTGCAATTATCTCTGCTTCTCCTGGTGGTCCCAGCATCTCAATTCTGTAACAACATCTCTCTCTTTCATTCCTCCAGCCCCAGCTCCCTGCATTGCTAGTCTCCGAATGGTCTCCCCATGTTCTGACTGCTAACATTTCAAACCCACTAAGAGTGCACTTACAATCCACAGTCCATCAAACTTCAAGCTCTTCTCTGGTTCTCGAGGGTTTGTATAGAGCTCTTCTATTTCCTTCTTCCACCATATGGCTGTGTTATTACACAAGAAGTCAGGAAAAGCAACGTAGGCTCTGTACAGCTGTAAGATTAACACATACTCTCATGTTGGGTGTCAGCCTGCCCAGGAAGGGGAGTCTGGGGATCAGGAAGGGGAGATGAGCAGGTACTTGTGCAAGGCACTGCCCCACTCAGTGTGTGACCTAACCTCAGGTCTGCTGCTGCTCTGTGCAAAGTTTACTGAGGACACAAGAAACCAGGGTAGGTTGATTTTGTTCTTTATTTTCCTGGAAGGTTGGATAGTCTTAAGTCCCTTTTAAACATGGGATTTGTTTTATGACTGGGTGTTTAATCATACGAACTGGAAAATTAACTGTCAATGTCTAAACAATCAAACTTTAGAGATACAAATGCTTTTCCTACACTGGCCAAATGAAGGAGACCAGTCATCCAGGGAAAAGCCATTGTAGACTAGTCACCCAGGAACGGGATGCCAGATGCCCAGGCTGATGTGGCATCAACTGCTGAGATCAAGGACATTACTTTTTTTTTTATTTTAAGACACTTTCAAAGTGCTAGGATTTTATGATTCTTTTTTTTTTTTCCCCCTGGGAAAGATTCGCCTGAGCTAACATCTGTTGCCAATCTTCCTCTTTTTTTTGTTTCCCTCCCCAAAGCCCCAGTACATAGTGTATATTCCTATTGTAAGTCCTTCCAGTTCCTCTATGTGAGCTGCCACCACAGCATGGCTACTGACAGATGCACAGTGTGGTTCTGCAACTGGGAACTGACCTCAGGCCACCAACGCAGTGAGAGAGCTAAAATTTAACCACTAGGCCATCAGGGCTGGCTCAGGACATTACCTCTATTAACTGGCTTACATTTTCTTTTATATGCAGACAATTCATTAAAGCCCAGTCTGTTTGTAACCTCCCCAGTGAAAATATTCTACACTTTGTTTCATTATTTTTCAAGCAACAGTATATTCAAACAAAACACAACACATTAAAGGCACACATGTGAAGATATGTCATTCGTTATTTCCTTCTACACATTTCCTGTTTAGTTGTATGTTGAGTTTTCCATTTGAGGATCTTTTTCTGCCAAGAAATTACCAGTTGACAAGCACTCTCAACTTACAGCTACTTAACCAAACATCAGGATAAAACTCATAAGAAGCCAGAAGTTTAGGGCAATGTAGACAAAAATGTGTGTGTAACTATACCTCAACCTGAGTTTCATCGTCAAGGGATCCATCCACAATCACATTGGGCAGATCTGGCCAAACCTAGAGAAAAAGAAAAAAAATTAAAACCTTTAAAAGGTATTGCATACAGACCATGAGATGTTTCACATGTTAGACTCTAATGACATGCATCTCCGTAAAATTCATGGGGATCTTTGCCACTAATTAAATTGTAAAGTCTGAATATATGAAATTCTGTTAGGTGAAAATAGGATGGGGTCTCTTTACTCATTCTATAAATTTTCAAAATTTCATTTTTGAACATAATGATTAACTAAATCGGTTTTAAACATATCCTCTGAACAACCACCTTTCAAATAATTACTCAGCTCTCTGAGACACCTATCACAGACCTATAACAAAATTCCCTTTATAAATAGCAAATGTGAAGTGTGACTCTAAAGAAATAAGATTGATTTCCACCCACAATCCATAAACTTAGCCTCCATACTTTAAGCAGCATCATGATATATTGGGGACCCCAAGTATATGAAGCATTAAAAAATCCATAATGTCAACCAACTTCATCAATAATTAGGAGGACATTAACTATACACTGTACACTGATTAATTCATTCATTCAGCAAACACTTATTGAGCACTTACTGTATGCTGGACACTCTTTTACAATCTATATCTACTGAGATTTAAGTAAGAAATAGTCCTTGTTTTCTAAGAGTTCACAGATGGAACAGAAATGCTCAGTTGTATGTTATACTCTCTGAATATGTAGGACAATATAGAAAAGGGAGAAATAGGGAGAGATAAACTAGTCATTGAATGCTTCATAAGAGGGAATATTTGAGTTGGTCTTGAAGTGCAGATATTATTTGGGTAAGCTGAGAAGGCAACATTCAAAGGCACAGTGAGCATAGCTGTACCCAGAGCAATAGGAAGCAGCATAGTATAATTAGAGATCAGAGTTTGAATCTTGGCTCAGAGCTACTGTCATCTGGAGTCAGGAAGTTCACTTAATATCCTGTTCCTATAAAATAAACAATGAGGATGAAGGCACAAGAAGGAATTAAAGAGGATAAGAGAAGAAGGATAATGTATAGTATTTAATGATTTATTTAGATATGGAGGCTGAGTCAGCATCATAGGTCCAAGATGAGTACAAGTTTTGAGTGTGAGTGACTGGGAGACATACATTTCAGAGCCATTCTCAAAGGGATGCTTTATGTTTGTTAAATCCAGCTGATATACATAAGGCGTGGGGCATCAGAATATTTCCAAACAATAAAACAAAGCTCACTGATATTTTAGAGGATTAGATATGTAAATTCGGTCTTAATGTTTATTGAGCTAATCAGTATCAGAACAATTTCTACTCATCCATAATTTATAAATTACCCAATATAAATATATTATTTATATATTTTGCCAAGATTTATTAAGAGCCTATTTTAATCAAGACATTGTGATGCTCATTATTTATAGACATCTTCTCCAAAGCCATACCTTTCCCCAGACAATATCACTGGTGTCAGGCCATTTGATGAATACGTTGTTTTCCAGCCCTCTGGTGAATGTGAGATACTGGGTCTCATTGCCAGAAATGGCTGGGTCCTGCAATGAGAGGGTTCAAAACTCAAACACGAGAAAAACGTATCCAAGAAAATTCCTCTCCAAAGTTTTAACAATTCACAGTGCAGAAAGAAATAGTGAACCTCAATACCAAGCAAAAACAAAAACAAAAAAGCACAACTCATGGATAATTTGTTGTATGTCTACTGGGTAAATGAGAAGTAAAAGAATATATTGATGTTTCTCTATAAAATTCTTGAGGAAAAAAGCATGCTAACGTATGAAAACAATTCCAGGAGACAAACCAGGTTAATAAGACATTACCCTCAAGTGGACAAAACCAATTTATTGTGTTTCCACCGGGTAATAGCAATATTCTTTAAGAACATGAAACTTCTTTCTTCTGTTCTGTGGCCCAATTTGTCTGCCTAAAGTGGCCTTCCCGTTCACCCCATCCCATACCTGCCCCAATTACTCTCTATAATAGTACCCTATCTCACAATGGTCATATAAATCATCACTATCTGAAATTATCTTTTTATAATGTTTGTTTATTTGCTGTTTTCCTCCAATAGAATAAAATCCCTATAAGAAACAGAACATAAAACAGTCAGCAAATAATGTTTTAATTTTTGAAAGCTATGAGGGAGGACCATTTCCGGGTAACTACTTCTGTGTTTAACAGGATATAGGTTCCAATGTAAAATAATTAAATTGGTATCCTGGATCTTAACACAGTCATTTGTGAGTTTAATTAACAAGAAATAAGTCCCCTAAGCCTCACCTTTGCTGAGTAATGGTAACGATAATAGTAACTTAAAGAGGTTTTTGAACCCCCCAAGGTAAAGATGAGACTAAGATAGAGCTATACCCTCTGAGGCATAGCCAGAAATACTGAGACTTTTTTTTTCTATATTCAATGTTTCAGCCCACTGTTCTTCTAACTCTACCAAGAGAACAGTAATAATAAATTATATCCCAGTGACACTCAGTTATGAAAAATAAACATTGCAGCGTATCAATTTTTAAAAGCCATTTTTTCATTTGTTTTTCCCTCCACTGTTTGTTTGCATTTTCATACTTTTTCCCAAGATTATAGATTCACAGAAAGCTGCAAAAAAGGTTCAGGGAGGTCTCCTACACTCTTGATACAGTTTCCCTCAATGGTACTATTTTTGAACCATGAACATAGAAACAGAAAACGGGATCTAATCTTTCTAAGTACCTACCAGAATGAGAATAAATCTCATGCCATCACTCTTCATCTGCTCAATCAGGAGACCAAGGTTTTGAAAGCTAGGGCTGAGGGTGAAGTCCAGCTTCCGGTCCATGTAATCGATGTCTACATGCTGGACATCCTACAGGGAGGAACATGCAAGATGCTTGGGATCAGGCAGCAGGTACTCCTCAGGGCACACAAGCTGTTCTGTAGGCTCCAGGTCCTGTGCTTACTGACCCCAACCCGGTCCCTCATAATTTCTTGTCTCAGTACTCCCCTAGACTGACTTTTCAATTCTCTAATTAAAATTGCTTTCTGATCCCTGCATCCAGCTCACCTGTCCCCACTCCTTCTGCTTCTGTTCCCCCAAGTGGAATTCTCTCCCCTTTCTTTCCTTCAATTCATGTCTTTTCCACTCTTCTATCTCAAATTCGGTGCACTTATCAAAGTGCTAGGTGAATGTTCAAGGGTAAAAGCAGGACTTCCCCCCGAGAAACAGAAAAGATTGTGTATCTGTTTCTTTTTAGTCCTCCAGTAAACCTGACTGAATTTATTCACATTTAGAACTACATTATTTTATAGCTTTCTAGAATGTATATATTTCCACCATCTCCATTTGACTGGATGGTCCTCAAGATGAGAACCTTATCTTCCCTTTTCTCTGCACATGAAAGTCATTCAATCAATGTTGAATGATGGCCAAAGTGGTTAATATTCGGTTGAAAAAAGAGATGCTTCGTTTTAGTCGGAAGGTGATAATCATGTATATTGCCGTAAGACTCTAGGAAAAACTTGTTTACAGGAGCAGAGACCTGTGCATAAGCCAAAGCTTAGAAAAGAATGAACCAACATATTATTAACACTGATTGTCTTGGTGAAGTATATTTATGGACTTTTTCATCTTTTAACTTTCCAATCTTTTCTAATTTATGTTTAATAAGTATCCAGTATAGTAGTATATAAAAAGAAAAAAATTAAGCCTGGATGAATGTTTCAAATTATCTTTGATAAGAACATCATAACATTTTATTTTATTCTCATCTTCCAATCATTAATTACCCTCCAAAATCTCAGGAGGTGATTTGAAAGCAGAGAAAAAGAATGTGTGATGAGAAACTGATCATTATAAGAGGACAAAGAACACACTATTTGTGGAATTCTGCTTGTTGACTGCAACTGACTGCACTTCTATGGACTTATCTAGGAGATAGGTTGTCAATGTAGGATATGCTTGTGTTTAAGAGAAAACAAAGGCTTGATTTTAACTGATTTTTTTCATATTGTCACTTTATATTCATCCTCTCCAAAAATAGTCACAATATGATTCTCCTAAAATTGACATAATCTTGACATGATTCTTACTTAGAAGTCTCCATAGTCATGGTTTAAACCCAGCCATGGCTACTGTAGGATATTCCTGGCAAGAGGCAGTGAGTAACAATATCCTCCAGTCACACGGCTAACTGCTGAAGGATTTATGCAACTTTCAATTTTGAACCCTTGATTTAAAAGGGTGGCATGAAATAAATTTAAAAAGCAATGTTTCCACACAGGACTAGTTCCACAGCTACTGTTTCTTTATACTGAAGTAGTCATCCATAATTTCTATGAAGATATTTCAATCTATAATTAGCCACAAATTCCCATAACTAATTAAACCTCAGGCTGAGTGAGGGTGTCATACATAGGGAATCTGGGCTGCCATCATTGCATCATACAAGTCGGAGATTTCAGTATCATTCTGGTATCCATAGCGACTCAGCTGGAATCCCAAGGCCCAGTAGGGAGTCATTGCTGGCCGACCGATCAACTAGAAAAAAAAAAAAAAGTGGATCCAAGTAGACTTCTCAGGAAATAAAAGATGGGCGGCTTATACTTGAAGAAACTTGAGCACTTCTACTGAGTACTGTCTGATCTCAGAGGCCTTACTCAAGAAAAATAAGAAAGTCAAAGAAAAGTGGAACAACAATGGGGACGTAGATTGATAGAAAATCTCCCTATATTCTAGAGCTTTCCACCCTAGGAACCCTGAGAACTCAGTTGTTATTACTGATTAGAGATTCTTATAAAGGCTATTTAGCAAATAATAAGAGACATATGGGATATCAATATGCCTTGATAGCCCCTTTACACTAAAACCTGACTTTCAGAAAAGACAGCAATAATGTAGGCAGGACACCCAAGAGCCTTAAGAAAAATAATTGTCTTTTCCCAGTGCTAAGAACATGGTAATACCCAATAAACATTTGGTAGTTTATCAATGGATAGAATGACTTCCGACCTCAGTGTATTGCTGAGTTACAAGCTCGGGGGTTGGTCCCAAAACCATATAAAAGTCCAAAATCCCTCCTGTGGTGCGATATGTCAGGGCAGGAGTAGGCTGGAATGTCACATCTGTTAAAAAAAAAAAAAGACGAGGAGGACCATCCTTGGAACTATAAATCACCCTATCCGGGAATCTGCCCTAAAGTTTGCTGTTTTCACTCTTTCTTTAATGCCCACCTCCTCTAGAAAGTCTTCTCTCATGCAGTGGAATCAGAGATGAATTTGCAGGTACTCCAAACATAATCTTAATGTCAACATCTTAAATCTTTCTGTGAAAGGGAGTTAAATTGTCACAGTAAAATACGGTCATACAAGACTAGGGACCATGTTTAGTCAAAATTTTACCCCTAATACCTGGCCTAGAGCTCTTAAGAAATCTTAAATGAATGAATGGAAGGTCAGTTTATTTGTCCCATTTCCTTTGCCCTTGAACTTCTTTACTTCTATTGATATTCCAGATCCTAATAAAGTGGTCACAGCTATTTATGGTGGTATATGGGGAATGTGCCTCTGTCTTACCCATGGCATTGCTGTTTAGCAGGAGCACTCCATGGGCACTGCCGTCCTCCTCCAGTGCCATATAGTAGGGGTGGATGCCATAGGAATTCTTCTTGTACTAGGAGAGTCATGGGGGAGAGCAGGTGGGTAATCAAAAAGAGAAAATCCAAGAAATTGTCTCCACCTCATAACCCAGACAGCAAACTCCTACTCGACGCTGAAGATTCAGTACAATGTCATGTCTTTTGTAAAGCCTTCCTTAACCCTCCCTTCCATCCCAAGTAAAGAGCTAAGTGCCCTCCCTGCTCCATACCCTCTTTGTTTATCATTACGTAATTCTACTATAGTACTGTTTACACTGTTACCATTATTTCTGCATCTCTCTCTCTCTTACTAGCCTATAAGCTTCTGGAGAACAAAGACAATGTTTTATTAAATTAGACAGTGTCTTATTCTATGTGTGTCTGACACATAGAATATATTAAATAAAAGTTTATGAAATAAATAAAATCCATAGTCCACAGGAAATATATATATATATATGTTTGCATAACATTTGGCTTATTTCACCTGAGAGCACAATTTATCAATATAAGGTGAAGCTTATTAGTAGGGTACTGTACATGGGCATATGGAGTGAAATAAATTCATGTAGAGAGAAAGTGATTGATAATCTTATTCTTCTGCCCTTACCGCTGGTGGCTCATCTCGAGCAAACATTCCCCACGTGTGCCAGCTCATGTTTCTTTTGAAAGCTGTGTGCTCAGTTTCCCCAAAGCCGTAGATGTACTCAGAGGGGAGGCGGGTAGAAATGGAAAGGAACATGTCGTTGAAGGTGAAGCCAGGGAGCTGAGAATCCCAGCTGCAGCACAAAGGCACAAACCAGACCAAACAAGAGATACATTAGGATGCCTAGTTGCTTCAGAAGCCTCTTGAATGACTGCACATCTGGCTCCAGGTTCAGATACTGTGAGATGACCCAGGTCGCAACAACAGCCGTGACTCACTACCATGGTTCTGTGTTTGCATTTCTATTCTGTAGTATGGAAGACTGAGACTCCTTTTCTGGGTCATGAGCTCCTGGAGGGCAAGGACCATGTCTCATTCATCTCTTTATTCTAGTGCTCATTGCCTGGCATATCAGCACGAATAAATGTCTGAATAAATGAATAAGGTCTAACCAAATTTTCTGGCAGAAAAGTGTGAAACTCTTATAACAACTTTTCTGGATTGGCCAAAGAACTTCTCATCAAAGAGGGCAATAGACAGAAAATCAGACACACAGTCAAAGAGAGCTGAAGGCTGTCCACATGTGCACACACAGGTGACAGTTTCTACTAGTATGGGGCACGTAAGCCACAGGCAAAATCCAGACCTTTACTTCATTCCATTCAGCAGCAGGACAAGGGATAAGAAATGACAGCTCCTTTCACGCTTAACATTGTGAAAAGGCTTTAAGTCTATGGTGTCAACAGAAGCACAGACCGCAAGAAGTCATTTTGCTCTTGTTAGTAAACTTTGCCCCTCTCTCCTGACTCTTCTGTCATTGTTTTTAATGAAGTGTATATAGAACTGATTTTTATCTTAGGTTATCTGTTGTACTTATTAAATAGAGTTTATTGTTCCACCTAACAAGAACAATAAGTATAACATGTATTTTTCTTTCTCTGAAATCAAACACTTAGTTTTTTTAAACCTCTGATTGATTAATTTTTCTTGTTGAGTTAATGACTAATAGAAAACGAAATCCCCATTAAAGTAGGGAAATAGATATACTGTCTGTTGAACAAACACACACACACATATTTACCTAGAGTCTCTAAGATTAATATTTCACTCGCATTAATTAGAACCACTGTAACTAGATCTAGAACCACTCTAATTAGAACCAAACAAATAGTGCTTACATCACAGTGTTGGAGCTTTTTCGTCTAATCTGGATCCCGAAAGGATTGCTCTGAATCCTGACATCGTACAGGCAGTTTTCAGGGGAGCCAACTGGAGAGGGAGGGGTGTTCAGAGGCACTGGGACCTCATACCTTTTATTAGTGGGATCATAGATCTGACAAGGAGAGAGAAGGAAACTTTCTGATGGAATCTCAGACCTAAAACCCCCCATGCCAGCTCATATAATTCAGTTTCCATGTTTTCTGGCCAGTTTGAATCACATCAGGAGGCATCAAATACCCGAAAGCAAATAACTGTGAGGTCTACCCACCCACGGTGCCTGATACAGATCCCGAACTCCAAAAATGCCTCAGTAATACCCAGTCAAAGCCAGGGAGGGAACTTCCTCTAAAGAATTTGTGATTTAAGAGTATAGAATCTTGTGGATAGAATGTGTGGGTGTGTTTATGAGTGGGTGGTATGTGAACATGTATGTGCATGTAACTGTGTAAGATTATGCGTGAGCACGTGCATGTGTGTTGGAAATTAGAGAACTGAGTTTTCATATGGACTCTGAGGTCTACTTCCTGGTTGAGCTTCCAGATGTCGCACAGCTTTGCCATTCCTAAGATTGCTCTGTGGTACCGACCACTTGTTCCTACTGACCTAACAGGACTGATGTGTGGGGAAGAGCGAGAGAAGTGATCTGTGCCATGCAAGATCAGGGAGTATTACACTATGAGCAATCTTCCTCTTCTTCGTAATATTATTAGCCCACATATTACGATTAGGACAAGTTTTGTCTAAAGCCTCACTTCTCAAAATAGTGTTTCTCAGACCAAAAGCAGCAGTATTACCTGGGAGCTTGTTAGAAATGCAGAATCTCAGGCCCCACCCCAGACCTTCTGAATCTGAGTCTTCGTTTTTACAAGATCCATATGGTGATTCATCCAACACTAAATTGTGAAAAGCAATGTCTAGCTCTGAGCTGTCCAAGGCAGTATCCACTAGCCACATGTGGCCATTAAGTACTTCAAATGTACTAGCCTGAACTGAGACTCACTATAAGTGCAAAATACACCCCAGATTTTTTTTTGTGTGTGAGGAAGATAGGCCCTGAGCTAACATCTATTGCCAATCCTCCTCCTTTTTTTTTTTCCCCAAAGCCCCAGTAGATAGTTGTATGTTATAGTTGCACATCCTGCTAGTTGCTGTATGTGGGACACCGCCACAGCATGGCCGGACAAGCAGTGCGTCCGTGCGCGTCCGGGATTCCAACCCAGACTCCCAGTAGCGGAGCACGCACACTTAACCGCTAAGCCACGGGGCCGGCCCCTACACTCCAGATTTTGAAGACTTAGCATGATTAAAAGATTCTAAAGTATCTCAAAAATTGTTTTTGGATTACAGGGTGAAATGATATTATTTTAGCACATTGGTTAAATAAAACGGTAATAAAATGTTAAATAAAATTAAAATTAATTTTGCTTGATTTTTTCAAATACATTTTTTAAAATATGGCTATTAGAAAACATGTAGTTCACATTGTATTTCTATTAGAACAGAGCAGTAGGTATCAAAGTGTGGCCCCTTACCTTGCAGCATCAGCATCATCTGGAAACTTGTTAGCAATGCAAAGTCTTGGGCTGAAAACCCTGGGGGTGAGGTCCAGGAATCTGAGTTTTAACAAGATCTGCAGGTGATTCTGATGCATGCTCCAGTTTGAGAACCACGGCTAGAGAAATAACTCTAATGTTGGAAGTGAGTTAATGCCACTCATATGAGATTACCACAGAGCAGACACATTTTTCTCAGGGCTAATGGATGATTCTTTGAGGATGTTTATGACTTAAGAGAACTCATCATTATAGGAAATTCACAATCCTGATGGATCTAAGGTGGCATCCTGGCTCTAATATTTCCTAACTTTCTGACTTCTACATCTCTGGACCTCAGCACTCTCATCTGCAAAATGGATGTTTCGATGACTTCCATCTGCGCGGAGCTGTAAATTAGGAACTCCGTGTTGAGGACCAGAATCTGCAACACGGGATTACCTTGAACTGCAGCATGTTTTCTGTGTGGTAGATGACACTCAGTTGGAGGAAGCTGATCTTTGCAGAGAGAGATTCAGAGGCGGCAGCTGCTGCTGCTGCGGGTTGGGATGGCACACCCCGTGATGATGGTGGTGGTGGTGCCGCTGCTCGTGCTGACTCAGGGGCTGTCAGGAGGGCAAGGTCTGTGGTGATGCCCGTGGGCAGGTACTGAATATTGCTAGCAGCATAATTAGGGATAGTGTCATAGTAACAGGTGGGCACGCCAGGAACAGTTGTGTGCTGGAAGAAGAGGAGGAATTCAGTCAGCCTCTGACACCACATTCTGAGGCTCTAACTACTGATGTTGGTTAACACAGACTAAGTCTCTGATGCCGTGCCCATTATTATAGGTTAAATTATATGTTCCCCAAAAAGGGTGCTAAGTCCTAACGCCTCATACCTATGAATGTGACCTTATTTGAAAACAAAGATTTTGCAAATGATCAAGTTAAATGAGGTCATTAGGGTGGGCCTAATCCAGTATGACTGGTGTCCTTACTAAAAGGGGAAATTTGGACACAGAGACAGATATGCACCTGGGAGAATGCTAAGTGAAAATGGAGGCAGAGATCAGGGTGATATTTCTGCAAACCAAGAAACACCAAAGATTGCCAGAAAACCACCAGAAGCTATGAGAGAGAAATGGAACAGATTCTCCCTCACAGCCCTCAGAAGGAACCAACCCTGTTGACATGCTGATCTCAGACTTCTAGCTCCCAGAATTCTGAGATAATAAATTTATGTTGTTTTAAGTCACCCAATCTGTGGTACTTTGCTCTGGCAGCCCTGGCAAATGAATATATTCATTTAAAACACACACACACATTGGCCTCCTGTAATGGATGAGTGGTGAACGGCCAGCAGGAAGCCTCAACTGGAGACGGGGACCCTGAGGCAGGGCTCTGCTCCCAGGGTGCTTATTGCCCCCATTGTAATCTGGAGGAAGTCACTTATTTTCTCTGGCTTTCTTTCTCTCTATTTTTCAAGTGGATAGAAACCGCTGTATCTTACCTTCCTGCTTGGACTCTCCAACAGATGAAAAAAAAAAAATTAGAGTACTCAATGCACAATGCATACCCAATGCATTATTGCTACGCTAAAGAAAAAATGGGAGTTTAAATGCTGTGGTTGGAGGAAAGAGAGAGCCAGAGTGACAATGAGTTTCTTCTGAATCAGGATATCTGAGGAAAACACTGATCACCTATCACACGGAGTTGACAAAATAAAATTCCTCCGTTGGCACAGTATCATTTTTTTCCTGAAGAATGATTACTCTCTGAAGAATTGTCGATGGATTCAACCCATCAACACTTGGAAAGTGTTTCCTAGGTGCCTAATTACTCACAGGACAGTTTTTACAACTTCCTGCTCACTGTGGTAATCTGCTTCCAATTGTTACCTCCCAAAGGCACCCCCGCTGACTGCAGCTCTCCTCGGAGGCAGTGGGATCCTCAGGGTAGCAGTTGAACTTCTCCAGGTCACTGACTGGAAGATTCCACTCGATGGAGAATTCTTGTCCTAGTACCAGTCCCTCGAGATCAGTGATGTTCACCACCTGAAAGAAAAAGGAGGCCCTGGTGACAAACGAGGTGAAGTAGAGGCACCTGGATAACGTTCTTTCCTGATAGTCTGGAAGTCAGGACTAGGGAAGCTAGACCTTCGTCCAATACTACCTTGCCATGGGTTATTTGGAATATTATTTTTTCTCCTCTGGGGCTTTTGACTTTCCTGTCAGGAAAATGAACTTGGCTTATTCCTGACCTTTCTCACCTCAAGGAGTGACTGTGGAATATTGAATGGGAAGGGCTTTGATCATGGTAAGGAGTAGAGATCACAGGCAGGGCTGTCATTTTCAGATTATTGTCCTCTAAGTGGGATGCTCACGCATTTTAATAATGGTGGCAGTAATATCAATAGCATAATCCTATGCTGTGAATAGTATGGCTATCTCCATTTTACGAGATAGAAAACTGAGGTTC
The DNA here is from genome assembly GCF_020826845.1 of Diceros bicornis minor. Taxonomy (NCBI): domain Eukaryota; kingdom Metazoa; phylum Chordata; class Mammalia; order Perissodactyla; family Rhinocerotidae; genus Diceros; species Diceros bicornis. Next base: position 89,299,815 of record NC_080742.1, on the reverse strand, counting down.
AGAGAGGTTTAATGCTTTGCCCATGATCTCTCAGCTAGGGGATGGTAAAGCCAGGACTGGAACCTCATTCATTCTGCCTAACTCTGGAAATCAAGCTTTTATTCTTTGCTATATGAGTTGTCAAAATGGAATGGGCTGCTGCTCTAAGAAATAGTGAATTTCCCAGCGCTTGAAATAGTCAACTAACAAATGGAATCTTTCATCAGAGATTATCACCTAAGGAAATCAATCCAATAAGACTAAAACCAGATTATCCCTTGTGTTTTATCCAACTCTCATGTTCTGTAATGGTATAAAAATAGTTTAAAACACTAAGGCAAAATATCAACTGTGTCTCAAAGAGAGTCTTTAACTTAAATGAAAGGACAATTGTGTAAATACTCTCCAGAATTAGGCCAATGTATTGAATAATATTTTCACTATATCACATCTGGGATCAGCATGTCTAGTTTTAAACTTGCCCAGAAAAGAACTTCCTTCTTTCAAGGTCCCAACTCCCACTGTCTTCTTTGGAGTTCCAACGCAAACAAAACCCAGGGGTCCACATTGAGCACGCACATGTTTCTCCCTCTTCATCACCCCTGTGAAATGGTAGATTTCCCGCAATCCAGTTGTCTTTGTGACTGCCCAAAGTCAAAAGATCAAGGGAGAGCTGGCTGTCAGAATCTCAGGCCAGGGCTTTCAGCAAGGGCCCTGCAGGATGGAACAATCTCCCACCTTTGTTGAAGCACTGTAGACAACGTTTGAAATGGAGGTGGCAGCATTATTAAATAAGACAGTAAAATTAGTAGGTTCCTTGTCCATTCCCAAGATTGTGATATCTGTAAACATGAGGTTGTCAGGGTCCGTATAATTATTATTTGTAATTTTTGCCTGTAGACGGTTCTGGAAAAAAAGAAAGTCAATTCAGAGACCTGGTACATCACACTCTAATTGTGCCCAAATTCCACTTAACATCTTTCTCTCTGAGATCTAAGGCACGTCCTTTATCTCTGGGGTTCTAAATGCTGTCAGGTGACCATCCCTAGGGTATTTTTTAACTCACACTCTTAACAGTCCTAAATATTTTAGTAATAATTCCTGCTCTCTTTGGTTCACTGGTTATTTATTGATTCTATCACTCAGAAAATATGTTCCTGACATCATGGCATTGTTAAGAGGACAAGATGGGTACTCAAAAAGAAAGCAAAAGGACACAAGCACAGAGGCCCATTGGCACACCAAGGTATGGACATACACAAACACACAAAATCGTGCCCAAATAATTTTTTCTTTTTATTTCAATGATAATGATGACAAGAGCTAAAATTTATGAATGCTTACTATGTGCCAGGCACAAAGTATTTTACATGTATTATCTCATTCGATTCTCACAGCAAACTATGAAGTTGAAGCTATAATAATCCCCATTCTTCAGATGAGGAGTCTGAGGTTTAGAGAAATTAAACAACTTATTCAGGGAACCACAGTTCAAAAGTGACAAAATTGAGCTATGACAAAGAAGGTGGAACTGAAGACTGAAGAGAAAAAGGACACTTTGATGTTTAAAAAGACTAGATGTCCCATAAACATGCCCAACTAATTTTTTGCAAAGGTGCCGAAGCGATGGAATAGAGAAAGAGTAGCCTTTTCAACAAATGGCGCTGGAGCAATTGGACATACTTAGGCAAAAAGTTGAAGCTCAACCTAAATCTCACATCTTATATAAAAATTAACTCAAAATAGATTATAGACTTAAATGTAAAAGGCAAACTATAAAAGTTTCAGGAGAAAATATTCAAGATCTAGGGCTAGAAAGAGTTCTTATACCAGACACCCAAAAACATCATCCAAAAAAGAAAAAAAGGTAAATTAGATCCATCAAAATTAAAAATTTCTGGGCTAGCCCTGTGGTCTAGTGGTTAAGTTTGGCAGGCTATGCTTCGGTGGCCTGGGTTCGGTTCCCGGGAGCAGACCTACACTACTTGTTGGTGGCCATGCTGTGGCAGCAACCCACATGCAAAATAGAGGAAGACTGGCACAGAAATTAGCTCAGGGCAAATCTTCTTTAGCAAAAAAAATTAAAAACTTTTGCCCTGTGAAAGACTGTTAAGAGGATAAAAAGAGACACTTACAGACCAAAAGGAAATAGTTACAAACCGTATATCTAACAAAAGACTGGTTTCTCGAATATCTAAAGAACTCTCAAAACTGAGCAGAAAAACAAGTCAAAAAATCCAATTAGAAAAATGGGCAAAAGAACTGGATAGACATTCCACCCCAGAGAATAAGAGAATACACAGATGGCAGATAAGCACATGCAAAGAAGGTCAACATCATTACACATCAAAGAAATACAAATTATAACCACAATGAGATATCACTACACCCTTAACAGAATGTCTCAAATAAAAAAATAGTGACAACGTCAAATGCTGGTTATGATGCAGAGAAACTGGGTAACTCACATGAATGTTCATAGCAGCTTCATTTATAATAGCCCAAGACTGGAATAGCCTAAATGTTCTTCATTAAGTGAATGGTTAAATAAAATGTGGACATCTATATCTTGGAATGCTACTCAGTAATAAAAAGGAACATTAGTTTTTACACAATAACTTGAATGAATTTTGAGGGAATTATGCTGAGTGCAAAAAGCCAGTCCCCAAGGAGACACGCTACATGGTTCCATTTACATAACATTCTTAAAAGGACACAATTATGGAAATGGACAACAGATTAGTGGTTGCCGGGGGCTAAGGCAGGGGTCAGGGGAGGAAGCAAGAAGGTGCGGCTATAAAAGGGCAGCACGGGGGATGGTTGTGGTGATGGAAATGTTCTATATCTTGGTAGTATCAATGTCAATATCCACATTGTAAAATTGAGCTATAGTTTTATAAGATTTTGCACCAGGGGAAACTGAGTAAAGAGTATAAGGAAATTCTCTGTATTATTTATTACAACTGCATGGGGCTTCGTAATTATCTCAAAATAAAAAGTATAATTTAAAAAGCAATATGAATTTCAAATAAAGGAGAGAAATCCCCACAAAAGAAATCTCTGCCCATGCACAACCAGACTTCCAAGAAAACCAAATTAGACTTTTCCCATCCTCTACAAGCCTCTGCCTTTCTTCCTCTTATTCCCCTTGGGAAATAGAGATAAGGCAAGTGATGTTCTGTATCTTCCAATCTCTCAAAACTGCCACTCAATACCTGTGCCCTAGGCCAAGTTTTAGGTGCTGGAAAGGAAGGCCATTATGGAAGAACCTCAAAAAGGCACCATACTACTCATCACCCCCACACACCACACCCCACATGCCACACACACCTGCGTCCCCTCAAATGAGGACGCATCTTAGAAGCCAGGACTCATTACATAAAACTTAAAGGCGGTAATTTTCTTTCCAGAAAAAAACAAATTCTTCACTGATCTCATACTGATTTTTTATATGCTTATGTATCTAACACAGATTAAAAACTTCCATTTTAACTTTAATTCTTTCTGAGACCATCATAGTCAGGCACTGTCCCGATTCCATATGACTGAGCATCTATAGAAAACAAGAAACTCGAAATGCAATCACAGAAAAGAACGTACACTGTGTGTTGCTCAAAAACAGTACTTACAGAGGTGACAGAAAAGTCATAGAGAATATAATTCTTTTTAGTTACAGCATCTAAAAGAGAAAGATAGAGGAGCGCCCATTACTATAGGAAGCAGAGGAGCCGTGCAGTCATGCCTTCTCTTCCTTTGGAATGCCTCTGCCACCTAAATTTGCTCTCCCAAGTTCTAACCCCCATTTTTGTCAAACCTCCACAGAAGTTTCCTGGACCACTTCAACCCACAGTAACTGCTTCCTCCTCTGAATTCCCATGGCACTTTGTGGTACCATTTTGCGGGCATCTGAAACATTTTGACTTGCATTTGTAGTTATCCACATGCACACTGCATCTATCTTGCTGGACCAGGAGTTCCTCAAAGGCAATGTCTATGTCTCATTCACCTTTATATCCCCTGCATACAGTGCAATAATAAATAGCCAATAAATATTAATAAATGCTAACTCTAGGCAGGGCAGGATTTTTATATAATTACAGATCACAAGCTGACGTGAGGTACTTATATGCAAATCTTACAGTGGAAAAACCCACTACACAAATCTGATACCTCTCCCTCAATAGTAATCAAAGCAGTATTTCACAAATCTAGTAATAAAATGTATTGTTTGGTATGAATAATGATACCCAGAGAAGAGAATAATTAAACTAAATCCAATAACGTCTGTTGCTGTGATACAGTCAATAACATGAAGTTGCTCATTTGAAGTCTATTTTAATGCATTGTGCTTGGCTAACCAAACTTTAAGAATAAACTGATTCTAAGCCTCAGTAATAATATGGTTAGTGCCATATCGGGCAACATGTAATGACTAATTTTTACAGAATATCGCAGGGATGGTACCATAAGGAAGCCTACCTTTAGATACCCCATCATCCCAGTACAGTTCCCCCGTTGCTTCTCTCTTATAGTCCAAGGCAATAATGAGTCCCAGGGAATTCTTCCGACTGTAAAAGAGCAATTCTCAGTTTCAGAGAATGGGGAAGAGATAGAACTATGTTAAACCGGCCCCTTGCATGCCCCAGGGACAGATCATCTCAGAGTCTATCCAAGAAACTGTGTAGATATTGACCTTGCATGGAACCATGGAAGCTGGGTGCGGGACGACAGCAGAGGTTAGTAGTGAATGAGCATAGAGGAATAGTCAAGGAAGCAGTTCCTGTTGAAAAGAGGGTTTGTGATAACACTAATAATTAGCCCTGGTACTATGTACCAGGCATTCTTCTCAGGGCTCTATATACATTAAATCACTTATATTATTTCCTTTTACCCTCATAATAACTCTAAAAAGTCGAACTACCATCATCCCCAGTTTACAAATGATTAGCAGAAAGACAGATTGTAAATTGCCCATGGTACACATCTGGTAACACATCAAGTTTAGGGCTTCAACCTAAACTTTCTGGCTCTTGACCTTGAAGCTATGTTGACTTTCACGTGATAATCCTTATCTCCAATTTAACTTGAATTCTCTCATGCCTAAGGGAATCTACTTAAGGACAACTTTTGGCCATAAGGAAATTCTCAGGAGTGATTAGTTTGACTATTTTTATAATCTGATTCAATTCAAAGTGCAAGACTATGGAAATGGAAATGAATTCACTTACCCCCAGCTGAATGAGGGCTAAAATGCCAATTTAGGGCTGACCTTGAAAGGAGGGGAGGAAGATTACTGACTGGAGATGTTTTCCCTTTGCTTATCTACTTTTAGTCCCTATTTGCCTCTCCCATAATGCCCTGCCCTTTAGAGGACCAAAGCAGTCAAACCTTGAAGAGTGAGGAGCTTACCTGGTCTCTGTGGTTGTGTTTGGCTGCTGGGTAGGAAATATGTAGCCCCCTCGAAGGTGAAGTCCTATCTTTTCATCTGGGAGGAGCATCTCCACCAATTGTTTCCTCCATTGGATGGCTACTCCCTAACCAACAAAGGAAAACAGATCAGATAATAGGCTGTTCGGGATGGGAGGGATCTCGGAGATCATCTAGTTCACTTGCCTCATTTTAAAGACAAGAGAAATAGAGCCCTCCAGAAGTGAAGCGACTTGCCCAAGGCATATAGGTAGTAGACAGCAGGACCGAGACCCCAACCCGCCCTATTTCTTTATCTTACACCGTTCTGTGATTCCACAGCTGGACTTTAGTTCTCTAAGTTATCACAGCCTAAGGCTAATTACTAGTCCGACAGCTGCATAGCAGCCAGGTTGATATAATGAAAATTCCCATAACCCTACCCCAGTTATTCAAATTATTTCATTGTACATTTGTAAAGGCCTTCCTCACAGAAAAGCACCCGCAATCAACTAAATGTAAAACCTTGTACTATCATCCTACCCCAAGCTCCCAACGCTGCTGCCTTAGAATTGCCCTCTGCTAGAGGCAGGTCTCTGAGCCAAGCGGGGCTGCCTCACTTACTGTCTCATAGTCATACCAGATGGCATCAGGTATGTATGCCTGCACTTGGGTCACACCCTAGGGAAATAACAAAAATGAGCAATATTAGCATATCCCTTTACAGTTTACAAAACACCTAATGTGTGGTTGCATGAGCTTGTCTGAACACTCCTGAGAGATAGTTGGGATCATCCCATTCTGCAAGTAAAATACAAATACAATACTCAGAAAGGCTGGGAAGTTTACCCAAGCAGAGCTGTACCTAGAAATTACTTGTTTTGCTTCAAGGCTCCTGAACTTCCTAAGAGAAGCAGAGAAAAGTCATTCACTGAGTTACTCATGTAATCTGACAGGTGCGAGGAGATCCGGCCAGCCAGGACCTCAGGAGAGCCGTCCAGGAGGACCACTTGCTGGTTAGCAGGACTTGCCATGAGATGGTGTAGCTAAAACACCAGCTCCAAGTCCCTTTGACATGAGTACATTTGCCATCTTTCATGTTTACACACTGATCAGCATAATCCTGATTTCTCCCCCACACTTCTCCATTCACCCCTGCTCCAAATCACACTTAGGTAGAGTATGTGTGGTCCTTCATACATGACCTCCAGAGAAACACCCTCCCCTTGCCCAGCATTCCTCTCTCCCTCCCTGTTCTCCTCCCCACCTCTTCTCTTTTCCCAACCCAACCCCAAGAGCACATACCCTCTGGTCAAAGGGAAACACAGACAGATGGCCAGCCCAAACTCACCAAGACATTTAAAGCCACTGTCAATGCCATGGCCATATGCCTAAGGACACAGGATTTAAGGTAATTTTGCAAAATGGAAATTGGTTTGCTTGGTGGGGCAGTGGGACCAAGAATTACTATTTTTCTAATTTCCAAACTTTCATGACCTCTTTCTCATTTGTATTCATATTTATATTTAAATGCAGCCAAAGACACTCAGGATCCAGCTTATTCAGCCACAGAGCCATGAGGTCAAGTGTGATATTCCACCCCATTGTTCAGATTATAAACCCACTTCGTATAAAACAGGCGTGATGAGAAGTCCAGGCCCCCATAAGAACTGCTCGTACACCTCCCATGTAGCTGGGTCCTGGTAAAACCTGGAAAACAGAGACGGCAGGTAAAGCCTCCAATATAGGACAACAGCACCTTATGTGGCAACAAGGTCCTAACTAACCTTGTTAGTACTAACAAGGTAAATGAAATTACAATCTGAAAGGGAGTCTTTGAGGGTCAGGAAACTCACTCATGGACGAGGGGCCTTGCTACAGTCTCCCCCATGGTATGAGCGCGGTAGAAAAGACTGTACAGATAAGGCAGGAGGGTGTAGCGGATGTTCAGATAATGTCTGGAGGAATTCAACAGCTGAGAGTTTTCACCAAAGGCAGCAGGATCCTGGTCCTAGAAGGAAATCACTAAATATTTCCATCATATTTTTAAAGTTTCTTTATGATAAGAAGCTTTCTCAGATGAAAGTAGCCATGTTCTGCAACTTGAAGATGTCAAAGCATTTCCAGAACTGAAAGGATCTTGGTCTTGCTCCTTCATTTTATAGATGAGAAAGCAATATCAAATTACAGATTACCTGACTTTCCCAATGCAAAATTGCAAGCAAGTGGCAGAGTTTAAATTTGGCATGTCTTCTGACGCCCAGTCTATGGCAGCCTCAGGGTGATAAAGAAGCCCACAGAGGTTACTATGGAGATAAAGGGGCTATAGTGGGCCTTGCTCCCTCCAGAGCTGCTCCAATTTGTTTTATATAGAGAGGTTTCTCATAATACTTCATTTGGAAAATAGTCATAATAATAAGTCGTACTACTACTAAAAAAGAATTTGAAACCCATTGCCTTAAGCCACATTGCCTACCACCATGATCTGCAATCCATCATTTCCTTTCCATGCACTTTTATGGATTCATAATTTTAAAATTTATGTCTAGTTTTGTCTTCAATGTTTTCACCATCAAAATTTGTTTTATTTTCTCTACCTCAAAGACAGTGACCTCTAGTTGTTCTTCAATATACAATGTGCAAAGAAATCATGAAAACAATTTTTAGCAGATTTTATCCAAGAGCAAAGAAAAAAACCCTTTTCAAGGGAAATCTAATTTTCTTAGGACTCAGAAACAAAAATTTTCCGTCAACGATGGGCACTCATTTTGTTCATTTTCCTTGTAATTTGAAAGATGTCTAAGATACACATGCCATATTTAGACTTGTATTACTGGACTGAATTTTAGAGAAAATTATCTGAATTTATTCCTTTCTTTTGTTCCCTAAGATGCCCATTCCCCTCCTCCAAATAGAACTACTCCAAGAGACCACTCCATGCACTCAACGTAGGGCTCATGAAAACCCTGAGGCCAAATACCAAAGAAAATAACACTCCACAGCCTCCATCACTCTGGTCTCCAACTGAGAAAGTCTAGAGTTACACTATCCACTATGGTGGCCACGCTTCACAGGGGGCTATTAAACACTTGAGACGTGGTTAGGAAGACTGAGGAACTGAATTTTTCATTTTATTTGATTTTAGTTAATTTAATTATAAACCTAAAAACTGAATCAATGTAAAACATTTTTTCCCTTAAACATAACTTTACTGTTTTGGTAGGATTACATTTCACTTCAACCGCTGAAAATCTAGTATCCAAATTAAAATATACTGTGAGTGTAAAATGCACACTGAATTTTGAAGACTTAGTAGAAAGAGAAGAACATAAAATATCTCATTAATAATATTTTGTGTTAAACACAGGTTGAAATGATAATGTCATGGATATTCTGAGTTACATAAAATATATTAAATAATCGCTCTTCTTTCTTTTCACTTTTTAAATTCATTTAAGCTTACATGTGTGGCTCTCATTCTCATTCTGTTGACGGCACTGGTTGAGAGGAAAGGAAAACAAGCACTGTATCCTAGCAGCCTGAGCGATGTGAATGCTGTCATCTGTAGAAGCCCTTCCAGGCCATCTCTTCTGGAAGAGCACCCGCCCTACCTCCTCCCAGCCACCTGCTTAAAGGTTCAGAAATAGTGCATCTCTCTTTAGATCACAAATGGCTAGGAGAGCACAGGAAAAAAAATACTTTGAAGATTTGGCTGTGAATCTTTCCCAAGTTAGAGACATGTCATTGGTCAAAGTCAAGAGCTGGAGCTAAAATGATCATCAGTAAGTTACTTTAATGAGCCTATTAGGAGCTAAACCACTTGATTTGAAACATTTACTTGCAGATAACTTCATCAAAAAAAAGGCATCCTATGCTATGTACTCCTGCCATGACCAAATATCCCCTTAAGAGGGACTTGGAACCCACTTCTATATACTTGTCCATTAAAAATGTGATTTTGCATAAAAGAGGATAAAGGCAGGATGAGTCATGAGAAGCAGTGGGGTGTTCTCCTAAACCATTCATAGAATGCTAGAATGTTGTAACAAGGGGAAAAAATGTTCAGATCGCTGACATACACCTCCCTAAATCCTTCCTCCTTGCTCTCCCATATCTAGGAGTGGTTTCCCTTGTATTAATTGAAGCAAAATACCAGTGGACTCCAATTGTCCCATTTAATAAAAGGTGAAAACAGAAGTGATAGAAGCACCATAGACACTTTAACAATCCTTCTCCACTTTGTTGGTGAGTTTCCAACAATAACACCATTCAATAATATACTTACTCCTTCCCACAAACCCTCACCCCAACACCCTGCATTTTAGGCCTATCACCCAAGATTTATCTATTCTGCTCCTGCACTTAGGGCCAACCTGTGGGATTTTCTTCAACCCCTCTTTGAGACTAAGTATATTAGGTAAGCCAAAAAGTTTCCATCACGTCTCTTGGGGACCTTACCCTGAACCCAGGCCCATTATGATTCCTTGATAGTGGATAAAATGCTCCAAGCTGCATCCACCTTCTGCAGAGTTCTTCTGTGACATCTTCTCTATAACCACAGATGTTGGCACCTACCTGGAGAACCAGCACACATATAAGCACAGTGGTCAGTGAGAGAGGAGAAAGCACTGACTGTGTACCTATATGATAAGGGAAAAGAGAATCTCTTATTCCCATTATCCCATGCTTAAAGAGGTCCCAGGCTTTCAGGGCAAGCCCCTAGTCAAATAGAAGAAGGAAGCAAGTGTGCATCATGCGTCAACTGATGAGAGGAAAAGTGATTGTTGTATCAAGGGCTCTTCCTCAATATTCAGTTCCCAATTTTATACCTCGCTATTCACTGATGTTCTGTTGAGGGAATTTTTCTGTGATACTAATACATTTTACTCATTGTATCTCCTTCCTAACTTCAGAGATTCCATAGATGACAATCCAATGATAAGATTTTACCATCCTATCTTCAGAAGGCAGCTCATGTTACACATAAAAATTGGTTTTTCCAATACCCGTCACAGTGAGACATATGCTCCTTGGTTTTCCGGCACCCTCAAAGTCTGGTGATAGAAAGAATGTCAAAGGACAAAGGGTAAAAGTTCCTTGGTTGAGAGTGAAACTCACCAGGGGGATGCCAAACAGGTTAAACTCAAGGATACTAGGGATGGACCATCGGAGATCATCCCATGTGGCCGCATTGTCCCCCAACCAATGAGCAACAAATTTGCCAGATCCAGCAAAAGTAGACCTGGATAAGATGAAGTTCCTTTTATTGGGGAAGACATTCTCCATGGCCCTGAAAAGGAATACAGTCAATTGAATGCGAAGTGAGCTGTGAATGTCTAGGACTCACTATACCAAGGGCAGCAATGGGCTTTCCAACCAAACTCAGAAAAAACATGAAGATATCATGAATCAGGGGAGCAAATTAGTTCAGTATTTTTTTTAAACTGTTTTTTTGTGTGTGTGTGTGAGGAAAATCAGCCCTGAGCTAACATCTGCCAATCCTCCTCTTTTTGCTGAGGAAGACTGGCCCTGGGCTAACATCCATGCCCATCTTCCTCCACTTTATGTGGGACGCTGCCACAGTATGGCCTGACAAGCGGTGCATAGGTGCGCGCCCGGGATCTGAACCGGTGAACCCCGGGCCGCCACAGCAGAGCACGCGCACTTAACCCCTTGCGCCACCCGGCAGGCCCCAATATTTTTTTTTTTCTTTTTTTTTTTTGTGTGTGAGGAAGATCAGCCCTGAGCTAACATCCATGCTGAATCCTCCTCTTTTTGCTGAGGAAGACCAGCTCTGAGGTTTAACATTTTTAAGAGCGTCTTTCTCACTTCCGGATAAAGTTTCAGACCTCACATAAGAGAGTACAAACCTCTACAGTCCAGTCCCCCAAGGAATTTCTCTAGGCCCCTGTCCTCTTGATTATGTTTTCTCCATCTTATTGGATCTGGTTGTGCTCTGGCCCTTTGGGTGGACAATACATTGGAATCATGCTTGGGGTTCTTGGCCCCATCTTCTTGTCTACACAAAGCTTTTCCAGTGTCCCTTGGTTCCATGCCTTGCTGTCTATTCATTATCTCATTTAGCACAACATTAACTCAGGTTGGAGCCCTGTGCCTGCTGCCTGCCTAAGAAGAGACTTTGTACACCAGCTGGGCTCCAGGCACCTGGGTTCCTCTGAGGCTTCAGAATTTATTAGCAGCAATTCCCAATGTTAGGAAATCTTATTCTATGCAAAATAATATTAATTGAAATGAGTAAGTCTCAAAAGATGACATATGATACTTTTTATAAAGTTAAAAACAACTAAAATATTATTTTCATTGTATTATACATAAAATATTACATATCAAATGAAACTATATAGAAAGGAAAGCAAAGGAATTAAAAACACAGAATTCAGAATGATAACTACTTCAGGAACAGGGGGACATGGGGTGGGATAACATATAGTTAGATGTAGGCTATTTCTAGCTTTCATTCTGAGCATTCTTTTCCATAAGCACTTTACTGAAATGCCTCTTCCTCCCTTCTCTTTCCATGCTGAACAGTTCACGTCTTCCTTTAGTGTTGCAACACTGAACAATAAAACAACTACAGGTTGGTAATACCTGAGCCACAATTGCTGCTAGCTCTTTGCAGGCAAGCTCTCCTGTCTTTCCTTTCAATACATGGTCTGAGGCATGTGTATCACCAGGCACCAGGCAATTCCTCACACATACTATCACAACCACCACTGCTTCCCCACTTCATAGGCCTAAGGATGTATGGGGAGTCTATAAATGCAGAATGACTTATAATGGCAAAAGGGAGAAAATTCTGAAATAGAAGACTGGTTTAAGGAAATGAATTGCTCCATTCTCACAATATAATGACCAAAAAATGGGGATAGGTTGGAGGAGAGGACTCACTCTGCAACTTCTATCTTCATTTCTCCTTTGATATAGACTAGTGAATACCTTGCCTTTATTATCACTGGCTAGAGGTTTTATCGCAGTCTGCAATCACCAGTCACGAAAGAAACACATTCAGGTTATACAGAGTGAAACTGAAACAGGGATCAAGCTATCTGGGGTTACAGTTTATCCAGAGTCAGGCCATTTTGGTAACATAGATTAGATAACAGTCTGTTTTTTTTTCCAGCTTAGTGGTAAAATCTTATTCAGAGATCCTTAAGTTTCCCCATCTCTCAGGTTCGTCCTATCTATGGTCAGGTCCTGATCTCTGAGAGGATCTAGTCTCCTGCTTTCAGCCTAGAGGGAGGTGAATTTAATTCTCTGAGTAGACCAGTAACCACTGACCCCAAACTATACTTCCAGCTAAGGTTGAAACAAACATTCATTGGATCTATGACTTAAGTTCCCCTGATGCCCAAATCCCATTGCATGAAAATCTTATCTGGTTTTTTTAACCAATGCTGCCTCATGCCCAAAGGCCAAGTTCCAGCTATCTCCACTGTTCTCTGGGAACATAGGCCATTCTGTCTGACCCAGGGAGGTTAGAAGGGCACCTACTTTCTCAGTCGCAGTTACCTTTTAACTATTAACCATAGCTATTAGAATATATTAACTAACCCCATCTTGGTTTTATAGTGCCTTTATCACATGGAGACACTAGCAGTAAAGCAATTTAAAACTCTCTTTCCCTCCCCCTGCCTTTCCATACTCCTTCATTCTCATCCTGGTCATTTATCCACTCTCCCTCCCACCTTCCATTCTTAGCTTGAAGAATCTATGAGTCTAAATAGATCAGAACAGTAAGGAACCTGAAACATCTACCCACTTCTCTTATTTCAAAGATGAGGAAACTGACTCTTATTCATCTTGTTTATTTCCTAGGAAAGTAGAGTGAGAAAGAAGTCAGAAAAGGGAAGATAAAATCATAAATATATATACATCCTTCTTCTTGAAGCTTTTCTTTTATTGAAATAAAAACTTTGGCACTTACTGGACAAGGACTCTCTCTCACCTGGACAATCCAGCACAATACAAAGTCGTGAGAGCAAAATGGTGCTGGAGAACAAAGTTGGCACAGTCTCTGCCTCTGATTCACCAGGTCCTCTGTGGGCCCACCCTGCCCTTCTCTTTCTCAGGCCAGACATTTATTCAACAAACACGTCTTTAGTAAACACTAAAGCTATTCCTCAGGCTAAGGATACAGGGGTGACTTTACCCTCAAGGAACTTACAGTCCAGCAAGAAAAAAAAAATTACTATTTAGAAATTACAACACAAAATGCCTACATATTAAGAATATTGCAATATGAAGAAAGGTAGCACAAAAAAGAGGGGGAAATAATCTTTTCCTAGAACTGTCAGGAAGTTTTCCAGAATCAACATCTGAGGTGAGGTTTTAAAGATAAGTTTATGTTTGCAACATGGACGGGGCAGGGAAGGCCACTTAATGCAGGCAGAACAGCACATGCAAAGACATGGAAGAATGAATGGTATTTTGATTTGGGAACAACGAGCAGTTATGCATTACCAGAGCATAAAATATGAAGAGCGGCAAAGATAAAAGAAAAATACTAAGAAAGGGTTAGGTTACGAAGTACCTTGTAGGTTTTGCTAAGGTGATTGGATTTTATTATATATAAAATACCAAGCAATAAATAATTTTACACTGGAGAGAAATGAGCAGACTTGTGATTCAGAAAGATCACTTTGACAACAATGTAAAGCAGTGCTTTTTAAAATTTAACATACATTCAGTACACCTGGAGATCTTGTTAAAATGCAGATTCTGATCCCCAAGATCTGAGGTGAGGCCCAAGATGCCGCATTTTTGATATGTTTCTGAGTGAAGCTAATGTTGTGGGTCTTTGGACCACACTTTGGGTAGCAAGGGTACAGGATAGATTAGTGGGAGATAAAGCTAAACTCAGGGAGACTAGTCGTGGGACTAGCATAATATTTTAAGTCAGCAATGATGATGACCTTAATTAAGAACTGTCAGTGAAGAAAAAAAAGGAAATGGTTATAGAAATGTTTAAAATCAAAAGGATCAAAGACTGACTGCGTGTGAGGGTGTGATAAAAAGAAAGAACTCAAGGATGATACCAAGTTTCTCACTTGGGAGTCTGGGAGATAGGGATGGGGTTGCTACCAACCAAGATAGGGAATTTAACAGTTCCAAAGATGATTAGCCAGGGTGTGGAGACTGGGCAGAAACACATAACAGAGCAAGGTGAGTGAAATTGGATATGCTATAAAATATCAAGACCTAAGCTAGATTTTAAAATCGTTAAAACAATGACAGAGAATAAATTCCCTATGTGTTGGCATAGAATGAAAAGAGAAGGAGCCTGAGGGTTGACCCCCTATGGCGTATCACTAGCGAGAGAGTAGATGAAAAAGATTTAGATACAGAGGTTGAGAAGCGACAATTGGGCAGAGCAGGACAGAGTGGTATCTCGAGAACTAAAAGGGCCGAGTTTCAAAGGAGTGGGCGATGATGTCAAGTAGAGAAGTCAGGTAAGAGTAGGACTGAGAAACGTCCCATAAGCACATCAAAGTCTCCCTGCCCCTGATCACCACCATGGAGTTGTAGAAAAACCAAAACAAAAGTAAATACACAGAGAAAGACTAAAACATTCTTTCCTAATCCACTGGAAGATCCCCAACAACTCTCTGAATACTTTAGTTTCCCCATCTGTCTTGCAAATCTAAAACTAAAATCTTCTTAAGCTTAGCCCCAAATTTCTTGCTCTCTTAGGTTTAATGATTGTATTTTGCCACCTTCCAAGGAAGGAATTTGGCAAGGGGAGTTTGCAGAGAGCTATCCCTCAATTTATGAAGTCATCAGCAAAAATCCACGTGACAAGTTATGAAAAAGATTGAATGCTTTGCAGGAGGCATATGTCCCTTCGTCAGATTTTCATAATGAGTGGTGGTGATGGTGGTGTGTGTGTGTCTTAGGGCAGGGGGGAGAACCGAAAGGGAAACTGGGGCAGGCAGTGGGGAGGGAAGCCAGGAAGGTGTGGTGTAGCATTGCCAGATAAATACAGGACACTCGGGGAAAATTGAATTTCATATAAAAAATGGATAATTTTTAGTATAAGTGTGTCCAGTGCAAATTTAACTGGGTATCCTGTATTTTTATTTGCTAAATCAGGCAACCCTAGCATGATGACCATAATACGTTCAGTAATAGGATCCAAGTAAGGTCTGACTTCCAACTGGGGGCTCTAAATACCTTACACATTATTGCCTATTAGCATCCTTGAAATAATGAAGTCCCTAGTCACAAGCCAATAAAAAATAATTCTGCACAGAAACCAAAAGGTTATATGAGAAGGCCTCTTAAATAGCTTGTAAGATCTGAGTTTCTAGATCCCTATAACCACAGAAAATATTTGAAAAATATACTTATGGAAAACAAGAGAAGCCGCCCACCTCCCATCTCCCCAAATCTAGAATTAGGAGGAAAACCAAGTGCTTACGAGGCTGTAGCTCTTGCCATGGAGTAGCCATACAAGCTATGGACATCATAGTGAAGGCCCCAGTAAAACTCCACATCCATGCAGAGGGTTCCTTCAAAAAGCAAGCGGTCCAGAACTCCTGCAGGGAAATAACCCATCAGTGGGGCACTTTCCTATCAACCAACTCTAAGAAAATAACCACCCATCATTCGCTTCCTGGTTATTGTACCTTCCCTACCAGTCTCTACCTGACAAAATCCTTTCCAGATTTTAAATTCTATCCTAAACGCTACTTCCTACCTGGGACCTACACTAAGCATCTCACTGAGATAGATCATTAAAATTAATTTGCATTCCCTTGAGCTCAGGAAGAATGGGGCTGAGTGAAGGCAACTGAGAAACAAGCTCAGAGCAATGAGAAGTTGATCTGAGATGAAATATAAATAAAGCACACACATTTACCTACGTATATTTAATTAAGAGGAATTGAGTATATAAGGAAAAGATATGAGGGCAGTGAAAGGGGAACACTTTCACTCTTATATTACAGTCATTCACACCCCAGTCACACTTTTAAAAAAAATGAGATATGATATTTGGATGGTTTCATGAATAAGAACTCAGATCCTGCTTCTAGAAATCACTATAGTTACCTTATTTTTCCTTTCTCATGCCTGAAATGCTCAACATATTTTCCACCTTGGCCTGCAAGCTCCTTCTTTACCTTCTTCTCCTTGTAAAGCAACAACTGGGGGCTATATCTGCCCTCCTTCATGAAGTCTTGCCTGTACATAGGACCTCAGTATGAGGCACAATTCCAGAGAGTGGTGAAACCAGGAAACACTGAGGTTGGGCTGGTGGGAAAAACCAGCCCAACAGAATCAGGGTCTGGTGTCAGAAATTAGGTTGAATTATAAAACATAAAGAAAATTATATTTCTGGCACAGCTCAGTTTGTGGCATGAGATTCACAGCCACTTCAATTATAAGAAAAGACACTAACATTTTCCCTGGGTCAAAGGTAATTTATCTAAATCTTTATCACGCTAACGTGTACTGTCCAGTCCTGTAAAGGTGAGAAGCAGACCAGCTATGAGGCACAGCAACTAGTCATAAGCAGGTAGACATAATTCTGGGAGGTAGGGAGCAGGATGCTTGCCAGAAGCGGGCAGAAGGTGATTGGATTGCAGTTTTCTGTCGGGAAGAAAAAAAAAAACAAACTTGGTTTTGGCTAAGAAGAAGATTAAGAGATTAAAAGGGAAACATGATAAATTGATCCATAGTGAAAAAAATTAGGAGAATATAGACTGAGCAGAGAAGAGTGAAGAATAAACAGGGGAAGCAAATAGCAGATTTTGCAAGAAGTTAAATGGCTTGAAGTCAAGATTCCTCCTAAAAACATTCCCTGCTCCTTCAATGACCAAAAGGGGCTAAAGAAACAGCTAAACCTTGGTCCAAGGGTGCAAGTGAAGTGGACAAACCAAAATAAACTGGCCAGCTGAGACTGGCCGGATGCTCACCAAACCTGTGTTCTCTTCCTGGGAGTATAAGATTATATTCCACATTTTCACATGAAGTTAAGCTGAGACAATGTGATTAGATTCTGGCCAAAGGAATGTGAGCAAATCGAATACACCCCACTTCCAGACCTGTTCGGAAAACTCCCTCTATCCTCTCTCTCCTGTGCTTAGGAAACTGGAAACAAGACTCTGCAGTGGGAGAACCAGGCAATGGAAGTAACTAGATCCCTGAGTCACTGTTTGGTTGAGAGCCATACATCCCACACTAGAGTACTATATGCACAAAAAAATAAACTTTTATTATGTTAATTTACTGAGATTTTGGGGCTCATTTCTTTCCACAGTATAATCTATTCTATACTGTTGCTCGCGCGTGAGCACGCACGCACACACACACACACACACACATTCTTTCAAGATCAGGAATTGGAGAATTGACTTTGTGTAGAAATGAGGCTTAAAAACAGAAAGGACCTAAAAGGAACCATTGATGCTTTAAACTGTTGCCAATGAGCTAAAAAAAAAAAAAAAAGTTAACGTTATAGATTTATTTCAATGGAAGGTAGTTTGTATCTTAAAGTATACCTATATTCTCATAAAGTTTAAAACTCAACCACTTGTAGGAGGGATTTGGAAGTAGTGAACAGGACGGAAGAATGCAGAAGTCTACAGAGGTGGCACAGTCACAGGAGGCACACTTTCACCACATGCTTGCTCTTGGATTATGGCAGCAAAAGGTATCAGAGACCAAACAATGCAGCAAGGTCTCCAGTAGAGGAGTGGTCAGGGTGTTTGATGGGGAGACGTCCCTTCAACTGTGAAGTGAAATTGTTCTTGGACACATTGAGTACTACTGAGGTTGTTTTAGACACGTCCATTGCCTATATCATTAGTAAACAGGAGAAAACTTACGAGGAGTGAAAGGAGGAAGGTTCAAGTTGTTTGATTCACACCCCTGATCAGAACTTTGGAGAAAACTAGATACTTCATCCATTTCCTTCAAAGACACAAAATACACAAAATGGAAAACGTCGCTGACCTATAGTTAGTTGTTGAGGAATGTTTACTGAGCAAGAAGCCCGATATCTGGGGTCTCTTATTAACTGATTTTGGGATCTTGAGTAATCTTCGTAAATGTTCTTGACCTCTGTTTCATCTTTTGGATTAGATTGTGTCTAAGGTGGCTTCCAACTCCAAAATGATATGGGGCACATTTTACCTTTTATACATTGATTTCAATCAGTTAACTAAGAAATACCATTCCAGAGGCTGAGTCTTACCTATGTAAATATTGTGATTTTTATTGTTGCTGTTATTATTTCAGTATTGTTTTAAAGAATCTAAGACAGGGTAATATTTCTATTTTATAATTTCCCTGTCCTTGATTCCACTCAGTGCAGGCCAAGAAGAAGGTATAATTGAGATCAAATCTACTTCTTCCAAATGGATTAAACATAGGTGATGCCTAATCCTGCTAACAAACAGAGAGAATCTTTCAAATTTCAAAGAAATATCACCACCTAAAAAATAATAGAGGCTTAGTAAATTAATCTCTAATGATTAACTTTAAATTTTAATGAATCAGTGCAAGAAATAGTAGCAATTATAGCTTTTAATAAAACAGTATTTTTAAGTTGAAAGACAGTCAATGGAGGAAAAAGCTGAGGCCATGAGAAAGTAAAGAACTTACTCAATAAGAACTAACCAGTTGGTGGTAGATCCAGAATTAAAATCCAGAGTTTTGAGGGGTCTAATTTACTCCATATAAGCTCAGCATTAGGTAAAAAGGTTTTAAATACCACGATGTCAAGCAAATCATTTTATTACAGATCAGGGTCAAAGTTCATCTCAAAACTTGGAATATCTCTTTCCAAAAGAAGTTTGATCCTGGAATAACAACTTACAATCCACACTCCATCAAACTCCAGAGTTTCATGAAATTCATTGAACTGCTCTATCCACCACTGAGTACAAGCTGGATTACTATAATCGGGAAAGACTGTCCATCCGGGATATCCCTGGAGAACAAAGGAGAAGGCTGTGAATTCGTTTGATGGTTCACTTATGCATTTATTGCTGGCTACTATTTCTTCGACTAGAAGCCTCATGCATCTCATCATTTTTGAATCGAAATTTGTGACCCTACCCCAAAAATTAAGTAGTAAAATAGATGCAAGGAATCAAAGGAAGAAAAAAGAAAAGGAAAACAACTGATTAAATAGATAAGAAACCATCAAATGTCTTTTTTCTATTAAAAAAAGATGGTAGTAAAATTCCATTATGTCAGGCCAATTGGGGGAAGAACTATTTAATATACTGGGAAGTCTAACAAGATAATATTTTAGAAGAGAATGATTGAATTCATTTAATGTGTTGTTAACCAAACGTCATCTAAAACCTGCTTTGAATCATGACGTTTATAAATAATACATTGGTTTTTTGCATATAAATAACCATTTTTAAATGGTTAAATAAATTTTGTGTATATTACTCAGGTCAAATATTTCTTATCCTATCTCCTCTTCCTATCTATTCTTATCGAAAAGTAGCTTTTAAAGTTTTCCGAAAATAGCACAAAGATATAGCCATAGCCGAATTATTGAAAATTTTGACTTGATAGGTATAAGCTTTTGTGCATACATTCTTGCTAATTTTCCTAACAAATTTATATGTTGTCATTTAGGGACAAATTTAAGCTCAAGTAATATAATGAATATATATATATTTAAAAATGCAGAGACTTCTTAAAACTCAAGATGGGAGCTTGAAATTCCCACTTTAAGGGGATTGAACTCTTGGTCCTTTGGTTTAGGTGATGGCGTACCAAAGAATAATTAAAGGTAATTTGGGACCTCAGGAAACAGGCAATGTGGCAAAGGAGTCACCTACAGCAACATTCTACCTAGAATAAGCCCAGCAAACTTCATTGTAACCAAATACCTTTACAATAAACCCTCACCTGCCTCCACTACTACTACATCTGCCAACATCTTAAATCAAATCACTTATGTTATTTTTTGGTCAATGAAGGGAACCATTTAATTAAATTCTTGTAATTATATGCAAATTCCTAATTCTATGCCACTCAAATATGAGTACTATGGAAATGAGTCACAGGTCTAGATAACCTACTTTTTAGATAACCAAAATAATTTTTATGTGACCATGGCCTCTAATTTTGTACTTATATATGAATATCAGTCTATCTGATATTTTAGTAGTTCACTTCAAACAAAACAGTAAAAGCAAAGAATTGGTTTGTAGAAAGAAGGAAACTTCTCAACTGTTTCATGAAAAGTTAGACTCAATGAAAAAGAAAGTAAATAGAATTAAGTATCGTAAATAAAGTCAATGACAGGAATTAAGTGAGCAGTTAGGTAAGGGGACATTGATAACACTGAAAAGACAGTTTTACAGAGTAAACTGCCCAAGAACAACAAGAATTGCAGCCACAGGAACTTTCAGATTAAGTACTGGTTTCAGTAAATCTCACATAATCCAATCATGTAGGGCTGACTCTATGCATAACTAGAATAGAAGGTTGACTTGGTGATTTGATTGAAAATACTCTAAAACGCTCAGCTGCCCTAAAAATAGGTTTCTGAGCAGCCTACTCCAATGCCTGAAATTGCTACCCTAGAATAAAGACTAGGCTTTATCTATAAGTCTCATGTAAATTAAACATATATTAGCTGAGATAGGTTTAAAAGTAGCCTATGAGCATCTTGTTGTATTATCATAGTTGAATTTATTGTCTTGAGAAAGAGAAAGAAATTGGGAGGCATTAGGACTTTAAGAATAAATGAATTTTCTTCTATGAACATATTGCTTCTCAATTATGCATAGTATTAAAGGGATGGGGCCAGCATTTTAGAGACTAGATCTTAATTATTCCCATCACAAAAAAAGAAATGATAATTATGTGACATGATAGAGGTGCTACCTATTGCTACAATGGCAATCATATTGCAACATACAAATATATCAAATCAACATGTTGCACACCTTAAATTTACACAACGTTATATGTCAAATATATTTCAATTAAGAAATAAATCCTTCAGAATTTTAATCTTTCTGCTATTACATCTACTGGTTTGAAAATAATAATAAAAGAAACCTCTAAAGCCATGAAAACAGTAATGATACTATAATTTGCCTTCCACTCATCTTCATACCAGAAGTATAAACTTCCCAAAATGTAATTTACTCTGATTTTCTTGAGAAATTACCTGCCCAACGACAGCGCCATTGTTCCCCAAGATCCATACTCTCTTTTTTCTTCCATTCACATAGGGCTGGTAGTCAGAGTCATTTGAGATGCCAGGATTCTAATAAATAAATACGATAATAAATACGAATTTTGTAAATGTCTTTTGCACTTTGAAAGGAAAAACTAGACAAGAGAATTAAGTGTTTGAACATACCATAATAATTACATATTTCATTCCATAGCTATGTAACTCCTCGGTAAAATTTGAGAGACCAGGGAAAGCCTCTTCATCAACAGTGAAATCTTTATTTCCATCCATGTAGTCTATGTCAGAATACTGGACATCCTGAAAGATAGTGCTGGTCAGTTAGAACCCAGGAAATATCACCATGCTGATGGTAAGTATTATACCTCTAGTTCTTAATCATTAAAGCTGAAGCTATGTTTCTTAATCATCCTGGAACTTCCAGGACTTGGCTATCTCCTAGGAGTAAATAAGCCCTTTCTGAAAGATGCAGTGCTCTTAGGATGCAGTTTTATCTCTTCATCCTGACAGTTGCATGTCACAAGGTATCGGGAGGAGCTTGAGGATAGGGACTGTGTCTTGTTCATCCCTGTTAACTTCAGAGCTTGGACACTTGATATAAAACATATGCTCTTTAAATATTTGTTTGAATGAGTATATTAATAATGTTATAATCATGAACTAACTTGGACTCTAAACTTCAAGCTAGAATATATCATAAGAGAAGAAAACGGTCTTCTTGCCCTATAAAACTGCTGGAGTAATAATTAACAAAGATAAATGAGAAAGGGATAGAGCTTTAGTTAACCAAACTCTCATACATACATTATTTTTGTGTTTGCACACCAACCTGTGAGGAGCAGGTGTTGTTCTTAGTGAGAAGATTGAAACGTGAAGGGGTTGTGACAAATCCCTAGGTCATGTGCATGGGCGAGTGGGCCTTGACTGGGGCTTTGGTGATAGGCCCTTTGACTCCAGATGCTCTTTTTTTCCCAACATGCCACATAGCTCAAAGATAAATGAAAATATTCTACGTAAGTGTTCCCTATGTAGCCATGCATTAGAAGACTCTAGCTTACAGACCTGAAGGATAATGCGACTTGCGGCCTGTTGCCAATGCAACATCATCTGTTCTAACACTGGGCAGTCATTTAAGACCCACATGTCCTCCACAGCCACATGGCGAGAAAGATCCCATCAATGGAAGAAAAGCTCATTTGTTGCTGAATCAGCAACACCTCAAAAAAGCCCTTCCCATCAGAGGCATGGGGATAGACTGAAACCAAAGCCACATGCAGTCAAAAGAGCTACTTTTGAAACCTGGTCCAGCTACTTAGCTAGCTGCAGTGACTTTAGAAAAGTTATTAACTGTGCAGTGTCTCCATTTCCTCACTTACAAAATACCAATAAGTGTGAGTTAACCATGAATGTAAAAGCACTTTGTAAAACAATAAAGGTATGGCAAGATTTGGCCTGATTCCTCCTAGAATTGGATGTCTGCAGACGGCAAATAAGGGAGAAGTAAAATGAAACACGTAATTGATTCCCCTTGACACCAAAACAACACAGTGGGCATGTTTTCTCACAGGAAGAGTTCACCTCCCTGCCTGCCCTCATTGCTACTCTAAGAGGGGATTGAAAAATCCTGAGATCAAGCCAAAGTCATTTCCATCTGCACAATCTTCCTTCCAATGCTCACCAAATATGTGCTTGTACCTCAGTTCCAAAGATCTAGCCCAAAATACACAGTTTTTATAACTTCATTAACCACAAGTTATGCATCTCTGGAAGGACTTATCAAACATTGTACAGTTAATAATTATCTTTTAATTTACTAGTGGATATTGAACATCATAAATACTTTGTAACCATAGAACTTTCAAAATTAGTCCGCTAGTTCTGGAAGGAGTATACAAGGTCACTACGAGAAACTCGCTTCCTGTAAGTCATAATTATAATCATCAGCCCTCATTAACCATGTCATCCCAGGTGCTGCTTTCTTTTATAAAATAACAGCTAACTTGGACAGCATTCATCCTCTGTGCTACATGCTTTAAATGCATAATATAAGGCATTCCTCACTACCAGCCCACCAGACTTAGTTTTACTTCTCATTTTATAAAGGAGGAAACTAAGACACAGAGATATTAATTAAGTAGCCCAACATTGATAGAGCTAGGAAGAAGTAAAGCTAAAATTCAAAACCATATCTATCTGATCATAAACTGTGCTCTTTCCCTCATGAGATAGGTAATTTAGCATGTAAATTTCTGACAGTAGGTATATCTATCTATCTATCCATCCACCTATCAATATATCTTTATTTTTTCCTAATAAATTGAATTAAATGCAAAAAATAAAAGATAGGAAATGGTGCCTTATGCGTGATAAGAGAAGTTCCAGCTTACATATGGGATCCCAGCTGCACGATTTCGATCTACAACCTCTTCCAATCCCTCGATGCCGCCATAATTCCTGCGACTAAGCTGGAACCCAAGACTCCAGTAGGATGGCAAGAATGGTCGTCCAACAAGCTGAAAAAATAAAGAAGTGTCTAAGAATTTGAAATAAACATTGTTTGTAGCACTATGTCTGACACAGAAAACACTGTCTCCGTTTCATTTTCCATAAAGTCCCCAGATCTAAAAATGTCAGAGCCAGGAGTAATCTCCTAGGGTAATTTGCAAAATTCTACAACTCACATCTTTCTTTACTAAGTACCTAAATGTATTATAGACAACTGCAACATCAGAAGAGAATGATTTGCAGAAGATTCGTGAATAATGTCATTTGAGGGGGAAAGAAGTAACATTCCTTCACTCAATAAATATTTTCTGAGTGTTTATGTTGTGGCAAGGACTGATGTGGCCACTTGGGATATAGTGGCATAAAGCAAACAGAAGTTTTTGCTCTTATAGAGCATAAAGGCAATAAATAAAGGTCTAATATAACCTCAGATAGTGGTATGTGTTAAGGATAAAGGAATAAGGACCAATAAGATTAAGAGTGGGATGGGTGAAAAAATACTGGACTGTGTTTAAAACCCAAGTCTACAATTGCTCAAGCCAACATTCTGAGAAGATTACCCAGACAGAGCCCTGTCTCACATTGTTCCCTAAGAGCGCCTGCTCTCCAATATGTGAGTCCCCTCAGCACGGTGCCTTCTCTCATGCCTCTGAATCCCCATACAGTTTATTTGCACATCATTAATGACATTTATTATATGGCATTTCCTAATACAATTATTTCAGGCTGTGTCATATTTCTCCTGATTGATTATAAATCCACTGGCATCTAGGATTATAGTTCATATGCCTTTATGTTCATCTTGAATGAATCACTTCATCTTTCTGTACCTGAGTTTTTTCATCTGTAAAGTAGGAAGTTTAGGCTAAATGATGTCTTAAGGTCCTTCCTGTCCTACAGTTTGAATCAAAAATAAACAGCACAATTCCTTTTACATGGTTTCTTTTCACTAAATTTCTACTTATTGAATAAACAAATAAACTTTGCTGATTTGTGGCCTTGGATCTTTGGAATGAGTGATCACACATGGATGGACTATGAGTACCAGCAGGTAACTGACTTATTTTTGCATTTCTCAAGCCTTGCACAGTGCCTCTTTAGCATGCAGAAGGCACCCAATAAATGTGCATCAAAATAAACATACATGAATAAATATGAATGAAAGACCCTCAACCCCAACATTTATAATCCATAGTTTACCCATAAGTTTTATTTTTCTCTTGTTAATTTATAATGAGTGTATGAGATAATAACAATAAATAATGACTACCTAAACGCAAAGCCATACCTCCAGGTATTCCTGAACCACTTGTTCTGGAGTGTCTCCCAGGAACACATAAAAGTCAAGAATGCCCCCGATGGTGCGGTAAGTGATTGCAGGAGCGGGCTGAAGGGTGACCTCTGAAAGGATTAAACCTAGAGTTAGAATTTTATAGCTGAAATATACTCTTCTGAGGTATCCAAAACAGTCTCAGGCTCATTTGAAAGAGATGAAAATCACACATGTCCTTTTTTCAGATAATTGCTGAAGTTAATCAAAATATTAAATGAGCAAAACACCAATGAAGAATTGATTTTTTTAAGAGCAAGAAAAAATTCTACTTTAATCTGGCCATATAAAAATACAAACATCTGGGATTTGCAAGTGATTTAACCTAAAGTAAAAGTTTTTAAAACCTTAATAGATGGGTTTAATGACAACAAAGAATAAAAATAAACTCTTAGTAGAGCATCATTAGTCCAGAAGCTGGAGAAGGAAGATTCTAGAGGGATGGGAAGGGATGGGCTATGACCAACAGTCTACAAAACACAGCTTGTTGTCTAAAGATGGACAGCATGGTTTACATGTTGAAATCTACAGCTATCTTTGAAACGTGTCTATCAATTGATTCTATCTACAGAATATTCTGGGAAACATTACATCAAAAGAGAACGCTGAAGCAGTTTACAATGAAAATAGCTTTCAGTATGAACTGGATTTGTAGACAGGTTAACCTATTTTCGGGTTCCAGTTTCTACAGAAACATTCTAGGTCCAATATGCCTTCTGTTAAACAGTGATCTCACCATGAAAGTCATTTTTATAGAAGCAGCGTCCCAAAACTTATTCCTGAAAAGATAAAAAGATGCTTCCTACCCATAGCATTACTGTTCAACAGAAAAACCCCGAAAGAGGAGCCACTGGTGTCTTCAAGGCACAAGAAGAATGTATGAGCTCCATATAGATTAATCATGCCCTGCCAAAAAAATGAAAAGAAATAATTGCAGTTTATGTTGAACATGTTTTTATTCACCCTAAAACAAAATCAAAAACCATACACAACACGTACTTGGTCAACACTTGACATAGTTTAGTATTGTACCAAAAAGGTATTGAAATGGTAACATCAACTGGTAAATGGATCAACAAAATATGGTACATCCATACAACGGAATACTATTAGTAGTAATAAGAAATGGGATATTGAAACACGCTTTAACATGACTAAACCTCATAAATGTTATGCTAAGTGAAAGAAATAGGCACAAAAAAGATATATATATATATATATTGCATGATTACATTTATATGAAATTTCCAGTAAAGCTCCCTGAGTGACGTCGCAAACTTAGACCCTAGCGTAGGGCAAAAGTACTGATAATGGTAAACTCCAGGAAAGGAGCAAAAAGAGATATGTTACTTTGCAGCATGATATAAATTAGAGAAGACAAGCAGGCCTATGCAAAATAAGCTAGATTTAAAATTATAGCCAGGAAGACTCATGGCATCAACACTTGGATAGAATACAGACTAAATTAAAAATATTGAAAAGAAAGAAGAAAGTGGAGGTAGGGAGAGAAAGAAAAGAAAGAAAGGAAAAGAAAAGAAAAGAAAAAACTTGAATCTAATCTGTAACTATATAACTCAAGAATTTCAGCTGTGGAAAGCTAAGCTTAGTATGATGCTTAGCATTCCACGTTTGCCAGGGTCCTTGACGAAGGATTTTAGAGATTGTGCTGGCCATTGTTCTTTGTTTTGTTTGGTTCAATAAGTGTGCTCCCTTCACTGCATCAGATACTGATGGGTGAGCCAGTTAATGTGCTACTTGCTTTGTTCTTCTCCTGTGGAATATGAATGCAAAATTTCAGTTCCTTTGCAACATACATCAACCTGCAACTCTTGTACAGATCTAAGAAACATCATCAGCACGAGGGAGGCTTCAGGACATGCTCTACAAAGCCATGCTACGTGTTGTCCATGGACTGGTACCTCCCCCAAACTTTTTGCTTTAAGTTAGCAACAAGGTAAGTACAAAAATCAAGAGAAAGAGTTTAGAAACTCTTTTATAGTAATTTAAAAGAGTAATTTTATGCCTGTTCAATCTAAAATTCAGACTTGTATTTTGTATGTCTTTGAGTATTTTTATTTCATTTTCTCAGTAATATATTTTAATTATATTTTACAAAATTACTGCCCATGCTGGACTGAAAGAAAGAGAAAGGAGGTGGGGGTGTGAGAGAGAGAGATAAGGAGAGAGAGAAAGAAAGAAACAAGCAAAGAGAAAGAAAGAAAAAGAAACTAATCTTTTACTACAGATAAACTCTTCTCCCACTTTAACATGCAGGTGATTCATTTGTGGATCTTGTTAAAATGCAGACTCTGATTCAGTAGGCCTGGGCCACAGCCTGAAATTCTGCATTTCTAACAACCTCCCAGGTGATGCCAACTCTGCTCTTTCTGGAAGGTACTTCAATTAGCAGAGACCTAGAACAATATTGAAGCTGCGAAAAGAGGCATTTTTTTATCTACAAAGTTCTACTGAGAAAGGCTCCTGGTGAAGCTCTCCCCTAGATAACTACTCAGTTATTAAAGACAGATATAGTTATTTTGCAGAAGTATTTTATAATATATATTAGGCTAAAATATAGTCATTAAATTATAAATTTAAATTTCTTTTAACAGGGAGATGTTTTTAAAGATCAATATATTACTAATTGTAAGTTTATAAACCTCAAGAACAAGTACATATTCTCCAACTCAAACAGATCTACATTGGGCAAAATAATATATAGATATAACTCTGTACGTTACTTTCTGGAAAGGAGGGAAGATATTCCTCACTGTGAGCAATACGCAGGAGGAAAGGCGCCTCACCTCAGTGGGGGTGGCGTCCCGGGTGAAGATGGGCCAGGTCTTCCAGGTCATGTTGTGGCGGTACTGCTGGTGCACGTGTTCCCCGAGCCCATACACGTTGGCGCTGGGCAGTCGGAGAGACAGCTGCAGGTACTGCTGGGCGAACTGGAGGGGCCCGATGCTAGTGTCCAACCTGGGCATGGAGGAAGAGCGAGAGTCATCCAACAGCTCCCTCTGCCAGGAAACTGCTCCTTTCCCTGTACACTTTGAGAAGAGTCGCTTCAGGTGTTATCATCCACTTTCATGCTACCTTTGAAGGCCTTCCTAGGGTGTCCCTGGTTCTTTATTTCTAGAGGAGCATAGCACTGGAGATGTGATACCAGAAACTTGCGTTGGATGACTGGGAGAAGAGAGTAATGCAGCTTTGCATTTGCTGTGCATCTACTTCATGCCAAGCACTACTCTGGGTACTTTATAAATGTCATCTCAGTACATGTAGCAACAGTGGATATTTTGATTCCCTTCCTATGGGCAAGGTCTCTGAGGCTGATGAGGCGAGGTACTGTGCCCAATATGACAGAGCTACCTGGTGATTTGCTGGTGCCAGGATCTGAATACAGGTTTTACTGACATTAATCCCTTTATTTTCTCCAGTACAATTTATGGTTTAAGCTCCAGTGGTTGTTAGGTGCTTGATAATAGATTTCTCAGGAAACAATAATTTGGAATGACAAACAGTGAAGTTGAGTTCTGTGTGAATGATAATTCAAAATAACAAAATTCTCTATTTCGTAATATCCATGAACAATAAGTGTATTTATATAACTTAGCAAACTAGCACATGACATTTTAGTATTCTTTGCTCTGCAATCACGACAGATTAATGTTGTTAATGATTTACAGTAATAGCTTTGACATTTTTCTGAGGTTCAAACATTTTCCCAAGTCATACTTATCTCATTGCCCACCCACAGTAAGTCAGAATAAATGTCATTGGCACTGTATATTCAGAAATACAAATAGTACTGAAAAGCTCACAAGACTCTTCCATTGCTCATCCTCATTATTTTGATGCTGAAGGGTTTATCAATGACCTCTATGCGATAGCTCAAATTGGAGGTGCCAGCAGTCCCATTAAACAGCTTAATATTTTCATGCGGGACTTCATAGCGTATGTTATTGAAATCAGTGATCTGTCAGAAGAAAAACAGAAGGAACAACTCCAGATAAGACACTTTCTTGTAGAGCAACAAACGGTTTTCACTCTCAAACAGCCCCCAATGAGAATATTTTCTATGTCTTGACCCTGTGTTTCCTGATTTGTGAGAAGAAATCATCCAATCATGTATTCCCCATCAAATAAAAATTAGCCTTCCCATCCCATTAGAAGATTCCTGCAGAGAGGAACAGCGGCATCTCTGCCTCCACATCTCTATGCAGTGCATACAGGAGAATGATCCGAACCCAGTGTAGGGGCACTGATTTCTTCAGAGATATATTCAATGATAACTACGAAACCAACCTTAAAATGAAAACGATTGGATGTCTGATATTCAGCTGTGAAGAGGGTGTCGTCAACATCATATCCAAACAGAGATGGGGATGACAACCTTTTCAACTGGGCAGTAAATCCTAGGGGTGGGTGGAGGAGAAAGAGAGAGAGAAAAAAGCTTACAGCCTTTATTTTGCAGTTAACTTATCTGAGCCATAAAGAATTGTTCCCTGGGGCAACATTAGGCCAGTGCTCACCTGTGGTTGTATTTTTGTAGCCATTGTTGACTTCATAGCCCCAGTTCCTGGGGAAGAAGCATGAAGGGACATCAGTATCTGGCCCAGGATTCCAACAGCATTTATGTTGCCACTTGCAGACAGCCTGTAACAATGGCAGAGTTAGCATTATAGGAAATGAAGGAAGGAAAGTATTATTTGTCTATTTATCTATAAACAATTTTATCCCAAGAAGAATTTAAGATAGGTCATAAGTACATTCAATCATTTATTTATTCTTCTTTTATTTATACATTTGTCCAGCCATCCAATATGCATTTATTACTTACCAGACAAGTAACTAATAATACAGATAAATAAGACACAGTTCTTGCCTTCAGCAAACTTATAGTCTAGTAGCAAATACAGACAATTACAGTATGATGAAATGAGTTCTCCAATAGAGTGTGCCCAGGGGCAAAGGGAACACACATCCCCAGCCTAGAAGGCTGCAAGTGGGGTAGGGAGGGCTTCCAGGTATGTGAAAGGTAAGCCCAGTCCTAAAGCACCAGGAGGGGTTAGACAGGTGAACAGCAGAGCAGTATTTCAAGCTGAGAAAGCAGCAAGCACGATAGACTCAGAAAAATCACAAGTTCCTTGTGCCAAGAACACTGAGTAAAAGAAATGAGGCTGGAGGCACACAATAGCCACACTATGAGTGAGCTGGATGCCAGACCAAGCAGTTGTGACTTTCTCATAAGGAAGAGTCGTGGAAATGGCTACCAATACAGCATGAAGAAATGCATTTCTAAAAAGTAAGGAAAGTAAAGCAAAGGAAAATAGATAAAATTAAGATAGAACTAAGACAGACAGTGACATAAAAAAATTCACAGTGTCCACAAGGTTTTTAAAATAAACCACAGGTGTTTTCTCAGAGTGGTTTGATTATAGATTTACAAAATTATTTTTATTTGTTGAGATGTGTTTTCTAAAGGTCCTACAATTTTCAGATTAACTGATATAAAAAAATTATTTTGTTATAACGAATAAAATAGGTGGCAAATTGAATCAAAATGTTGAAATAAACACAGGCTTCCACCTTTCTACCCAACTAAATTTACATGAAGTGACAGAAGCGTCACTAAGGAAAAAATTACAAATCCATGATAAAACAGCTAAATATAATGCAATAGGGCAGACCAGAAATGTTATGAAATTCCTGAAACATAGAAAATTGACTTTATCAAGCACTAGGGAAAAATATGTTCATAGTGTAAGACACAAGAGGAGGGAAAAAATTGCTCCAAGCCAAGTCAGTGCTGAGCAGTGGAAGAGAACCTGGGGCATAGTTTTGGATGATTAATTGGGAAGCTTTAGTATAAACATTAAGCTGCCCAATCTGACATTCCTTACAGCTGTCGGTAAGCTCTTGCTAACCGGTAGGCATCCCAAAGTATACGTTCATGGACTAAGGGGGTGAGGAGAGATGCTGGGGGCCAGAAGGCATGCAATGCACCAGCTGATAAACCACCCACTACCCCCAAACAGTCCCCATATTCTCTCCATCAGTCCTTCCCTCCCCTCCTAAATGCTCAGTGTGAACCAAGGTAAATAGGACCAGCAGTCATAGATAATTACAATCAAGAACCACCAAACATTTGAGAGAAACCAACACCATGATAGAAATGAATCAAACTTAATAAACGGAAGAAAGGAATTAGAGGAAAAAATTAATAGGAAAAATACTACAAGCCTTCAAAATAAATATAATTATTATCTTTAGAGAGAGGTACACAGATGTTGCTTCCATTTAAAAAACAATGGGAAAGTTAAGGTATTGAACAACAATATTTAAAACTCCTTAATATTTGGACCAAATAACAAAAAGGAAACAGTGAAAGAGAAAAGTGTCAAGACAAAAAAAATTGCTTTTAAATCAAGTTTAGGATTATCCCAGAACATGATGCACAAAGATAAAGCAAGGGAAAGTATGAGAGGAAGAGTAAGTAAAGTGACCAATGGACTCAGACAACAACACTCAAGTAGAAGATTCCAAAAGGAGTGAAAGAGAACATGGGTGAGGGAAGGGGAGATCAAGAAAGAGAGAAAGTGATGTTATCTATAATGAAAAACTCAATGTACAACCCAAAAAACTACAAAAGGACAAAATAAACCCACAAAAACTACATGAAAATTTAGGAAGAGTAAAAGAAACAATTAATGAAAGAGAAAAGAAGCAAATATCTACAGTCATCAACTCAAAATGTGAAATGAGTGCCTACTGTGTTCCATGTATTCACCTAAGTCCACATTGACATAGTGCTGTCAGCAAGTGAGGCAGACACCACCAGTAATTAAACAGACCTTGTTTCCACTACTGATTTGAAATGCCATTTTTATTTTAAACTAAATTTAAGTGCACGTCTGAGAATATGAACACGTGTTTTGGGACTTCCCATTAAATTCCAATGGCGTGTGTATCAATTGCTGCTATGATTCCACGCTGATAATTACTATAGTGGGAGGATATGTTTTGTTATTAGTTTGGCAGATCATGAAATCTAAAGGAGACTCTTTGAAAAGATCAAAGAAATATGAATACCTTATAAGTCCTATTTTGACAGAAAAGGAGGGAGACAAACAAGATTAGAAACAAAAATGGAGAATGACAACAGATATATAGGATTTTTTGACATAAATAAGAATTATGAGAAAACTATACAAATATTTGCCAATGAATGTGAAACTGTAATTTGAATCTTTAAATAGTAAAATATTAAATAATCAAAATTAGATAAGAAGAGAGAGAAAACCTGAAATGACCAGTGGCCATGGGAAATTATAAGAAGTAGTCAAAGACTTTTCCCTAAAAAAATTATACCTTTCCCAGATGATTTGGAGAATAGAATATTCTCATTTCATATATATATATTTTTCAGAACATAGAAAAAATGGAAAGTTTTCTGATTCATTTTATTAAACTGGAATAATTCTGGCAAAAAACTGGACAAGGAAAGTCCAGAAAACAACCAAACAAAAATATATAAGCCAATTTCACTTAAAAAAAATAGATGTGTGGGGCCGGCCTAGTGGCATAGTAGCTAAGTTCACGCGCTCCACTTCGGTGGCCCGGGGTCCATGGGTTCAGATCCTGGGCGTGGACCTATGCATGGCTCATCAAGACATGCTGTGACAGGTGTCCCACATAAAGTAGAGTAAGATGGGCATGGATGTTAGCCCAGCACCCATCTTCCTCAGCAAAAGGGGGAGGATTGGCAATGGATGTTAGCTCAGGGCTAATCTTCCTCACCAAGAAAAAAAATAGATGTGTAAAATTTTAGTAAAATGTTAGCAATTTAAATTCATTAGTGTATTAAAAGAATTAATGCATAATAGCCAAGTAAGGGTTATCAAGCAAAAGGTAAAATAGTTCAAAATTAAGAAATCTTTTAATATAATTCACAACATTGACAAAAGAAAATCTTATGATCATCTCAACATCAACAAAGTATTTTTAAAATGTAATAATGTGGTAAATTTAAATGCCTTCAATTTAAAAATCAAGATATAAAATAATAAATAGTATAATCAAATTTGCATTAAAACAAAGCAAAAAATATATAAATATGTGCAATATATACAAATATATACAAAAGAATAGAAAGATTAAGAGAAGGATACGCATAAAGCTATTGACTTGACTCTGGGAAGCGGATTTGGAAATAGAGAGGAAGCATTATGAATAGGGACTTTCCCACTTTATTCTGTACATAACTATAATGTCTGAATCACTCTTATTAAACGAATGTACTCAGTATAGATTTTGTTACTAAAAAGAAATAACACATCACAAAACTACCCATTTGGAAAAGGTACTATAGTACTGAGAAATATTTTAGATGTTAACATCTGATGTAATTGCTCTGAAAAACCACAATATGGATATAACTTAAATCAATGTTTCATGCCTATTATAAACAAAGCAATCACATTATAACAATAAAATCTTCTTAAATGCACTCATTAGTTCTCAAAATATATAGTTAATATTCCCGCCTCATCCTCTTCGGATGACAGAAAAGTCTGGAGGGGATGAGTGGAGAAAGAGTTGGGGGTTCTAGGTAACCTCTGGATGACTGATTTTCCTAAATCTGAAGCAAACATTAAGTACCTCTGCTACCTCTGAAACTGAGGTCTGTAAAGTCCAAAAGGTCAGTTTCATTGTCATAAATTGTTCCAAAGTCTATAGACCTCTATAAAAAGCGGTAGGACAAGAAATCCAGTACATTCAGATAAACACAATATTTTTGCATGCAGTTTGCCCTAACATTCCCATTGCAGTTTTAAGTCATTACCAGCATCCAAGACATCAAAGGTTAAACCTTTGAGACATATATATCTCCTTCTTCTTTTCCGTTTCCACTGTCACCACAATAACATAGACCCTCATAAACTCATGCCTGGATTATAGCAGTTGACTCATAAGTCTACTTATCTCTATTCTTTCCTTAACATCAAATTTTTCTAAAGAATATTTTCCAGTTATCTTCCAAATAGATTTTTATGTCATTTCCCACTCAGAAATTATTAACTAATAGAACTTGAGAATTGAAAATTGACTTGGAAATTATCTAATCCAACTTCCGTTTGATGCAAGGACTTTTTCAGCAAAGTCTCTGATAGATGCTTAAATTCTGTGAATATTGTGTAGCCAACTTTTCAGCAGAGTCTCTGATAGATGCTTAAATTCTGTGAATAATGTGTAGCCAACTTCTTCCAAAATCAGAAATTCCACTTTCATAATTCTTACTGCAAAGTTATGTTTTATGTTTAAATTCAGTCTCCAGAAAGTTCCTACTACATAGTAAGAACTACTACTATAGTTGCATATTGCCTTTTAGAGAAAATATACCAAACTATATTTAAAAATTAGAAAGAAAAAGGATTCTGAGTGTTACAAGACAGGGAAAAAAAAGAAAGCATATTGGAAAAAAATTTTAATGGTTCATGTTAGCAGGTAACATTATTGCATAAGAAAAATCCAAAAGAGTTTATAGACAAACTGGGAGAATTAATTAGCAAATATCAGAAGATTTCTGGTCACAAGATCAATATTTAAAAAAAAAATTTTAAATGTATATGCCAATAGCAGTCAAATTAAAATTTAAAAATAATACTTAAGTAAAATCAAACATCAAATAGAAAAAATTTGGAAAATATTTTCAAGATCTCTATACCTAAAACTTCAAAAATAAAAATCTCAAAAAATAGGGGGATATATCATGTTCTTGCATTAGAATATTCACTCTTGTAAAGATGATATCTCCAAAAATTAATCTGTAAATTTTATGTGATCACAACCAAATTTCCTGTAGGTTTTGTGAGGAAACTGATAGGCTGATTCTAAAATTTATTCAGAAATCTAAAGGATCAGAACAGGTTAGGCAATCTTGAAGAAAAATAGGAATGATTTGGAGGACTTACATAACCACATATCAAGACCTATTGTAAAGCTGTAGTAATTAAGGCAGTGTGATATTGGCAAAAGTACAGACATACTAACAATGGAACAAAATAGAGATTCCAGCAACAGACCCACACAGATAAAGATGTATGATTTACAGTAAAGGTGTCATTACAATGCAGAGGTAAAAAGATGGTTATTTCAGTTAGTGGTGATGGGTCTATTAGAAATTCAAGAAAAAAATGTTTGGACTCCTGCCTGATACCATACACAGAAACCAATCCTAGATTCATTAAAGATCTAAATTTGAAAGATAAAACAACAATGCTTTTAGAAGAAAATATAGGAATATATTTTTCTAGCCTTGGAGTAGGCAAGAATTTTTAAATAGAATACAAAATGCACCACTAAAAATTGATAAAGTGGATTTTATTAAAATTAAGAACCATTTTTCATCAAAAGT
Source organism: Diceros bicornis minor (assembly GCF_020826845.1). Lineage (NCBI taxonomy): Eukaryota > Metazoa > Chordata > Mammalia > Perissodactyla > Rhinocerotidae > Diceros > Diceros bicornis. The sequence goes on along the minus strand of NC_080742.1, from coordinate 89,263,983 downwards.
CACGATTAAGAGAGTTATAAGTCAAACCACCGAAAAAGAAGATACTTAAAATTTATATATGTAACAAGAGATTTGTATCCAGAATATATAATCAATTGCTACAAAGCTATAAAATATCAACAGCCCAACAGAAAAAACTGGGCAAAAAAAACTTTGAAAAGACACTTCACAAATATGATTATCCATCTAACCAATAAGTATATGAAAAGGTGTTTAACTTTATTTGTCATGAGGGACATACAAATTAAAACCACAAAATAGTTATATTTAAAAAGGAGAAAACACCAAGAGTAGGTTAGGGTGTAGAACAACTGAACTCTTGTATACTGCTAGGGGGAGTGTAATTGGTACAAATACTTTGAAAAACTATTTTGCAATACCGGCTAAAGACAAACATTTACATATTCTTTGATTTGGAAATTCCATTCTTATGTATCATTATTTTCCTAGGATATAATTATATACTTAATAACTCAAGGAAAAGAACTATAAAAACCATTTTAGAAACAATAGGAAATTTAAGTTGAATAATTAATATAATATATATAAATATAATAAATATAAAATATTCACTAGCAATAAAAGAAGCATTGTGTAAAAAAAGCACTCGCTAGAAAATGTAATAGATTATATCTACAATAGAAACTACGTATACGAAATATCTAGAAAAAAACTTCATAATGCACATGTAATAAAATGTATGTTAAGAGAAACATAAAACTCAGTTGGGAAATATACATATACAAAAAAAGAGCTGAGGGGCCAGCCCAGTGGCATAGTGGTTAAGTTCGCATGCTCCACTTCAGCGGCCTGCAGTTTGCAGGTTCAAGATCCCAGGTGTGGACCTACACACCACTCATCAAGCCATGCTATGGCAGTGTCTCGTATACAAAATAGAGGAAGATGGGCACAGATGTTAGCTCAGGGACAATCCTCCTCAAGCAAAAAGAGGAAGATTTGCAACAGATGTTAGCTCAGGACTAATCTTCCTCACCAAAAAAAAAATAATAATAATAAAAAAATTTTTTTAAAGAGTTGAAATGAGGAGACATTCTATGTTTTTAAAATGGAAGATTCAAAATTATTGAACTGTCAGTATTGCCTAAATTCAACCTAAAATTTAATGCAGTCCTAATTAATATCCCAAAATGTTATTAAGGGATATAGAATATAGAACGTGGCATAAAATAATAAAATCTAAATATATACAACCTTTAAGATAAAGTCGTAAGTCACAACTAAGCAGGGTTCAAATAGTTGATATTGTCATGGAAGCTACTCAAGGAGAAAGTCTATGTTCTTTAGCCAATCTTCATTGGGATCTCTTGCCAGTAACATGATTCCAGAAGGCCTTGTTATAACAAGTCACTTGAGCTCTACAAGTGGGTCAGTCATCACTATGTGCTAAATGGTTTCTATCCTCAAGGAAAAGCCCACATTTAACCTTTCCATGGCTATCCTTGGAATCAGACTCATGACACATTTAGCAGCACTGGGACCTCTCCCTGCACTCTGGACTTTGGACCCCATGAGCCAACACTCTTGTTAGTTCCTCCTCCTCTTCCCTTTACCCTCCCCTGCTTCCCTCACTTCCTTGGTGTTGCTGTTTATTTCAATAAGCCATGGAAGAAATAACTCCAAACAAATCGGAGGCCCATAATCCACTCCACCACTACACTCTTCCCACTTCACACACTCATTTATTTTAAATAAAACCCAGCAGGCCAACAGCAGGGAGCCCATTTCTCTGACCTCTGTCACCACCTGGCCAGGCGCGCAGTCTATCCTTTCTGATTCAGGGATCTCCGGGCACTCTGGAGTAAATGAAGTATCTGCGTAGGAATTAAAGGACAAAGTTGAAAATCTGTAGTGTAATCACTGTTCCAGGAAAGAAGAAGGCAAAGGTAGAGACTTCCAGCCAATCTCCAGTCAATCATCACCAATAGTTGGCATCTACATTTGCATCTGACGTTTAACACTTCTCCAAGTGTTAAACACATTTGCTTTTTGTTTGGTTGGCTTTTATTGAGATATACTTCATATACCATAAAATTCACCCTTGTAAACTGTACAATCCAATCGTTTTTCGTATTTTACGAATTTACACAACTAATCACCACTATCAAATTCCAGAACGTTTTCATCACACCAAAAAGAAATCACACACCCGTTGGTGGTCACTTCCCATTCCCCTCTTCTCCCAGTCCCTGGTAAACACTAATCTACTTTCTGTCTCTATGGATTTGCCTATTCTAAACGTTTCACATAACAGAAATCATAAAATATGCGACCTTTGGTGTCTGGTTTCTTTCACTTGGCATAATGGTTTCAAGGTTCATCCGCATTGCAGCTTGTAACAGTACTTCATTCCTCTTTATGGCTGAATCATATTCCATTGTATGGATATAACACTTTTTTAAATCTATTCATCAGTTGATGTACATTCGAGTTGTTTCCATTTTGTGACTATTATACAGAATTCTGCTATGAACGTTCACATACAAGTTTTTGTGTGAACATGTTTTAATTCTCTTGGTTATATACCTAGAAGTGGAATTGCTAACTAATATGGTTAACTCCTATCTTCAACTTTTTGAGGAACAGCCAAACTCTTTTTCAAAGTGGCTGTACCATTTTACATTCCCACTAGCAATGTATGAGGGTTCCAGTTTCTCCACCTCCTTGACAACACTTGTGATTGTCTGTATTTTATTATAGACATTTTAGTGTATGTGAAGGGTATTTCATTTTGATTGTCATCTCCCAAATCACTGATGGTATTAAATGTCTTTTCATGGCTTATTGGCTATTTGTACCTCTTCAATGAAGAAATGTCCGTTCAAACCCTTTGCTCATTTTAAAAATTGGATTCTTTTTCTTTTTCTTTTTGAATTGTAAGATTTCATTGTGTATTCTGGATACTAGACCATTATCAGATGTGTTATTTGCAAATATGTTCTTCCACTCAGTGGGCTGTCTTTTGACTTCATTAATAGTGTCCTTTGAAGCACAAAATTTTTCTTTTTTTTTTTTTTGTGAGGAGCACCAGCCCTGAGCTAACGTCTGATGCCAATCCTCCTCTTTTTTGCTGAGGAAGACTGGCCCTGGGCTAACATCCTTGCCCATCTTCCTCCACCCTACATGGGATGCCACCACAGCTTGGCCTAGCAAGCGGTGCGTCGGTGCGTGCCTGGGATCCGAACCTGAGAACCCCGGGCAGCGGCAGCGGAGTGCAAGCACCTAACTGCTTGCGCCACTGGGCTGGCCCCCAAAGTTTTTCAATTTTGAAGTCCAATTTGCCTATTTTTCCTTTGGTTGCTACCTTTTGAGTGTCATATGCAAGAAATTGTTGTTTAATCTAAGGTCACAAATATTTATGCCTATGTTTTCTTCTTAGAGTTTTACAGTTTTGGCTCTTATATTTCGATCATTTATCTATTTTGAGTTAATTTTCATATACGATGTCAAGTAGGGATCCAGCATCATTCTTTTACATGCAGATATCCAGCTGTCCCACACATTTGTTTTTGTTTGTTTGTTTATTTCTTGCTCTTTTTCTACTCGCTTTCAACAAACTATGAGGTAAACTGGAAAGATATTATTGTCCCCATTTGAAATAAAGACCATCACTCAACATTGACTATTCTTACTTTAGCTTTTATCACCTTTGTGACACCACGTCCCCCCAATATAACAACATCAGAAGTAGGATCTGGTTCAGGGGGCTCCATGAGCCACCCAAAACCCAGAATTCTCTCTGAAGCTTGAGGCAACAGTTACTGTGTGTATAATAGGTGCCCTTCTCTGTCTTTGTTTCTATCCAAAAAATACCTCAAAATATCTCCACTATCTTTATGTCTCTATACTTATTTGTGTATACATAAATGAAATTTTGTTTTAAAATTTGATTAAAGACTCAAGCATAAGACTCCTGAAACTGTGAAACTTCTACAAGAAAATATAGGGGAAATGCTTCAAGAGATTGGTCTTGGCAATGATTTCATAGATGTGACACCAAAAGCACAGGTAACAAAAGTCAAAATAAACACGTGGGACTACATCAAACTAAAAAGCTTCTGCACACCGAAGCTAACAATCAATACAATGAAAATGCAACCTAAGGATTTGGAGAAAATATTTGCAAATCGTATACCTGAAAAGGGACTAATTTCTAAAATATATAAGGAACTCCTACAACTCAATAGCAAAAACAAACAAAAAACAAATAACCTGATTAAAAAATAAATACACATTTTTCTAAAGAAGACATACAAATGGCCAAAACAGGTATAAGAAAAGATGCTCAATATCGCTAATTATCAGGGAAATGCACATCAAAACTACAATGAGATATCACCTCACATCTGTTAGGACGGCTGTTATAAAGGAAACAAAAGAGAACAAGTATTGGTGAGTATGTGGAAAAGTTGGATTTGTTGTATACTAGGGGTGGGAATGATACAAATTGGTGCAGCCACTATGGAAAACAGTATGGAAGTTCCTCAAAAAATTAAAAATAAAACTACTCTATGATCCAGCAATCCCACTTCTGGGTATTTATCCGAAAGAATAGAAATCAAGATCTCAAAGAGATATTAGCATTCCCATGTTCATTGCAACACTATTCACAATAGCTAAGATGTGAAAACAACCCAAGTATCCCTTGACAGATGAATGGATAACGAAAATGTGGTATATACATATGATGGAATATTATGCAGCCTTAAAAAGAAGAAAATTTGGTCATTTGCAACAACATGAATGAACGTTGAGGACATTATGCTAAGGGAAATAAGCCAGTCACGGACAAATACTGCATGATTCCACTTATATGAGGTATCTAATACAGTCAATCTCATAGAAGCAGAGAATAGAATGATGATTGCCAGGGGCTGGGGGGAGGGGGAACTGGTGTGTTGCTAATGAACACATATAAAATTTCAATTATGCAAGATGAATAAATTCTATATATCTGACATACAACATTGTGCCTATAGATAACAACACTGTGTGGTACACTCAAAAATCTGTTAAGAGGGTGGGTCCTGTGTTAAGTGTTCCTAGTACAATAAAAAATTTAAATAAAAAAATTCCTTTCCAATTCATGGAAACACATCTTCAAAAAACATCTCGAGAAAAGTCCCATATGTTAAACAGTTAAAAATGAAACTACTCTGCATTAACTAGAGTATGTTTTAGGATGAATGCAGGTGTGAAGATCTAGTTTTATGCTAATAAAAGAAACTACGTATTCATATACACTGGATAGTAATCTCATGCGACTTATTACCCAAAAAAGGCTTTATAGGGAAAAAGTAGTAATAGACTAAACACAGCTTATACCACTGGTTTTCAAATCATCTTTCAAAGTGATAATTGTTTCTAGAAAGTGCCTTAATGTTTGCTGTGGAGAGTGGTGAAAAGAGATTGAGTAGGTAGGGCTCTGATGTCAGTATGATTTCTTTTCACCACGTGCTTAACCTACAAAGCATTTATAGACTTATAAAATGAGCTTTATCAAGCAGAATAAACCTCAAATTCGTTCTAATTAAGAATAGATTTTTGTATTAAACATATTATTTAGAGTATAATGTGTGCATGGAGGAGAAGGCATTCTGTTTGATGCTTCTATGAGAGAGAAAAGTTTCAAAGTTATCTATGAAGAAATCATAGATATTTCAATCAGAATACCGGCTGGAGGCTAACTGTAGTTGACATATTTAGGCCAAGGCAATCAGCCCTCAACTCCCTGTAACCTAATTTCCTTTTCCATAACGTAATGGGATTGGGCACTGTTACCTCAACTGTTCTTTCTCCTTGAAGGCTCTATTACTTTCATGACTCTGAATTGAAGGATAGGCATCTAGTGAGCCTAATTTTGCATCTTGTTAAAATTGCATCAAATGGCACCTAGAAGACTTTGAATATCATGAGCATTCAAGGTTTAGTTGCAGAAAAAGAACACATCTTTTGGAGATGGCCTTAAATTAGTTATAGATGTGCATTTTGAATAACGCAATGTGGTGGGATGTTGAAGTTTGAAGGAATAAAATGATCTCTTTGGCGTCTAGAGGGGACTTCCTTTACCAATCCTTCCATCCCAGCAGCCACAAGCATCTCCCTTACCTGAAGGATTCTGCAAGATGAGAATCAGCAAGAAGATATCGAAGGCTGATATTATTGTGATGAAGATGATCAGAATGACTTCCAAAACAGTACACCTACTCGCCATCTAGATGGACACAGATAATGGGATTAAAGCAAACCACAAAGCCCCATTAATCCAAAAGGATAGGCATCATGATTAGCATGTAAACCCCTTTTCAAGATGACTTGATTATCAGCGTTCCTCTTCACATAATGCAGAGAATATTAGTTTCTTCTCATCACAGTGTCTCCAATTAACCCTAAACTGTGCATCCAACACCTCTAGGGCTCTTGCCTTTTTTTGTCTGCAGAGGGGTTGATATTGTCCAAGAAAAAATATATCAGACATAAAGAATCAGAGGGAGAGAGAGAGGAGTGGAATGGAGTACAGGAGAAAGAAAGATAGGGGGTTGAGATGGCTGACAAAGCCCTTTTAGATGACACTTTGATCTTCACACCCACTGTGGGGTGGAGCGGAGGTTATACAGAGGGAGGGAAAAAGTAGCAAAACCTGAATCCAAGTCTTCTATTCCAGTACCCATGCCATTATGCCGAGGTGCTTGACTGTTTAGAGGTCACTAATCTTTTTAAGAATCTGGTAACAAAAGTGAACCTAATCCTGATCTCCAACATAACGCTTGTTTGTATGTTCACAGCACACAAACCCATGTCAATCTGATGGCTCACAGTAGCCCCAAAGATCATGCATAGACCCAAGTTTTAAAACATATGGTCTATTATAGGTCGTACTGAACTGGGAGTCAAAGAACTTCAATTCTTGTCCTGGTTTTCATAATAACAAATGGGCATTTGGACATGCATTTCTTCATCTACGAAATGAGGTCAGATTCTGGATATATTCTCACTCTTGTTATAGTAAATCTAACATTATATATATATGCCTCGTGATTTCATGACAGCCCTCAAATTCAGTGACTCTCATCATCACTCCATTCCCATCATCCCCATATGTTGGCTATACCCTGAAATTTATCACCCTCCAGAATTGTTCCATTTCTGAGCTCTTAACCTCAACTTCCTGTCTACTGGTCAGAAGTTTATGTCCATGTCCTTTTACTCTCTCATTGAATTTTTTCCTTATTCATCGACAACTTTGAGGCTTCTGCTCTCTTTCATTTCCTTTTAATCTCTTAGCCCCTCCTGATTTTTATCCCAAACTGACATAAGCCTCACTGTCTATTTTTGCTCTCATCTTCCTTGCTCCCTCATCTGCTAACTGAATCTATATGATGAAACTATAAGTCCAAACATCTGCCTTCTGAGCTTATGTACTTGGCCCAATGTAGATGCCACTGGGTTCATAATCTCCCAAATACACTGGGGCTGCAGACTGACTGACAAGCCTGCCAGCTTCTCTCATTTTGACAGCAGAAATTTCAAACACTGATCCTTATTTTCAAGCCCCAACCTCTGTCACCTACGCTCTTACTCTCAGCCAATATCATCTCCCATGTCACAGACAAAATAACTATTTTGAAGAAAATATTTCATCTCCCTGCTTCTCAACCCAAGCTTTTCTATAAAAGTTATCCATGTCTAGGTAAATTCTTATCTTTTCCCTTCTCTTCTCAATGGAAGAGTTTTCCCTCCTCTTGTCTAAGCATAATCCTTGGATCTATTCTCTAAATCTCACAGGCTTTGAATTTCTCAAAAATCTATATTCACCAATTGTCTTTCTAAAATTCTGAATTCATGAAAATTCAGATTTTCATGGTGAAAAACCCATTTCACCAATTATCCTTCTTCTTTCTTGCATTATCAACCTCTTCCTCTGAACTTGCTCTTTCCCTCATAAATAGATCCCAAGTCACCCTGAACTCTGTTGATAACTCTGTGTTCTTCTCTAGGTACCATTATAACTTTCTTTTTCCTATCATGGGTAACTTTCCAAAAAGATAATTCCACACCGTCTGCATTACCTTCCTCATTTATTACTGGCATAGTTTCTGTTTCTTGCATTCCACTGAAACTGCTCTTGCCAAGGTCACCAGTGACTTAGCTGCTGAATACAATGGACACTGTCTTAATCATCTAGCACTATCAACTACTTCCTCCTTTTTGAAATTCTCCACATTTGGATTCTTTGATATCATTCAATATTGGTTTTCCACCTACTTTTCAGGATCCTCTTCAATGTTCTTTGTAGTTCCCTATTTCATTAAATATTGATATTCCTTATATTTTCATTATAGGTCCATTACTCACTCTCCTTGAGCAAGCTCATATGACTTCATATAACATCTGAGGACAATCCAACCTGTATTTCTAGCCCAGAAATTTAGATTCATTATATTCAACTGCTTATTAGATGTTTCACTTAGACGTCTCATAGACTTAACCAAATTCAACATGTTTAAACATGAAATCATCTCTCCCCACAACCTAAACCCAACTTCTGCCAATTCTACCAGATTGGCTGCTCCTCAAATAATTAATACCTTGAGGAACAGAATCACAATTTCTTTTAAAACTGAGGTATCTTCTTTGACTCCTCTCTTTCTGTTAGTTCTCACAGCCAGTTACCAGTTCAGTCAGACTACTTTCCCAGCATGTTGCAAATCTGTTCCTTCCTCTCCGTCCCTTCTGGAAATGCTTTAGTCAGGCCATCATTTCTGGCCTGAACTGTGGCCACAGCTTCCCCAATGGCTCCCTGATCCTGCTCGTTCTGCTCCTGAAGTCCATTAGACACACTGCAGCTGGACTGATCTTCCTACAGCATAAACAGGATCATTTCATTCTCCTACAGTCAAGTCTTCAATAGTACTCCAAATAAAATATAAATTCTTTAGCATTGTAATCAAAGATCTTCATGACACCGCCTATGCCCAGCTGCCCAGTCTTTTCTCTCCCCTGTGTTCCAGCCACACCAAACCAACATTTATACAGTAAAAATCTATTAATTGATGTGGACAAAGAATTTTCTCTCTCTCTCTCTCCTTTTTTCTTCTCCTATCTTTTAGCTTTCCATTTCCCTGCATCCCTGCTCTTCTCAACCCAGCCCAATGCCGCAACCATTTCTACAAGTATTTTCATATGTGTGTAGCTTCACCTTTTAATTGAGGTAGCCTTTAGGTTAATGTTTAATAAGCCAAGAAAAGAAGCACCTTAATGGTGAAATGGGGGTGAGGAGCCAGATCTACAGACAATTTGCCAAGAGGTAGTTTAGGATTGGAGTTTGGGATTGAAGTTGAAGTTTATTAACTATTCTTTCCTATTACCCTAGATCTATCAGGTGTCCCTCCACTGATTTAAATTATTCAAGGGTTTACTCTAATCCCCAAAAGGTACATGTCATATTATTATGTTCCCATAAAATTTCTACATCAAAGTTTATCAAGTAGGCATCACGATCCCATTTTATAAATGAATGTTAAGGAATTTTGTCTAACCATGGTTAGTGGTGGAACTGAGGCAAAAACTGAGATGCCCTGCTTCTTAAACTAGTACTTGAGTACTCTCACTCTCTCCACAATGTCTCCTACACTGCGGAGCTCCAAGGTCTAGAGGCTAAATCTCCAGTGGTGCAATTTCAGGCAGTGAAAGAAGTCTGAGGGACCCACCCCGTATGCTCGCAACCCGTGACTTAGTTTCTTACACATACAGCCCGTGACTCACTACCACAGCAAATACATTGTCCATTAATTAGCCTCCTTCTCCCCGTGTTGTTTCTCTCCATGGGGAGACTTTTCTTTTCAGCATCTACGAACCAGAAGCATGCACCTCTTCCACAGCTCCTTAATCCTCCATGGGGAGCAGGTTCAGCACCTGTGGCTCAAAAGTTCAGGACACTCTGGGGAAAACCCCAGGCATTTTCCTGCCTATCCAGGCAGAGGGTAGGAGTGGGGATTCCTAAAGGTAGAAATTTATCCCCACTTAGAAACCCTCCTTGCCGAAAGTCACTTTTCTGTATCAAACAAAATTTAGAATAATTAAATCTAGGTTATTAATATACACCTCAATTATTGTATAACCATTTCCCTCTCTGCTGGAAGAGATGTTTTCACCTTCCTTCCAATCCATGCCACTTTCTGCTAGCTACTGGAAGGATACCATCTGTTTATTCTTTTCTTGGTTTCTCTCAGTGAAAGAGGATCATCTCAGAAAAGACTCACCCCATCTGTCCCCCAAACACTCTCTCTCTCTCTCTCTCTCTCACACACACACACACACACACACACACGCATCTCTGCTCTCCAGTCAGCTCATGACTCCATGCACTATCTCATCCCAACTCCTCATCATCTATGGAAAAGGAAGAAAATATCAGGTCCAGAAGAAAAGTAGGTGTTGCCCAGATCACTTAGAAGAGAAAAAGAGACAGGATATTTCACAAGAAGAGAGGGACACTGCTTGTTCCAAGCACCATCTGCATCGGAAAAGTACGCACCTCATAGCCGTATCTTTTTATTTGCTGTGTGAGTCCCTTGGTGGTTCTTGAGGAACACTGATCAAAGGTGACTGGGCTGATGTAGACAGCTTCTGCCAGGATCAATTTATTACCCTGTAATGCTGACTGCAATTGGAGGAGAAGAGTGCATTTTCCAACAGACCATAAAAGGGCCCTTGCTTTGCTGTGATATGGAGAAAGCTCCATTTGTTAAGAAAAGAGGAAGGCGGGTTTATTCTAATAGTTATGCCTCCTCTGTGTTCCTGTTCATATCCAATTACTTTACTTGTCACATTATATTATACTTGCTTGTCTGTCCATGTAGCTTAAAGAGCTCAAGAGCCAGGGTCTTACCCATCTTGTTTACTGTCGTATCTCCTGTGCTTAGCACTCTGCCCAACACCCATAGATATTTCTTAGTATAGAGCTATTTGTTGAATAAGTGAAAAAATGAATAGCTCTTGTTTCATCACATTGTTCCTTTCCCCATTTTTGTCTCCCAAAGTTCTCATGGTATAACTCAGATTTTCATTAATTTAAATAAGATTTCCCACCAATTATTTTAAATAAAAGAAACACCATTAAAATAGAAATTATATCATCTCAAAGTGGGAAGACACCTCTACTGGATATTTGTCATGCTCTTTGACTGCTCAGCACCTTTAAAAAACTCTTCCAATACTTAAGAAACTTCCCTCCTTGAGAATTCTGCCTCCCCAAGGAAGAGCCTAGAAATTCTCTTTCACAGTCTCTTTCAGTCGAGGTAGAGGCAAGTGGTCTGTGCTTGGCCAATGAGATGTGCCTGTGATCCAGAAGAAAGTGGAGAGAAGAAGGAGGTGCCATGTGGAATCTAGGATGGTGGAGAGACATCGGTTCAGAGGTGGCAGGGACAGGGGACCTAGTGGCGTCCCATGTTCAGCATTGGGGCTGCAAGTTGCCAGACATGTGCTAAGGGCAGTGGCAGTAGAATCTCCCACACGGTAATTGGGCTGTTGTCTCTAGCCACATAGCCTGCCAACTTGATGCTCTAGTCTTCCTGGAGTTTCGATGAGTCACTAATATCTTTTAAAATATTCTTTTCTTCTTAAGCTAGCTTAAGTGTTTTTTTATTGAAATATAATTTGCATATGATGACATTCACCCTTTCAAAGTGTTCAATTCAGTGGCTTTTAGTTGTGCAACCATCATCACTATCTAATTCCAGAACATTTTCATCATCCCAGAAAGAAGCCATATTAGGTCATTAATCATTAGATCATTAATCATTAATTATTAAGCCATGACTCACTAGTGGTCATTTCTCATTCCCCCTCTTCCATCCCTGCAACCACTAATCTATTTTCTGTCTTTATGGATTTGCTTATTCTGAACATTTTGTGTAAACAGAATTATACAATATGACAATGTGTGCCCATTTGTGTCTGGCTTTTTTCACTTGACATGTTTTCAAGGTTCATCCATGTTGTTGCAGTTATCAGGCACCTGCAGGTATCAGTACTTTATTCAATATTATGGTTTTATTCTTTACTCTTGTTTATGGCTGGCTCATATTCATTACATTGATATATCACATTTTGCTCATCCATTCATCAGTTGGTGTACCTGTGGGTTGTTTCCACTTTTAGGCTATTATGAGCAATGTTGCTATGAACATCCATGTGCAAGGTTTGGTGTGGACATCTATTTTCAATTGGGAATATACCCAGGAATGGAATTTCTTGATCACATGCTAACTCTATCTTTAACTTTTTGAAGAACTGCAGAACTGTTTTCCAAAGTGGTAGCAACATTTACATTTACATGAGGGTATATAGTATATGAGGATATATAGTATACACAGGATAATGCATATTCTACATATAGCAATGTATATGGATATGCCATCTTTTGATGTCATCTAAGATCCATAAGTAATATAGTACCCACAGTAGTCCATGTTTGCTTCAAATGCTCAGTGTATGGCAAGTACGCATGCACACACACACACACACACACACACACACACACACACACACAGAAACTTGGTTTCTGCCCTTATGAACTTCTGGAATGACATCCAACTTATCTTTTGCTCTAGTACAAGAGAATCTTTGTTAGAGGGAAAATGTACCTGGATCTCATTTCAAATTGGGACGATATCTTGGCAGAAGATCAAGAAAGCAGATTTCTGTTACACAAAATCTTTCTATTCTTTGTGGGATACTTTGCTCCTAACTCTCCGCATCCCGTGCTCATTTGTGACATCATTCACAATGCAATGCTAACCGACAATCCCAGCTATAACCTTCCTACAGTGCAGAAAATAGCTAACTATGCCATCCCCTCTTGCTAACTAGCAATTGGAAGACATTGGTCACATGTTTGTGTGGGCTAATGAAAAAGTAACAGAGACATTTTAAAAGAGACAAGCATGTGACCCAGTGTCTTCCAGTAGTTTATTAGAAGGCATGGTGAAGTTAGCTATTGGCAGAACTCAAAAAGTAATCAAAGTAAGTAAACGGTTGGATTCATTAGGTCAGAAACCAACAATATATATGACCCTTAACTTGCAGAGCACCACCCTCCAAGGCCAGATGCAAAACTCTCAATGATGTTGCTTCAATGACAAGAAGGGAATGTTGGTGACACCTGGACCATATCTGCCAAGGCCAACATGACCTTGTCTTTGTAGGCACCTATGATAATTAATGTTATGACAAGGATGCTTTTAATAAGAAAAGAGATGAATTTCTTCCTCTTTAAGTGAAAGGATTTGGGATTGTTATTTTTTATTTTGGCACACCTATGAAGAAATAAAGTGGATTATATGATCTGGAGAAGACAGAATATGTCAAAAGGACACCAGCCTTTTCTCTAATAGCTGGACAGGAGTTATAAATGTAGGTCCATGTTGCAGGGGCTGCTCTGGTATAGCCACAAATGGATATGGCTCCAGAGTAGTGGTTCTCAAAGCGTGCTGGGGACCAACCTCTGGGACGTCCTTGAGACCTTTTCAGGAGGTTTGTGAAGTAAAATTATTTTCATAAAAACATTAAGAAGGTATTTACCTTTCTAAGTCTCTTTCTCTCATGAGTGTACAGTGGAGTTTTCCAGAGGCTACATAACAGGAAGTATGACAAAAGATTGAATGTAGAAGCAGATATGAGGATTCAGGTTTTCTTCTATTAAGCCAGATTTTAAAGAGATTTGCAAAAAATGTAAAATAATGTAACTCTTCTGACTAACTTTTTTCTTTTGGAAATTATAGCTATTTTAAGTTTTAATGTGATAAATATCCATGAATATAACCCCATAAACAAAAACTCTTGGTATCCTAAGTAATTTTCAAGAGTGTAAAGAGGTCCTGGGACCAAAACACTTGAAGATTGCTGATCTAATGCATTGATTTTTAAACTTTTTACATATATATAATATATGTAGTGTATATGAGGATGTATATATATATACGTGTGTGTGTGTGTGTATATATATATATAAATCCTTTATTCAAATAGAATTCCAGTATGTAAATAAGTGAATGACTGAAGCCAGGGTGTGGTGCTCCAAACCCTGCCAATCCACTTTCTCCCCACTCCTAGAGAACAACAAAGAGTTCTGGGGCTCTGCACACCTCCGTAGTTTGGAAATCACAGCTTTAGTCTGCGAAATCCAGCATTTTGCAAATGAGGAAACATGATCCCAGAGAGACAATGTGACTTGACAAAATCTCCTGACCCTAAAGATTGCTTCTGAGTTTTTCTCACTCAAACAAAAGCTGCATAAAATGCCCTGACCAATAGACCTAACACCTGTGATGGGGCGAGGCAGGATGCAACCATATACTTAGAGATGGACAGCTCTGCTCCAGAAAGAGAAACTAAGAGAGCCACAGACCCAACTCCTCCACTGAACCATTTTCCCAGAGCTGCTAAGAATCTTTTTAATTCTAAACTAACAGTCTTCATGTCCATATGGAACTGGCTGCTTAAAAGCAAAAAGGAGGAACGAATTCAAGAGACAGGTGACAGACTGAGGCTTGGGAAGTTCTGCAACTCTCACAGCTACATAGGGTCTGAATTGCTAAACTGAAGTCTGGGAAGCAGACATGCCTTCACCTAGGAGTTCTTGAACTGGGGTCCTCAGACCTCCAAGGGGTATAACGTGGGGAATCTGTGAACATAGATGGGAAAAATCATCATTTTTCACTCACTTCTAACTGAAATTTAGCATTTCTTTGAATTATGAATGTAGATAACAGAGCACAGTTGTTTTAGCAATACACATGAGTTTTTAAAAAATAGAATCAGATATTTTCATATCACATTATGAAATTGCAATAGACATCTCAAAATGTTGTTTATCAATATCATCACATTGAAATTATGACATTATCAGTCCCACTGATAGATATTGTTATTTAATATGATAACTAAAAACCACCTCATGTATTACTCTATTACATTTTTTAATATTTGGATAAGTGTATTTTCATATATAATAGAAAATTCCTTTTAAATAGTATGCCCTGTACTTTATGCATTTAAGAACATCATTTTTGGGGGGCGGGGTTCCCTAAGTCCACCAGGCTGTCTCTGGGGTCCATGACACTACAAACACTGCAAACTCCTTCATGCCTCACTCAGGGCCTTGGCGATCAGGATTCTCTAATAACAAAAGCCTCTCCTTGAGCATTTTGTGGCAGCCAGAGCCAATTTCCACCAGTATGTCTTTGATGATAAAATATTTCTCAAATATATAAATAATGCTTGCCTTCTGGTAGCCTTCCTGGGTTGATTAGAGGAAAGCTGACAAGCTTTCTATCTCTTTGATCAAGGGATTCCACGATTACTTTTCCATGTTTCACTAGTTGCATAGTTAGCTCAGGCCCTCATCCAAAAGCCCCTTATTTTGACAGTTAGAACATTAACCCAATTTAACAATGTTGTTTGTCTAGCCTTACGTGGCTGACACATGAGTACACAAGCAGAGTCTGGTTTCCTGGTATTAAAAAAAAGAAAAAGACATGCGGAAGTAAACACATGCATTTCTAACACACTCATTTTCAAGTAATACTAAAAGTAAATATCCTTGTTTAACATTAATATATAATTTCTTTATCCACAATTTTAACCATCAGTGTTTTGTTTTATTTATTTATTTATTTATTTATGAGGAAGATCAGCCCTGAGCTAACATCCATGCCAATCCTCCTCTTTTTGCTGAGGAAGACTGGCCCTGGGCTAACATCCATGCTGATCTTCCTGCACTTCATATGGGACACTGCCACAGCATAGCCTGACAAGCGCTGCGTGGGTGCGCGCCCGAGATCCGAACCCAGGCCGCCAGCAGTGGAGCATGTGCACTTAACCACTACGCCAGGGGGCCGGCCCCACCATCCAGTGTTTTAAACAACAGTGCTGCAAATTCTATTTTTGCCAGATGGCATTTTACCTAATGAAGCAACTGCTATGATGATTAAAACATCAACAATCTAAGTACACACTTCCACAAACCTAACCCGCCAAAGGTGTAAGGAAAGGGCGGACAGTTATAAACCTGATCATTCCATTGGTGGTTTAGACTGCAGGGACTCTGATGCCAAAGAGAACAAGACCAGCTTACAAAGGTTTGCTGAACAAAAAGCAGCCTTCATCCCAAAGGGAGAGCCAAAATATCACAAGATTCAAAATCACTGATAAATTTGCTTGTTTTATTTTTCTCTGGCTTATAAATTTCATGCATTTGTGTGAACAGTGGTTATGTACATTAGGTAGAGTAGAGAAATAAAACTGACAGATTTCAAAACACACCACTGCAAAAAGAAGTTATATTTTTATATTCAAACTCCTTCCTTCAGTTTTACCTGCTTAAATCTCATCCTCCCCCCATTCCCATACGCTAAGCATTTCTGCAACCCCTCCTCTTACTTTCAAGTGAGTTGGCTCTTCCTTTCTCCTCCCCATGAGGCTACTACTCCTGATATTTTCACGTTGTCTCTTACTTGTCATTATCACTTTTATCCTCATCGTCCATTTCCTCTCATCTTGTCTGTGTTTGCCTTTCCTTCCCCTTACATCATGCTCTCAGCATATTGTTCACCTTTCCCTACAACCAACGAGCTGATATTCTTTCTGGATACTTGCTTGAGGGGCTGGTTAGCTCCAGAGCTTGGAACTGTCCTAGCAAGCTTTTTCTTGTGTATTTACCAACAGTGGGGCCCAATCCCTGATTACACTCACATGCACATGCACACACACTTCATCATGGACCTGGTGCATTTTCAGCAAATGTTGTATGATGAGTCATCAGTACCATGCTAATCACACAGAGACGTTAAGGTAACCCATAGATTTTCCACACCTCCCTGCTGCCTATCTCATAGGGCTAAGACACAGAAAAAACATATAACAAAATTAATGAAATATTTTAACTATACTGGACTTGAACCAATTAGCAACACACAGTAATTTTATGAGCATGAAGTAAAAGTAGTTTCAAAGCCATTGATAGTTAGGATCTTGCTCTAAAATTTCACAGAGTGCTGCTCCATGTCAGCGAAATGAAATTATGTAGGCTGATGTTTCTGCTGGTCACATCGACGTTTAACACCTGTTGGGAACCAAAGGAAAAGTATTGGGCATTTGGTGACTGAAATTTCCTGCACTCAAACAATCAGACACTCTGATACTTTCACAATTCATTGCCTTGCTGTCAGACTGCCCTCAAGTATTCAGGTGAGAAAGGTGTTTCTTAATTCGTTAGAATACAAAGACAACAGGGCCCTAAATAATGCAATATGCAACCACTGCAGAGAGACAATTGCACAGACAAGTTGGAGAAAATGTCCTCATTTCCAGCCCCCAGAGCCCTCCTTTTATTTCCTCCTTCTGTTCCCTCAGAGCGCCTTGATGACTGCCCAGTAAGAGTTCAATAACTCAGCTTTCTTCTGGGCAAATACTTTCCATGAAGTTTCACCGCGTGTGCAGTAGTTAGCTTGTGTGTCAGTCCATAGATTGGTCAGCAACAAAATTGGGCGAAGTCCTTTACAAGCTCTTGATAAAGTTGGGGAAGTTGGTTGACAAGAAAACCACAAAAATGAGGAAACAAAAAATACAAAACTGAAGGAAAACTTTTGTCTTAGGCCTTATAATAAGGAAGGATTATGAAAGAAAAATAGTTCAGGGAAAAGCAAGTAAGCCCACAAGGAACGATCCCATTTACCACGAGGATAAGTGTTGGAACCACTACCCTGCATTAATCCCAAGACGCAGATTTTTCACATACTTAATATGCATGAAATCAAGATGTGTCTTGCAATCCTCAGCCTTAGAACTACTGTGAACTAAGCGACACTCATAACAATTGTTATTGTCTGTGTATGCGTGAAGTTCATTGCTATTACTGGTATTATGAACGGATGGACTGCAAACCACTTACAGACTATTTTAGAAAAGAACATGAATACTGGCTGTTAGTAAGATTAAGAAAGTGCTAGGATGAAAACTTGTCTAAAGCATATTACTGGCTTTTGAGAAAATCCCATAGACAATAATGAATGAATTTCTGTGAAATGAAGTATCACCACCACCTCTGACAGTACAGAGGAAATACCTTAACCAATTCATGCCACATACTTTTCTTTTAAATAATAATAAATAAAATAATAAAAGATTTAAACAAAAAATATTTTGAAATATTTACATAAAAATTTAAATGATAAAAAATATGGGATACAAATTGGTTCAGGTATTTCTAATGTTTCTTCACATTCAGAGTTTACTTTTTCTAAATTATTTTGATGCAGATTTTTTCAATGTATCTCCACCCAACATTTCCTCTGTATTATCACTAACATAATTAAATGATAAAAATCTATGTCTAAAGAAATTTTGCAAAGCTTTCTATATGTTTAAAATTGAAATTTTAAATGATAGGAAAGCATTGTATCATACTTTTGTAATCCTTTTCTCTTTCTTAGTGGCACATAAAATAATGAAGCAACTTTTAACTGATAGTGTTTTATATTTGATGACATATGCTAGTTCAAGCTGTTTGGGAAGTAGATCTCTGATGCAGAAGTGAAGGAGTAAGGACAAAGTTTTATATGGGTTTGCAGACAAGAAGATATACATGGGAAGTGAGGATCCAGACCCCCAATTCCAAATGATGATAAACCATGAATCTTCCCTTCATCTCCATGCTGTCGACTGGTGACCCACTGAACACAGAGGGATTCCTGGAGGGCTTTGCAGCAGAGGGAGCCATTTGGAAGGGAAGCAGGCAGGAATTGCACTGGGTATCTCAGGGTTGGGAAATACCGTTCGGACTTTTTACTGGTCACAAACCTGTGTTGTAGGGTTGTAGGTGAAGGCGGGTGTTATAACTGTGCTGCTCAGAGAGATGCTGACACTGGAAATGGGGACACTGTCCACTCCCCAGATCTCAATGTAGCCCAGTTTCAAAGGGTCTGTATCGGTGATGTATTGGTTGAAAATTACATGACTCTGCATCGTATTCTGTCAATTGGAGATAAAAGAAAATAGAGGAAAAAAATAGCAAAATTCATTCAGATTTTCCCCAACCTCATTTTAGGCACAAATGTAGATCATGAAGTAAGACAACTTCAGAGTCACCATCTTGTGTCCACGGAAAGTAGAGACCATGATTTCAGCACTGTATCTCCTATTGCCAACTATTACTAACTTTGCATTGGCTAAGCATCTGCAAGGTCTCTAGAATCACTCTGAACTCTGAGACAAAGAGTCTCAGCTATCAGGAACCTTATATTCCACACGTGGAGAAGTCACAAAATGTGCAGACCATTCCAAGGCAACACAGGATCAAGGGCTAATAACATAGAAACAGTGTCCATTTGTGCCTTGATGAACTGGTTTAAGTTACGAATGAAATATGAATGAATTTAATCACAGAAAACTTCCTGGGAGCATACTAAAGCTCTATCTGAAGTCTAGAGGAAGGGAAGGATGCAAATTAGCAAGATGAGCAGTGAGGGAATTCTAGGTCGTACTTTATGCCCTCCTGATACCCAGCAACCTACTAAGCCAGTAGAACTCTATTCTCCCTTCATAGTATCAGTCCCACTCACCTGGCTGGCAGAAAAGTTGGCAAGGTAATAGAGTCCTTTTCCATAGGTATCTGCAAACAAACAACAAGGTAAGCGTGATCTGGAGCTATGCTCTAGAATTCTAATTGCTTACTTGTCTTGGTTGAGAAAGTAGGGATGATTTTTGTTTTTTATTTTATTTTTCTTCTTGAGTTCCATTTTTGTGAGATTAGTCAGACTCTGCCCCCAACCCTGGTTTACACAAAATGTTTGAAATGAGTGTGTACAGATGCATCTGTTTGACAGAGTCACTTCATATAACGTAGTTTCCTAACACCACTCCTGGTCCACTTGTCTTCCTTGTGGTCTGTCACTCCCAATGTCTTCCTAGTCACCTCAAATTTCCAGACTCCTTCTGCTAGAGGCACACATATGTTCACATACATGCGTGTACACCCACATCACAAACACCAAGACGGGTGTTTTGGTCGGTTTATCTTGAGAAGTATTAGGCCATTTTTCAAATGCGATCTCCAGAGAACAAAGAAAACCAAAGAAAAGACATCCTTGTCCTTTATCCTTAATTTCTGCCACAAGTCCTAGGAGAATAGGAAGCTCAGAGTATCTAGTAAAGGTGACTAACCAGAGCATTGTTACAGGTGTTTCCACTCTATACCCTACCCTTGTGGCTTTCTCGCTCTTCACTGTATGCTAGCCTCTTTCTAATTTACTTACTATTCAATCAGAAGGCATTGGCTAGCATCTAGAGCTGTACTGTCCCAGATAGTAGCCACTAGCAAATGTAGCTATTTAAATTTAAATTAATTACAATTAAATAAAATTAAAAATTCAGTTCCTCAGATGCACTTGTCACATTTCAAGTGCTTAATAGCCGCATACGCCCTAATGGCTACCATATTGGACAACGTAGATATAGAACATTTCCATCATTGCAGAAAGTTCTTTGAACACAACTAGCCTAGAAATAGCTAATGGTACTTGAGCCATCCTCCTGAGAGTTTACCAATTCTGTAAACTCCTAATGGAAAATTCTCCCAAATAAATGGCATGGCTGATAGAGGCATTGCTTCTCTTACGGGGACAATAAACCATGTAATTTGGGAATGTGCCCTTGAACATAAACCATATGAAAGTACGCCTTGGTTGGCTACAAAGAAACTTTCCCTATGGCCTCTATACTGCTGTCTTCCACAGTGGATTGGGATAGTTGGATAATGGTGAGAGATTCAGAGTTAAGCTTCTTTTATGTGAGGCATAAGGATCACGTACAATATGTATTATACACTTAAAGGTAACAAATGGCTATATTTAAAAAATGCAAAATTGTTTTTACATGGAAAAGAAAAAAGCAGCCAATATCCAGGAACCACGTCAATGGTATTGACATGAATCCAAGGCAACCTTACTCACCAATGCTTTCTCCGTCATCCCAGAAGAGACAACCTTCAGCAGTCCCCTCGTCATCCAAGGCAACCTTGAAGCCTATGAACTTCTGACGGCTGCAGTGCGGAAGGAGAGAGGCATTAGCTAAACATCAAGCCACAACAACAAGCCAAGAGTTTTCAAAAAAACATAAAGGAAGTGCTTCATGGTATAAAGACTGGCTACTAGGATTCAAGAGACTTGTGATCTAGTTCTAGTTCTGTCTCCATTAGCTATATGTCTTCATGTCAGGAATGAATGAATGAGTGAATCAAGGAGGAATTTTCCTCTAAGGTTCTACAAGCCTACCAGAACTCTACATGCTCTACAAGAACCTAGGAGCAAACTCATTGAATTCCTTCCTTTCCCCACAGTGAGGAAAATCCTGATGCTATGATCCTTCTTCTTTCATGACCTGATTTCCTAAACACATGTACAGTGAGTTTTGTTGCAAATGTCCTAAGTTCTTCAGTTTTTAACTGAATTTTGAGAATCAAATGAGTAGGGCTCTAAAAATTTTCGTTTGACATCAGACAGACATGGATTTTAGTCCCTGCTCAACTACTTACTAACTGTGTGCCTCTGAGCCAATCACATAGCCTCATGAAGCTTCTCTTTGCTCATCTGCGAAATGGGGATGATAGCGGTACTTACGTCATAGGGTTTGTTTTTTCCTTTTGTTAAGAAAAATGATAATTTCTGAATAGAAATCTCCATATTAGTACAGTTCTAGGCACAGAGCAAGCATTCACTTGATGTTAGCTAATATTAATTATTATATAGACTTAGGTCTAGAATTTTTAAATCTTATTTATGAGGAATTTAAGCCTCAGGCATCAGTTGCAACATGGCTTACACATTTTTCCAGCAATAGTTTTCTTAGCAAAGAGTCAATTAAGAGCCAGATATTCTTCTAAAATTAGCATGAATCATGGTTGCTCCTGTTTGACTTTCACTTCAAATGTTACTGATTAGACCCATCATCTCACCCGTTTAGATGTAAAATAATTGTTAATAATTGCTCAAAGAGTCTGAAAAAGGTTGAAACACAAACAAGCAAAGAAACAAACAAAAATGTTTAGTAAAATTGCTTTTGGGCCTGAGGGTGCTGCTTACAAATTGGTGGGCTTCACCAGGATCTGGGCTAACTGGCATGTAAGGGAGAAACCTGTTCCCATCGTTCACCTTAAGTAGGTGTTCTGTGCAGGCTCTTGCCAGGGCAGGATGTAGCCCCCACGGACATGAAGATTAATGTGGTCAAGAGGGGCTGGCAAGGACTTCCACTCTCCGCTTGCTTTAATGTCCTCACCCTGTGGGCCAGAAGAAGGTAAGAGATGATGAGGAGGAGAACACACCTCTCTGAACAAGGCGCTTACCAGACATCTTGCCCACTCTTCTAAACTTGCTGCCTGTTCATGATGCTTCAGCACACACCTGTTATTACACTTTTCCACATTCACCCAGCTGCTGTGTGGAATCTTGCATTGCTGCTATGACATCATGTCAGGATCCCCTGTCTTTGCGGGTTTTTATAGTACATACTATATGAGATCCTAGCACAGATCTCACCCTACCCTCACTCCACATCCCATCTCTGTGTCAGAGAGCACTGCCTGAGGAATCCTTTTTTCCATTTCTTATTGGCTCCTGACACACTCCCCACAATGGCATTTTTAGACCTTCTCTTTCACTTTGTCTCCATCTCCCTTCACTGACCCCCATTCCCACCAACTTAACTAATACCTTTGATTCCTGCTGGACAGAAATGATTAAGTGAGCTGACTTACTTTACAAATTCTTATCTTTAACTCACTACACCTTCCTTTATGTTTAACATCTTTATCTTGCCTCGTGTATGACAAGAAGTGCTCTCTCACCCCAAGCCATAAACCTCAATGTTTAAGAAACCATCCTCCCACATTTTCTCAACCTAGAGCAGGGCTTCTCAACTTCAGCACTATGGACATTTGGGACCAGATAATTCTTTCCTGTGGGGCTGCCCTGTGCTTTTTGGATATTTACTAGTGTCTATCCACTAGATGCCAGTAGCATCTCCCCTACCCCCTACCACATTGTGACGACAAAAAATGTCTCCAGACTTTGCCAGATGTCCCCTGCTAGGCAAAATCCCCTCATTTGAGAATCGCTACTTGAGAGGTAAGGAACAAAGCTACCATAACTCTCCTTCACTTTTGTTCCCTGGTGTTCATCTCATACAAATTCAACCAGTATACAACTGTAGGGATAGGTGGTAGAAGAAAGCACAGTGACTGGTACGCCTTCCCTGAGGTGGACTCTGCTTCACAGGCCTGCCTCAGGACTCCAAAGTCTACAGGACTTGATAAAAATTCCCAGCCCCATATCTCTGGATTTCTTCAGTTTTCTCACTGATATCTGGAGAAAATTAGACTATGTTATCTCTAATGACATTTCACTTCGATATCTTATGCATACTGGACATTTTCCTCCATTGATTACCCTACTTTCAAGTGAAACTTGATATATTTAAAACTGTCGAAGTTATCTTCCTATCAAATGCTTTATTTCTCTCAATATTTCCATTCTATTACACACTATGGCTAAATATGATATGATTTTAATCTTCTCATGATTTCATTTTCAATACCATGTAAGTTACAAGCTTGTTTATTTTCCTTTAAATAGTTTCTGCCCAGGCTAGCCTAACAGATTCCTGGTAAAATATCCATAAAGATATGATGATAAGACAAAATCTAAAATCAGCACTATTAAAATAAGAAAAGACAACCTAACATGCCTTTGTACAGGGGAATTTTCAGCAGCTACACAGGCATTGATTATGATTGAGAAGCACTGTTTTAAAAACCCAACATATGTTCTACACTGTAAACAACAAAGTGACCACAAGTAAAGTAGATAAAAACTTTGACGCACACACATCGTCTGCTCTTAATCTTCATAAAAATAGGTAATCAATAAGACATGTTAGAATACTTCCATGCCTCCTCCCTCCCAAATAAAGTCTACAAACTACAGTGCCCAATATGACAGAAAGGAGAGGGGAATGGACAGAAAAACCTTCCTAGCATGCTCAATCACAAAGGCATAACCGAGACAGGCAAAGAGCTCCACAGAGAACTGTAAACTGCTGATTTTGCAGCTCATTTAGAGAACCTGAGAGAGCAGATGACGATCCAGCCTCAGTCCAGCAGATCCATTCTAGTTAAATGAAGCAAATCAACCTCAAGGCACCTGCCACTTCATAAAACAAGTAGGAACTAAAGGCCGAGCAGTAAGTACTATAAATACGAAATCATTAAAAATGTTCAGTACTGACAGAATAAACAATTCGTAGATTAAGAAATCAAAAGTAGAAAAGAAAAGAGAAATATTTCCGACAAATTCTAGCATATATAATAACAGTACATGATAATGGAAGTTTAGCAAAGCAAAAATATTGGGAAATTTGACAATTTGGGGGGAAAAAGCTATATCCTTACATTTGACTATTCACCAAACGCATCCCAGTGACTTAAAACATTAATTCGATGATATAAAAGTTAAAATCTCTACATAAAACTATAAACAATTAAAAATAAAAAGTGGAAGAATATTTCCAACAAATATGGCAAAGTGTTATTAATTTAAAAATGTAAATATCCTTTAAAAATCAGTATGAACAGTTTAAGTAACTTAATAGGAAACTAGCAAGAGAATAGAAAGGTCGCAGAAGTATAAATGGCCTGTCAAAGATAATCGCAAATCAAATCAGTGATGAACATTAGGAACCACACTGCCTTTAAGAATGATAAAAAGACAAACACAAAAATCAAAAACACCAAAACCCAATAGTCAAAGCTGACAAAGATTTAGGGAGATGACCATTCCCGTCAAGTGCTGATGGGAATGTAAATTGTTTCTGAAGTTTTGCCAACTTATATTAAAGATTCTTGTTATATATAGTTATGTATATTAAAGCATCTTCTCTGGCTGGAAATTCAGATAACTACTGGTGATGGGTAGGAGTGGAGCACACGCTGGATATGCTCTCTTGAATAGACGAGATGGAAATTTAGGCTAACAATATTCTGTTGAATGGAAGAGATGGAAATTAGAACAACTCCAGAAACAGGAATTATATGAATTATACATAAACTCCTGCCTCACGTAGGCATATAACAACGCATGGGACAACAAAGAAACTCATTTCAGAAATAGGATCTGCTTGAATCATCTGCTCCAAGCGGAGAACCTAAGTCTCCATTATTGTTTACCAAGTCCAAGCCCTTTCCATGCTTTTGCTAACGTCTGTAAAACATCTTTCCTCTTCATCTTTTAGAATATTAAGTATCTTTACCTGGCACTTCTGTAAGCTGTCAGCGGGACTGGGTGCTGATAAGACCTTATTGGAAAGCAATTTGCCAATATCCATTAAAATTTTAAATTCTTTATCCCAGCAATTTCAACTGTGTTGGGGCCCAGGACAGGCCACCCCACAAGGGCATATTGATTATTTTGAATTAAAGTTACTTGAGAAGCAAAAAGAGCGTTCTGCCCCTCCTGTCTCTGTTCCCCCTAAAAGCAGGAAATAAATCTTCCATGTGAAAGGTGCTCTCCCAGCATCCTTATCACCAGAGCTAGGGAATTCAGGGCCAAGAAGCCTGTTGAAATAAACCTTGCTAATTTACTGCCTCAAGTCTAAACTCTGCTTAAATTCCTCACTAATTACATACCTCAAATCTAAGTCTCTTTGTCCTGTCATTCCTCACAAATTTATTCTTTCTTTCTGTAAAAGATATCTATACTGCCTGCTTTGTTTACTCTCCGAGCATCTTTTCTCTGTGATTTCCAATACATATGTATTAAACTGGCTTTTTCTCCTGTTAACCCGGTCTTGTGTCAATTTTATTATTAGTCCAGCCATAAGAACACAAGAAGGGAAGAAAGGGGATTTTCCTCACCCTGGAAACTGACAAAAACTTATACCAATATATATGTACAATGATATTTCCTGTAGCATGGTAATATTACTTATAAAAAGAAAACAGACACATCTAAATCCTAAACATCTACCCACAGAGGTGGTTTGCTAAATGATTCTGTAAAATAGAATATAATGCTGCTGCTAAAAAGAATGAGGCAGAGCTTCAAGTGCTGATATGCAAAAATCTTCAAGATATATTATTAGGTGAATTAATCAAGGGGTCTGATAGCATGTACAGTAAGATACTATTTATGCAAATAAAAAAGAATACACATATGCTAATCTATGCATATGCATTTATGTATTTATCAGCAAAGCTATATAACAGATTGTTAATGAGGGTTAGCTTTAGAAGAGGGACCAAGGATCGGGAGATAGGGAGTATTGTGAATTTTACTTTCCATTTTCCAATGTTTGCCCTTCTCCAATGTTTGAATTTTTACCAGTGGAGGTATTTTCACTTTCCTAATGTATTTTTGGCATCCTATATATCTTTGAGGATACTTTTCCAATCCCATATTACTCCTGATGTCTTCCATCCTTTAACCATTATACCTGTATCTCTTCTCCCTCTAAATTTCTATACTATGTTTTAATACTCCACAGTGTTCTATATATTGAATAATTAATTTATTCCTTTTCACATGACCAGATGGTGGAATAGATCTTATACTGTTTGCATATCCTCTAGAACAGGGGTGACAAACTTCATTTGTAAAGGGCCAGATAGGAAATATTTTAGGCTTTGTGGGCCAGAAAACCTCTGATGAAACTATTCAATTCTTCCGCTGTATTGTGAGCACAGTTACTGTTGACAATAAGGAAACAAATGTGTATGGCTGTGTTCCAATAAAACTTTATTTATAAATACAGGTGCCAGTCAGTTTTGGCTATGGGCTGTAGTTTGCCAACCTTTGCTCTAGAACAAAGAATAGGTACCAAAAATGTGTGAAGATTAATTAAGGAGACACTTCTCCGTTAATCCCAGCCATGGAATTTTTGTTCTAATTAAACATCAAAATTTTATTTTTTTCTAAACAGCTTGCTCCATCCACTTTTGGCTTCCTACATGATTTCTTTTATCTTTCCTTCCTCAACCAAAGCTACCTTCTATCTAAAAGCCACGTATAAAATCAGGAATTTCAGGAAACTTTTCTTTTCTTTGTTAGTGCTCACACTTCACTTTCTTTCATATGATGTAAATAATTATGTACATATGTTTTAGTGTTTATGACATGCAAATATTAGCTCCGGATTGGATGGCAAACTCCACAGGGAAACTTCTCCAATATCCCAACACCCAGAACTCAGTAAGATGGTTTGCACCTGGGTAAGGCTGGGACTAGAGTGAGATATATGAGGTGCCTAGGGTGCAACATTTATGAAGGCACTCACTCTCAGGGTCATGCAAATGCAGGGCCAGCCTTAAAAAGAAGAGCCTTCTTACACTGCGTGTACTAGGCGCCTTGTTTGCTTCACCCTAGTCCTGGCCCTACAACAAGTAGCCTCAATGCATTCAGAATGACTGACTGTTAGTGAATGGGACAGTCAACATGCAAACTCAGGACAAAGGCAAGGCTCACTTAAAGGAAGTTGGCTGCTCCTTCCAGGAAAGCCCTGGTTGGGAAGCACGTAGCAGAGTCTTAATCTTCTGATACCAAGAGGACAAGCCCAGCTCAGCAAAAAAAAAAAGGGAATGTCGGAGGCAGACTCAGGGCTCCACGAGATAGAGAAGAGAGGAAACAAAATCTCCATTGTCCTTGCACGGTTTTCACCTCATCCCACCCAACACCCCTCGGCTGAGAGGGGCCAGAGAGTGCTCTGTCTCTTGCCTTCCTGCTGTAGTTCTTCTGCTGTTTTTCCAGTCCTCTGCTTTATTCTCCTCAGAAAAGTCAGAAGAGGAGTCCTGGTTAGAGCGAGAGGAAACACCCCCTTTGATTCTTCCTCTAGAACCAAACTCTAACTCGTCTGTGTCCTTGCAAGAGAACTCTGCCTTGAAGCTTCTTTGGAAGATCTTGTTTTCCCAGCTGAGTCTCTGGGGCTAAGACTAGCCCAGCAAAGTCAGATGACAGAGAATGAAGTGTTCATTCCACACGTCTAAATGCACTTGCATTGCTCCAGCTCACAAGGGTTGGGCCTTATACCTCTGTGTGCATTTCACACAATGCTTAAGACTTTGCTTACCTTAAGAAATTACTTTTAACAATTCTTCTTTGAGCATCTATGTTATAGAAGGAGGTATCTAATAAAAAAGACAGAGAGGAAAAGACCTCTAATATTTATGAACTTACGGTCTAGTAGGGAGCATATAAACAAAAACTATAGTTTACAGTGTAATTTCAAGTGTTTACTGGTGTCTGTTGTAATACAGCAGCGTGAATAGTAGTGGTATCAAGAAAGACAAAAACTAACACATAAAGAACACTCACGAGAAGCCAGGCACCAAGTGAGGTGCTGTTACGTGTTATCTCACAACAATTCTGTGAGGGAAGTGGTCTCCCCCAGTTGCAGGTGAGAAAACTGATGCTGCAAGATTAAAATGACTTGTCCAAGGTCACACATCAAGTGAGCTACAGAGGCAGAATTTGACCCAAGGTCTGTCAGATTCTAAAGCATGTGCACACTACCATTTTCCCAGGTTATGTAAACAATCAGAAAAACTTACCGTGTAGTAATCATACCAGCGGGCTCTAGGGAAATATGCAGTGACATTTCTGGCATTCTGAAATTAAACACAAACAAGGAATGGGCAGTGGGCTCTGTTATCTTGGGCAGAGCAATCAATTCGCTTAGTAAAGGATCAAAACAATAGTGATGGCCTTGAACCCACATGTCTCATTGCTCTAGAGGTCAGAAATGTTGGGGAAGCCTTCCTTCCCTTCCCCTTCTCAAACAGGGGAGATTTACCTACTCAAAAATGGTGGCTTTCATAAAACCCGTTGGGATCCAGGGCTTTGGGGGAAAAAAATACCATTTGCTTATAGACTTACCAATACCCTCTCTAAAAAAAAAACAATCTGAGGTTGGGCTGGGGCAGAAGAAAATTGTGTAGGTTTATGGTGCCAATACTTCAGAAATTATGATCAGTGCAATAAGTTTTGGGGAGTAAGCAATTAATTGATATTCTAATCAGAAGCCTCATCTTCAACAGAGGAAGTAAAGAAAAGGCTGCCTGAGGACCTCTTATGGAAGGAAGGGAAGGGCTAGCCAGCAGCAACAAGATTTTACACATTGCTACAAACAATCTTTCTGAAAGGTTCTGCTTTAATGGTGATAGAGGATTGTAATGAATTCTTTACAATATTGCTCCCACCTGACCCACACTGCTTATTTCAGTTAATGGAGAAATGATTCTATCTTCACATATATCTAAGGTGTTTTCCTTCTTTATTGGCCAATGAATCAGAATTTGTTATGCTGATTTTAAAGGCAAGGGAGCTGAATACCAGAACATCTAGGTGATGGACTTCAGCTCGGAGGGAGAGGAGGAGACAGAGGTAGGATAAGAAACCACCTCTCAGGACCCTCACCAGACCAGGTCTCTTCTCCTCACCCTGTCCACCAGTGTCATAGCTAGGATCCTCTATGCATCAGAGGCTTCCATACTCACAGGCTCCAAGACAGGGCTGATAAGGAAGGCTGGGCCCAGCAGGAACTGACCGTCTATATCCCAGGTCTCCTGGTCTGACACAAACCTGGAAAGGGAAACCAGAGGTAGCACAATGAGGACCCCAGGACAAGTTCAGACGCAAGTCAGAAATCTAGTTGCATTCCATGCTATCCTTTACTCTTTCCCTAGGTCTATCTTAATCAGGTACATACTCACTTTCTACAACTCATGTTCTTCAAACCCCAGAAATGGTTGGATTTAGACATGTTCTTACCTATAAATAGTTCCATGATTTTTAACAATGATTTTTAACACATTTGAAACAGAAGAATGGCCTTCATCCCTCAAATATCCCCCTGGAATGTGTTCTCTTGTGACCTGGGCTGCTAAAAAAGATAGGTAGGTCTTCACATGCCCAAATTAGAAATTGTTCTGTGGTGTACTGTATCATTTTGAAAAATTTTTTAAATTCAATAGCCTTTTATCAAAGACCTAGGGTATGACTGACATTGCACTAAAAGGAGTGAAAACATGGTCTGTGCCCAGAGAGCTTATGGCAAAGGCAATCATGACTTTAATTTAATTCGGAAGAATTGTTTTCTTCAACTGCCACCATATAGAATGAAATTATCCCTTAGTCATTGGGATTCTGGCTAGACACTCACTCATGCAGAAGAGGTCGCACAACAGTGCTGCCCTCCGTGTGGGCCAAGTGCATCAAGGTGTAGAGATATGGCAACAGAGTGTATCTGGTCTGCAGGACATTTTTGGAGATATTCACAAAGGTGTCATCCCAGGACACAGGGTCTTGCCTCTAAAGGAAAAAATAAGAATGTTCAGAGCTCACCCTAAGGGACATGGGGGACTTAACAAGGTCACTGAACATTCATTCCAAATGAAGATCACACATAGCTAAACCAAAGATGATTATTGGTGAGACTCAGAATATTTTTAACAGACAGAACGAGGTCACTGAAGCTCTCCCAGGGCAGCTAAGAAAATTTCCCTGTAAGATGTTATTTTGGGGATATATTTGGTACAATACTGCCCAAACAAAAAGAATAATCTAAAGACACTGAGGAATATGATTCATTGAAACATGAGGATCTTTTCATGTACCTGTTGGTTACTTGTATATCTTCTCTGAAAAAATGACTATGCAGTTCCTCTGCCCATTTTTTAATCAGATTGTTTGTTTTTTTGCCATTGAGTTGTATGAGTGCCTTATATATTTTGGATATTAACGCCTTATCAGATATATGGCTTGTAAATATTTTCTCCCATTCTTTGGTTGCCTTTTCATTTTGTTGATTGTTTCTTTTGCTGTGCAGAAGCTTTTAGTTTGACATAGTCCCACTTGTTTATTTTTCTTTTGTTGCTTGTTGTTTATGCTTTTGGTGTCATATCCAAAAAATCATTGCCAAGAATAATGGCAAGGAGATTTTTCCCTATGTTTTCTTCTAGGAGTTTTACATTTTCAGGTCTTAAATTTAAGCCTTTAATCCATTTTGAGTTAATTTTTGTGAGTGGTGTAAGACGAGTTCAATTTCATTCTTCTGCATGTGATTATCCAGTTTTCCCAACATCATTTATTAAAGAGACTGTATTTTCTCCGTTGAGTATTCTTGTCTCCCTTGTCAAATATTAGTTGACAGTATATACAAAGGTGTATTTCTGGGCTCTCAATTCTGTTCCATGGTCTATGTGTCTATTTTTATGCCAGTACAATACTGTTTTGATTACTACAGCTTTGTAATATAGTTTGAAATCAGGAAGTGTGATGCCTCTAGCTTTGTTTTTCTTTCTCAGTATTGCTTTGGCTATCCATCGTCTTTTGTGGTTCCATGCAAATTTTAGGATTGTTTTTTCTATTTCTGTGAAAAATTCCATTAGAATTTTGATAGGAATGGCATTGACTTTATAGATGGTTTTGAGTAGTATGGACATTTTAACAATATTAATTCTTTTGATTCATGAACATGGGATATCTTTCCATTTGTGTCTGTTTCAATTTCTTTCATCAGTGTCTTATAGTTTTCAGTGTACTGATCTTTCACCTCCTTGGTAAATTTATTCCTAAATATTTTGTTGCTTTTTGATGCTATTGTGACTAGAATTGTTTTCTTTATTTCTTTTTCAGATATTCCATTGTTAGTGTAAAGACATGCAACTGATTTCTGTATGTTGATTTTATATTCTGCAATGTTACTTAATTCATTGCTTAGTTCTAACAGTTTTTTGGTGACATCTTTAGGATTTTCTATATATAAGATCATATAAACTGGAAACAGATAATTTTACTTCTTCCTTTCTGATTTGAATGCTTTTTTTTTTCTTTTTCTTGCCTGATTACTCTGGCTAGGACTTCCAGTATTATGTTGGACTTCCAGTATTATGTTGAATAGGAGTAGTGAGAGTGGGAACCTTTGTCTTGTTCCTGATCTTAGAGGAAAAGCTTTCTACCTGTCACCACTGAATATGATATTAGCTGTGGACTTGTCATATACAGCCTTTATTATGTTGAGGTACATTCCTTCTATATCTAATTTCTTGAGAATTTTTATCATGAAATGATGTTGCATTTGTCCAATCTTTTTTCTGTGCCTATTGAGATGATCATATGATTTTTATCTTTCATCTAACACCACATGTTACTGTGGTGTGTCACTTTTATTGATTTGCATATGTTGAACCATCCTTGTATCCCAAGGTTAAATCTCACTTGATCATGGTGTATGATTCTTTCAATGTGCTGTTGAATTTGGTGTGCTACTATTTTGTTGAGAATCTTTGGATCTATATTCATCAGAGATATTGGCCTGTAGTTTCCTTTTCTTATAGTGTTCTTATCTGGCTTTAGTATCAGGGTAAAGCTGCTCTTGTAAAATGAGTTTTCTCCTCTTTGATTTTTTGGAAGAATTTGAGAAGGATTGGCTTTAACGTTTGATAGACTTCACCAGGGAAACCATTTGGTCCTGGGCTTTTCTTTGTTGGGAGATTTTTGATTACTGATTCAATCTCCTTACTCATTATTGGTCTGTTAAGATTTTATATTTCTTCATGATTCAGTTTTGGTAGGTTGCATGTTTCTAGGAATTTGTCCGTTTTTTTCTAGGTTGTCCAATTTGTTGGCATATAATTGTTCATAGTCTCTTATAATCCTTTGTATTTCTGTCATATCAGTTATAATGTTTCCTTTTTAATTTATAATTTTATTTATTTGAGCCTTCTCTCTATTTGTTTTAGGAAGTCTAGCTAAAGGTTTGTCAACTTTTTAATCTTTTCAAAGAACCAGCTCTTAGTTTTGTTGATCTTTTCTATTGTTTTTCTGGTCTCTATTTCATTTATTTATGCTTTGATCTTTGTTATTTCCTTTCTTCTGCTAACTTTGGGCTTAGTTTGTTCTTCTTTTGCTAGTTCGTTGAGGTGTAAAATTAGATTGTTTGTTCGAAATCTTTCTTTTTTCTTAATGTAGGTATTTATCACTATAAACTTCCCTCTTAGAACTGCTTTTGCTTCATCTCATAAGTTTTGGTGTGTTGTGTTTCCATTTTCATTTGTTTTTAGACTTTTTTTTATTTCTTCTTTGACCCATTGGTTGTTTAATTCTCACATATTTTTGAATTTTCCAGTTTTCCTCCTATTATTGATTTCTAGTTTCCAGAGAAGACATACAAATTGCCAACAGGTACATGAAAAGATGCTCAACATCATTAATCATCAGGGAAATATAAATAAAAACCACAGTGAGATATAACATCGCAACTATTATAATGGCTACTATCAAAAATACAACAGATAGTGTTGGTGAAGATGTAGAGAAAAGGGAACCCTTGTGCACTGTTGGTGGGAATGTAAATTGATACAGTCACTATGGAAAACAGTGTGGAGGTTCCTCAAAAAATTAAAAATGGAATACCATATGATCCAGCAGTCCCACTTCTGGGTATGTATCCTGAAGGAAATGAAATAAATATCTCAAAGAGGTATCTGCGCTCCCATGTTCATTGCAGCATTACTCACAATAACCAATACGTGGAAACAACCTAAATGTTCATTCATGGGTGAATGGATGAAGAAGATGTGGTGGATAGATGCATACATACATACATACATACATACATACATACATACATAAAATGGGATATAATGCAACCATGAGAAAGAAGGAAATCTCGCCATTTGCAACAACATGGACGGACCTTGACAGCATTGTGCTAACTGAAATAAGTCACACAAAGAAAGATAAATATTGTATCATCTTACTTATATGTGGAATCTAAAAAAGTTGAACTCATAGAAACAGAATGGTGATTATCTGGGGCTGGGAGGTGGGGGAAATGAGATATCAGTCAAAGGGTACAAACTTCTTGTTATAAACTGAATATGTTCTGGTGATCTAATGTGCTGCATGGTGACTGTTCTTAACAATATTATATTATATACTTGAAATCGCTAAGAGAGTAGATATTAAACATTCTCACCACAAAAAAGAAATGGTAATTTTGTGAGGTGATGGAAGTGTTAACTGACCTTACTGTGGTAAACTTTTCACAATACATAAGTATATCAAATTTAGAAAAATGATGGCTTAATGGTTTTGAAGATGTCTCTGGGGAATAGGGACTGCATTAATTATAGTTTAAAATTGAAGGCTGTGTTCCTGGTGACACAAAACTTTTGAGCTATGAGCAAATGTCCTACCCTGGTCCCAACAGTGTTGTGGTTCCTCGCGAAGGGGTAAAAGGCACCCAGTTGCATCCAGCGAACACACATCTCATATTCAGCATCTTCAAAGAACCCACAGATATCTGCTCCTGTCTGAAACAAGATGGAACAAAACAAGCCTGTTGATGATTTCTGAAAGATATCACCATCTGCTTGATTGGAAGTGATCCAAAGGACACTTACATAGGATATGCCAAAGAGGCTAAACTCCATCATGCCTGCAATGAGAACCACAGCTGTGTCAGACGAGGCACTCGTGACCTGCCTCCTCCTCCCTCCTCAAAGAATCCTTTACTATCAAGGATCCCAACTCCCCACCCCAGTGGCAGAGGCCCCTAGGAATAAGCCCACACACCAATGATAGACTTCTTCATCTGGTCCCATGCAGCCGTGTTGTCTCCCAGCCAGTGTCCTCCCCAGCGGCCAGAAGAGGGGAAAGTAGAGCGGGTGATGACGATCCCTCGCTGTCCTGTCACCTCCTGCACAGCTCTGGTTGGAGGGGAGCAAGGAGGTGATTGAGGGCAGAGCAGGGGAGGAAAGGCCACTGAGCTTCTCCTCCCAGAGCTCCTGAGCCTAGGGCACAGTGACAAAAATGTTTCCCACATTACTAGAGGGAATATGGAAATCTGAGTCACAATGATGTCCCCACTGACTGACTCTGGATGATAGAGACAATAATGACAGTTGTGTCTTTACATAATGTTTTATGATTTACAAAAAAACTTCACCATGTAATAAACTCAGTAGATCACCTAAAAGTAATTCATAATCACTAAATCTTACTATTTGTTTACTCAGTACTTAGTTTTATATATTTGGGGAGGAAGAAGGTGAATTCCTTTATAAGGCTTTCCTTAGGATAATTCTTATGATTCATTGACTGAGCACACAAAATGGGACAGTGCTAATTCAATAGAATGCCAGTTGGCTATCCAACAAGAATGACCAAAAAAGAAAAAAAATCCCAGTGGAGATGGGTCACTTTTGAAATAAAGGAAAGAGATGTCCAGTCCTCTGTGCTCTCTTTGTTTCTTACAACTATAGTTATTATAGCATCAGCCACACTGTGTAATCATTGCTGGTGTCTCCACGTGTGTCTCCTCCACCAAGACTATTAGTTTCTCGTTGGGAGGACCATACCTTATTTAAATCTATTCTCCTAACTGTAATTACAGGGCCCGGCTCTACAATTATGAATGTTTGTTTAATAAATAAGAATTATTACATAATTATAATTAAAATCTTATTAACCCTTGGAAAGGGGAACGAAAGGAAAAGCAAGGCAGCTTCATCAGTCACTGGCTGTCACTGCAGGTGATATGGATTGGATATGGGAGATGGTGACTCACTCATACGTGGGTCTGGTCTGGGACCACCCGTACAGGCTGTGCACATCGTAGTGCCTCACCACGGAGCCGTCTGGCAGGATCTGCTCACTCTCCATGCACAGGGTCTTGCTGCTCAGACCACTGTCCCTGGCCTCCAGATCTGAGGAGAAAGATCTAGTGATGTAAAAGCCACCTCTGATCCTGATCCAAGAATGTGCTCCAGGAGAAAGCAGGGGCATGGGGAAGACCACACAGTTGTCAGACACTCACTATATGACAGGCTTCCATCTAGGCTTTTAGCGTGTAAATTATTTCATGTAATTCTTATCATAATTCTATGAAGAAGACATCATTATCCTCTTTTTAGAGTTTAAAAAATTGAGATCTGGAAACATCAAGTAATCTGCCGAAGGTCACACAATTCACAGAGAGTATAATCTCTGAAGCCAAGATGTGCAAACGTGTATAACCCCAAAGTCCATCGACTCCATGATCAGGGGAAGTTGCTACTTTCTGCCCCCCTGGTGGCACAACAAATTCCTGTGGAAGAATTAACATAAACCTGAAGAAGTAAGAAACTCAGGTGTAGAATACTTTGGAGACATTACCACTAAGTGTTTTCTGAACAAATTCGAGAAATTCATCCAACAGGGCCAGAAACTTGCACACACCCAACTGGGTAAAGTGCTTGAAGCATACTTGCCTTTGGCCCCCCAAAAACCACAGCACCAGTATGTGCCCTGAGCAGTCAGGATAAACCCCTGGCTGCTGGGATCTTGCGGGGGTCAGTCTTTGTAGCCACAGCTCAGCCAGCAGAGAGGGCCAAGGATCCTTACATGGCATATAGGGAGGGTGGTTCAGGGTGGCATTCCTGCAGCCTGAAGGAACTGCCCCATTCACAAAGCTTGCCGGTTCATTCATATCCTAGAAACGTCAGATACAGAGATGTCTTACTTTTTAAAACAATTACATCCTGTCAACTCAGAGACAAGGAAGTAGTGAATAAATCACTCACCATCCAGTAATCCCAAGATAGCAGCCCAGAGAGACTCATCAAATCCAGTTGAGAACTGATTAGAAAGATCGTTTAAGCCCTACAGAATGACTGCCTAAAGGATTTTTAAAAAATTCCCTCTCAGAGTGTGAGGCCAGGCTCAGATCCAAGGAATTCCTGGCAATCACCTTGGAGTTTTACAGCAGGGACTTCGGGCAGGTACAGGGTATGAGGAGCATCCAGGATGCTCCACTCCTGACTTGAGGAATTGCAGCCTGACATGTCCAAAGTCTTTCTTAGATGATTATCATCCTCCTTGATTAAAGGTCAGTGATACACATGCTTTGACACACAAAGAGAGAAACGCACCCATCCACATGTACACAGACACAAACACACACACGTACAATCCACATGCCATCAAACTTCAAGCTCTTCTCTGGATCTCGTGGATTGGTGTATAGTTCTTCCATCTCCCTCTTCCACCATCTGACGGTTGAATTACGGAAAAAGTCTGGGAAGGCCACATAAGCTCGGTATAGCTGTAAAAATTAGATATAAATTATTCGTCCCAAATAACTATATTAGACAGCAAACAGGCATTTCCTGAGAGCTTAACTCATGCAAAGCAACACACTACATATGATAGATAATCCAAACAGAGCTTACATAATGTTTTCAGCTTTTTTGAAATACAATGAGTGCAAAGAAGAGAAATTAGCACAAATTAGACACCTTCTTAGCATGTGGAAAGCCTCCATGGACTTTTCCTCTTTGTATCAACATGAATGGTAGCAATCAACACCCTGAACTCACTACCTCATGTGTTAGATGCCCAACCCTCAACTTATGTCCTGCAATTTCCTAAGCACTCCTCAAAGACAAAGCACGAGCCAGGGAGAGACTGCAGCTTGAAAGGGGCAGACATCAGATGCATCGTCAACAGGTTGGAAAGAAACATCCAGGTAATCTTCTCCTATCTCATTCCTATTGGGGAAAGGGGGTGAGAGGTAAGATTGCATTTTATTATATGAGACTATCTAACTAGTATGCATCTGTGTTTTCCATAGTTTCAGAATCACCTGAAAACTACTGACGTGTGTCAAGTCAATTGGGAGGATTAAAGAGGAAGTTTCAATTTCCCCTTCTCTTTATCTTCCTCAAATAATGAAAGACGTGTCTTTATTTTAACCAGGAAAGTGGATCCAATGCATAACTTCTAAACTGTAGTGTAAGCTTTATGATACCGAGGACCTTGTGTTATATTCTTCTGATTGATCTTCATATTCCCCACAGCGCTTAGTTAAGGACCTGACATAAAATAAACGCTCAGTGTATAATGGTGAATTCACACCACTTAGTGGCAGCAAATATTCATAAATTTCTATGTAGCCCATGCTGCTTGTTTTGGAACTTTACAGTCCTTTGTATGTTTCAGTAAATAGGTTCCTCTATGTTTATCAGTGCATTTTAAGAGTTAAAGAGCTAAATAATGCTGGTAGCAAGGGTGGAGGGGAAACAACAGGTAGAGGAATTGGTCCCGGGAACCCCGAGTTCTTATACACAATAGACAAAAGGAAAGTAGGAACCCATATGTCTAGATAAAGGGCAAAAAAGGATCACAAAGAAGAAAACAAGAAATGGATCAGAACACAGGGATCCCGCTCACAGAGAAGAGAGATGGTAGTGAGCCACATCACTGAGAATCTCATGAAAAGAAGGCATACCAAGGATGCCTTTTTGTTAGAAAATAGAGGTAGAAACATGGAACCAGAAGAAGAGAACCTTTCAACAGAAACAGAGTGCTCCAGCTCAGGCAGGGTTAGAAACACGGGGGAGGGGAGGGGAAAGAAGGATTAGAATAAACAGAGTCAATACCAGCCATGTCTGAGTCATAATTGAATCTCATATGGGATACAAGTGAGACATTTGACCAATTTCGATCCATTAACCTCACTAAAAGGTGCTCTGATGACCTTTACCCATGAAATGAAAAGTGTTCTGCCACTTTCCAAGGTACTGGCTCACTTCACTCCTGTCTATATTCGACTCTTGCCTTGTTGCTTCTGCCCTCACTTTCCCTTGTCCCCAACTCGTGATGTACCTACCTGTGTGTCTGGCCCCAGGATCACTTATCACAATCCATTATGTGCTACCAAAATGCAATTCCTAGACCCCGTCCTAGCCTTACTGAATTGAATCCCTGTGCTTCAGACCCAGAAATCTCCTTTTCATAGGCTTCCTGCGGTTTGTTTGTTTTATACTACCCTCAGCCAGGCTGGTCCTAGACATCAGTAGCCTCATCCCCACCAACCTCATCAAGTGGGTATTATTAAAACAAATAGTCATAATTATTCTGTCTACTGAGAATCTCCTATGTGCTACCTAATAGACACCATGACCCCCTAATGAAACGTTTCTTATCACAGGCACAATTGGCATTTGGGGCAGGAGAATTCTTGGTGGAAATCTCTGCAATTAGAACTATGGGCATCCCGCTGGTCACTGCCCACTAAATGCCAATTGGTGCTCCCCTTGTGATAACCAAAACTGCCCCTCAGATTTCTAAATGCCCTCAAGGTGGCAGTATTGCCTAATGGCTGATGAATTGTGGGGCTCATATAGTGGTAGCCAACCTCTTGACTGCCAAAGCAGCCCCTTTCCCAGCATAATGATTTAAAAGTCATGGCACTGCCATAAAAACAGACACATAGACCAATGGAACAGAACAGAAAGCCCAGAAATAAACCCACACCTATGTAGTCAGTTATTCTTTGACAAAGGTGCCAAGAACACACAATGGGGAAAGGACAGTCTCTTCAATAAATGGTGCTGGGAAAAATGGACAGCCACATGCAAAACAATGAAACTGGACCCCTATCTTACACCACACATAAAAATTAATTCAAAATGAATTAAAGACTTAAATGTAAGACCTGAAACCATTAAAATCCCAGAAGAAAACATAGGTAAAAAGCTCCTTCACATTGGTGTTGGCAAGGATTTTTTGGACTTGACACCAAAAGCACAAGCAACAAAAGCAAAAATAAACAAGTGGGACTACACCACACTAAAAACCTTCTGCACAGCAAAGGAAACAATCAGCAAAATGCAAAGGCAACCTGTGGAATGGGAGAAAATATTTGCCAATTGTATATCTAATAAGAAGTTAAAATCCAAAATATATAAGGAACTTACACAACTCAACAGCAAAATAAAAAATAAACTTACTAACAAATGGACAAGCGGGTCCGGCCCCACGGCCTCTGGGTTAAGTTCAGTGCAATTTGCTTTGGTGGCCTGGGTTCAGTTTGCGGGCACGGACCTAGACAGCTCATTGGCAGCCATGCTGTGGCGGTGACCCACATACAAAATAGAGGAAGATTGGCACAGATGTTAGCTTGGAGTGAATCTGCCTCAGCAAAAAAAACACAAAAGGACAAGGACCTGAATAGACATTTTTCCAACAAAGACATACAAATGGCCAACAAGCACATGAAAAGGTGGTCACCATGACTAATCATCAGGGACATGCAAATCAAAACCACAGTGAGATATCACCTCACATCTGCTGGAATGTCCGTTCTCAAGAAGACAAGAGATAACAAGTGTTAGCAAGGAGGTGGAGAAAAGGCAACCCTTGTGCACTGTTGGTGGGAATATAAATTGGTGCAGCCACTATGGAAAACAGTTTGGAGGTTCCTCAAAAAATTTAAAATAGAACTACCTTATGAGTCCGCAATCCCACTTCGGGGTGTATATCCAAAGGAAATGAAATTAGTATCTCAAAGATATATCTGCACTCCCATGTTCACTGCAGCATTATTCACCATAGCCAAGATGTGGAAACAATTGAAGTGTCCATCAAAAGATGAATGGAGAAAAAAGATGTGGTATACAAATATATACAATGGAATATTATGCAGCCATGAGAAAGAAGGAAATCTTGCCATTTGCTATAACATGGATAAAGCTAGAGGACATTATGCTAAGTGAAATAAGTCAGACAAAGAAAGACAAATACCGTATGATCTTATTTATATGTGGAATCTAAAAAAAAATGTTACACTCATAGAAACAGACAGTAGAATGGTGGTTACCAGGGGCTAGGGGATGGGGGAAATCGGAAGATGCTGGCCAAAGAGTGCAAGCCTTCATTTGTAAGATGAATAAGTTCTGAGGATGTAATATACAGCATGGTGACTATAGTTAATAATACTGTATTGTATACTTAAAAGTTGCTAAGAGAGATCTTAAGCATTCTCACCATACACACTCACAAATAGTAACTATGTGAGGTAATGGATATGTTAATTAACCTAATTGTGGTAATTATTTCACGATATATATATACATACCAAATCATCACATTGTACAGTTTAAATATATACAATTTTATTTGTCAGTTGTACTTCAATTAAGCTGGGGGTAAAATACTAAAAAGGAAAATAAATAAATAAAAGTCAAGGAGCCCATGACCCTGAACATCTCTGACCTGGTAGATTCTTGCATGCATGTGGGCTGCCTGGACCACCAAACTTCAAGTGATCTTCTCTGAGAAGCAACAGAGAGAACAGGAAGCTAGATGCTCTTCCTTGAATCTTTATCTGAGATCTTTTACTAGTAAAAATCTATTCCCAGGAGAGAGCAAGTTTTAACATAAGGCTGGAAACTAGGAGGTAAAAGAAACCTAAGGAAGGATGGGAGGATTTATAAGAGGTAAGATGGAAGAGACTGTCCCTAACAAAGAGATGCACAGAGAAAAAGACTCAATCACTAAAGACAGGGGTGGGAGATTCTGTTTAAAAGGGATACTCAAGGCAACAACAACAAATATACTAATTCAGGGAAAAGATAGTATTTCTTGGAGCTATCATCCAGTGGAAATTTCATGGGTCTTTGGAATTTCGGATGTGAAATCACCACTCTGTCGCCTAAAACCATGGACAAATAATTTAAGCTCTCTGAGTCTTAGTTATGCTGAGGATAATAATACCCACCTCCCAGCTGGGAGTAAAATATTACACGTAGAGTAACTGGTACACAGACAGAAACACAGGACATGCTCCCTAAGTGTTCTTCCCTCACTATACCCACACTCATGGCATACAGATGTCCAGTATGCTGAGCATGGCTGCACCTTCCCGCCAACCCTGATTTCACCCAACATCCACAAAGAGCCCTTTACCTCCACTTGACTATCCCAGTCAAGGGATGCATTTACAACAACATCAGGAAAATCAGGCCAGACCTGTGGAGAGAAAAAGGTTCAAAACCAATGCACTAGGTAATTTCTCTTATATAGTTTTTCCTAAGAAACAATAAACCACGGTCTTAGGGGTGATAATACTTTGATTTTCTTGTAGGATTGATCTAGAGAAAAGTGGTCCCACAGTGCACATGGATTCCTTAAAAATTCCTTAACTGTTTTGACAAATATTGAGAAAATGAGAACTTCTGGTCTCAGAGCCCAAATGGAAAAGGCCAAAAAACAACTTGTACAAACACACTAACAGTTACCCACCCCCGGGCTTGGGATCAGTGGATCTCCGCCAGGATCATACCTTTCCCCAGACAATGCCTCCACCATCTGGAGCTTTGATGAAGACATCATCTTCCACACCCCGAGTGAATGCAGGATAGGGCTGTGTCTCATTGCCAGAAATGGCTGGGTCCTGAAGTCAAAGCACAGGTCAGGTGAGAAAACTAAAGCCAGAAATTGACTCAGGATGCAAAAAAGAAGAATTCTTCAAAGAGAAAGCATTAAGTTCCACCTGAACTGTAGAGCTTCTGCAAATTCTGGGAAACACACTTTT
The DNA here is from genome assembly GCF_020826845.1 of Diceros bicornis minor. Taxonomy (NCBI): domain Eukaryota; kingdom Metazoa; phylum Chordata; class Mammalia; order Perissodactyla; family Rhinocerotidae; genus Diceros; species Diceros bicornis. The sequence goes on along the minus strand of NC_080742.1, from coordinate 89,221,503 downwards.
CATATTGAACCTCAACTTCTCTACTCATAACATGGAGGGAAACACAATATGAAGTTTTCTCCACCAAAACCCCCTCACTCTGCTAAGCAGACTCTACCCATTCACATAGGGACTAACCAGAATGAGGATGACCCGCATCCCGTCATCATGCATGCGAGTAATCAGAGCTGGGAGTCCAGCAAACTTGGGGCTGAGGGTGAAGTCCATCTGCCGCTCCATGTAGTCGATGTCCGAGTACTGCACGTCCTGGGGGAACACACAAGGACACTGAGCGGCTACTCGTTGTAAAAGTCCAAGTTTCAGATGAATTTCCCAGAACCTGCGATTTTCAAATTTTCAGTCATAAAATAGAAAAAAAAACTAAATTAGCAAAATATAGGATGATAATGCTATCTGGCAGGGCTGTTGTGAGGATGAATGAAAACAGCGGATGAGAAAGTGCCTTGTAAACGGCCAATATAAGGAGTGATTGTGGTTACCTCCCCCAAAAGGCTGCCCCTGGTATCAGTGGCTCATGTTCAGAGAAAATAATATAACGTAAATTAGCCAGTACTAATATAACATGGATGGTAAGTCTACCAAAAAAAAAACCCAAGGGAAAACCTGTAATTGTTGTGGAATATCCGATCCTGGGGGTTATCAAACAAGCTTATCAAATAAACTTTCTTATTAAGAATGAACTATTGCATGCTATACTTTCCATTAGTAGGAATAATTATAAACAATAGAAAAATAAATAGAATAAAATTAAGTATGTAAGTGGTTCATAGGATCAATTCTCTGACTATTGGACCCCTCTTGTCCTCAAGTGAAGGACAGGGTTCACTTCACACACATTCCCTCTGGAACCCAGTCCCAAGACCCCTACATTCAACCAGGGATTAGCTTAAAGCGAGGGAACACTTTCTGCAGCACCAGCAATGTGTTGGAACTGAGGTCTTATCTACAAACACAATGGTCTGACTGGATTTGGGTTGATTTTTTTAAATTAAACAAAACTACAGTTTGGGGAACCATTTATTCTTATGGTACCAAGGGCGTTTTTGACTAAACGTTTTGAAGTCATGTAAAAGAAATGGAAATATGATATAGTAAAAAGAGCCCCAAAGCTGGACCTATATCCTGCTTTTGCAACTCACTGTGACTCTTTAAAATGGCGACAATGACTCCCACTTGTATTGCTGGGTTGGGGTGAGCTTCAGTGTGATATTCTATGAGAAAGCACTTTCTAACTTTATAGAAACCCACATAAATCAGACAACCTAATCCAAATACAGAGACAACTGAGGTTGGCTGTGAGGTCCCAGAGCCAGGACTCCACAGATTAAGAACGTACATAGGGGATCTGGGCAGCCACCATGTCATCATACAAGCTGGCAATCTCAGTGTCATTCTCGTATCCATAGCGACACAGCTGAAACCCCAAGGACCAGTAAGGAACCATCACTGGTCGACCAATCAACTAGAAAATAGACAGAAAACATTAGTCCTTAAAAAGGAGAAACTGGATTGAAATGCACAAAGTAATAAGAATACTTTTCCAGTGCCCCAAGTTAGACAAGCAACCGATTCAAATCCAGAGACACAGAGGATGCAGAGCCACTGGGATACCTTGGAGAAAGCTCCCTGCTAGACTTGACCTTCTTCTCTAGGAATTTTGCAAAATCTTATTTTAGTCTGATTCCTAGAGGCAGTCTAGCTTGCTGGTTAAAAACACAGAATCCAGAGGCAAATGCCTGGGTTACCAATCTCTGCTGGCTATGTGACTCTGGGCAAAAGTTAAATAACCTCTTTGTGCTTCATTTTCTTCACCTGTAAATTGGGAATAACAATAGTATTTGCTTCTTAGTGTTTCTGTGAGGACTGCATGTGTTAATATACATAAAGTGCTCTGATATTCAGTAAGCACTATATCAGTGGCATACAGTAAGTTTTATATACATGTTTGTTGATGCTGCCAAAACAACTGTCAAGACTACTGTGACCACCACCACCACCAAAATAACAACACCATCACATCATCATCACCAGCTCCACCATCACAACCACCTCACCACCACCACCATCATCACCACCGTCATCCACCATCATAACCTTTACCACCACCACCACCACCACCATCACCATCATCCACCATCACAACCTCCACCACCACCACCACCATCACCACCATCACCATCATCCACCATCACAACCTCCACCACCACCACCACCATCACCATCATCCACCATCACAACCTTTACCACCACTACCACCACCATCACCACCATCACCATCATCCACCACCACAACCTCCAGCACCACTACCACAATCACTACCATCACCTACCAGCACCACCTTTCACCACTACCACCACCATTGCCACTGCCACCACCACCACTGGCACCACTACTACTTCTGATACTCTTCAATGCTTTCAGAGGCTACAAATTTAATTGTTATTGATATGTAGTTATTGCTCCTTATACTACAATAGACTTGTCTCCCAGAAAGACCAACAATTCCAGTTATCATTTGAGAGCTATATCAATGAACGTGGGTTTTGACACTCAGAATGTGCTGTATAAATACTTGGTAACCAGTTGAATTCTCTCCTACCTCAGTGTACTGCTGAGTGACAATCTCTGGAGTTGGCCCCAAGAGCACATAAAAGTCTAGAATTCCTCCTGTGGTGCGGTATGTCAAGGCAGGCATGGGCTGGAATGTCACATCTGAAAATACAGGAAAATACTAATAAAGCTCGAAAACTTCAAGGTGAGGAATTTACCCCTGAAATTCACACCTTCTTCCTCATCCTATGCTTCTCTACTGTAGAGTATTGAGAGAAAGCATTTTTACTATACCTACACAGAACTGAAGAAGTTAAGTGAAAGTCTCCAGGGTGCCACCTCTGCATTTTTTCCCTTTGGTGTTCTTTATTATCTTACATGTTTCGTCATTCTGCTCTTTTTAAAATTATCATGATAACTTTTATTTTAGAATAGTTTAAGACTTACAAGAAGATGCAAAATAGCACTGAGAGTTCCCTTGTACACTTCCCCCAGCTTCCCCAAATGATAACATCTTCCATAATCCCTGTACATTCTCAAAAACCAGGAAACTGACATTGATATAATACTGTTAACGTCAGGTATAGACCTTATTCATATTTCACCAGTTTTTACATGCATGCTTTCACCCCTACCTCCTGATTTTCCACCCCCTTTCCAGTATACCATACAAATTTTCTTCATGACCTCATACCCTCAGAGCGAGTGCTCTGACCCATAGCTTCATCAACAACTCAGATTATATGGATGGCTCCCATTGGCTGACCTCCAGGATGTCTGGGACTTGCTTGGTTCTGCTATCCCTTCTTACATGATTTTTGCCAAACAAAAGTTGAGTTAATTCTTGTTACCATGTTACTGAACTGAAATAAACAGAAAGGCTAAACAGAAAGACAAAAAGGAAAAACATCTGCAGGCAACATAATAATTTTGACTTCAGGGGCAGCTAGGTCAAATACATTCCAAAGTTCCTCAAGAATGAGTGGTTCACAAAAATAAGGAGAGACGCTGGCATCACCTTACCCATGGCATTGCTGTTTAGCAGGAGCACCCCGTGGGCATTGCCATCCTCCTCCAGTCCCATGTAGTAGGGGTGCACACCATAGGAATTCTTCTTGTACTGGGAGAGTCATGGAGAAGAAGTAGTAAGAGGTTAAAGACATGAGAAGGAAACTCAACAAAAATTGATAGCTATGTCTAGTCTTCTTTCTGTTTTTTATGAGGAAGATCAGCCCTGAGCTAACACCCATGCCCATCCTCCTCTTTTTTTTTGCTGAGGAAGACTGGCCCTGGGCTAACGTCTGTGCCCATCTTCTTCCACTTTATATGGGACACCGTGACAGCATGGCCTGACAAGCAGTGCATAAGTGCACGCCCAGGATCCGAACCTGGGCCGCCAGCAGCGAAGCGCCCGCACTTAATCGCTACGCCACGGGGCCGCCCCGTGTCTAGTCTTCTTTACGAACTAAATTAAACACATGAGAAATAAAGGAGCCCAAGAACTGGCCCTCTTGTCTAAAAGCAGAATGTGACCATCCAAGTTGAGTCGGGGAAGATGAAGCATGAAGCGTACACAGTGTGGAGAGAGGCAGACACACAGATCCCAAATGCTCTGCCCTTACCCCTGGGGGTTGGTCTCGGGAAAACATTCCCCACGTGTGCCAGTTCAAGTCTCTCTGAAAGGCTGTGTGCTCATTTTCCCCAAAACCATAGAGGTATTGGGAGGGAAGGCGAGTGGAGATACGGATGAACATGTCGTTGAAGGTGAAACCAAGGATCTGAGAGTCCCAACTGCAAAACAAAAAAGTATATTTGGAAAAGAAAGGCGCTATTCTATTGGCTTCAAGTTGCTGACTTTTCAAGGACAATTGAACTCTTGATTCCCTCCCACAACTCTTGATTAACCCTGTTAATCTCCCAAACAAAACATAAAATCTAAAATAATCGTAGATGCACTTGCTAAAAGCCCGGGAGACAGCCTTCATGCCTCTATTTTCCTCTCACTACCTCCTTTCAGTTCTCCCTCCAGAACCCCAAATCTAATGCCTTCTCGCCATCTCACCTGCTACCACTCCATACCGGCCCCGCCTTCCACTCTTGCTCCCCTACAGCTCCTTTACTACATGGTATCCAGAGTGATATTTTTTGAGAGTATCTCACATCATGTCCCTCCCCTGTTTACAATTCTTCAGTGATTTCTCATTAAAACATCTTATGAAGTCTTCAAGGTCATATCTGATCTGAAGCCCACCTAAATCCCAGCTTCATCTCCCACCATTCACTGCCTTACTTACTACATGGCTCCAACCACATTGGACTTCTTTTTCCCCTTAATATGCCAAGTTTGCTCCTGGTTCATGGCCTGTGCTCCCACTAGTCCATCTATTTAAAATGTTCTTCCTCTTCCCCTAGATCTCCACATGGGTTGCTCCTTCTCCCCATCCAGGGCCTATTTTAAATGTCACCTACTTGAAGAGACCTACTCTGACCTCAGTATCAAAGCAGTAACCTCCCACAACTCTCAATCACCCTGCTCTTTTTCCCACATAGCAGTTGTCACTATCTAAACCTACTTATTTAAATTTTAACTTAAATTATCTTTGCTATTTACTTATTATTTTTTTGTCTTGAGAAGAGAGACCTCATCTTCTATAACCACAAATACCAGAGGAAGCACTCCATAAACATTTGTTGAATGAATCCCTAGGTACATGCAACTGCACTAGTAACTACTCCCAGGGGACTAAAAATTTCTCTTAAGAACAGACTCGGAGGAAAGAACTTATTCATGAATCTGGAAATGGATAGTGTGATGCTTTGAGCCAGGAGGTCTCCAAGGACAGTGGACCTGGCAATGAATGTGCAGGTAACCATCAATTCCAAATGAGACAAGGAGCCACCTACATTACAGTGCCTGTACTCTTCCGGCGAATTTCAATCCCAAATGGATTCTTCTTAATGAGGACACCATAGAGTCGATTCTCAGAGGTGCTGGATGGAACCCCGGGTATGTTGAGAGGGACTGGGACTTCATACCGATTGTTGTTGGGATCATAAATCTAGGGCCAGAGGAAACAGATTTTAGGTAAGAATAGTACTCTTGAAATCTACACCCTTAGCCGAAACTGGATGTCTTTGACAAAGAGTCTGAATGTTATATTTCTTTGTCTACTTTAAGCTCATGATACTAGGGACTTAATTAACATATCAAAGAACAATGTCAGATTTAACATTTGATCTGAGTCTGTCATATCTCATTTTTCAGGCCTCTAGTACAATAACACAATCACTTTGACATTGGTATTGTCTTGGAAAATTAGTCTGGAATCAGTCTGGTATTTGTGACTATATCATTGCTTACTTTCTGTGTACATCTATGAGTGTATGTGAATACTTGAAAACTTTTGTGAATTAAAAAAAAAGTCCCCCCCCAAAAAACATGAACTCTATTTGATTAAAATAATCATAGATGCCCTTGCTAAAAATGGGATCTAAATTGATTCATTGAGTATCTATTATATTCCTGCTTGATACTGTACTAGACACTAGGGATAACTCAACTGAATAAGGCACACTTATTGTTTTTAAGAAATTCACGTGCTAATGGGAAGTGAAAATGAAGTACCCACAACATCTGGGTGATCTGTGATAACATAGAGCTATGGAGAAGTGTTGTGAGATTAGAAGGAAGGAAATGCCTAATACTGTTTCTGGGAGACTGAGATGGTCTCAAGGGGAATGTGCAGGCTGAGTCCTAAAAGCTTTGCAGCCATTAACCGAGCACAGTAAGGAGATCAAGTCATTCCCGGTAGAGAAATAATTAAAAAGGCACATAGCATTAAAGCAGGGTCAGAAAGAGGTAAACATTTTGGAGAGAGCTGCTATATGATCAAGAGGTAGAATAGGAAAGAGTTAAAGCTGGAAAGCCAAGCAAATTCATTTATTTCAAACCCATTAGGTGCCTACCATACACCAGTGCTATGGTGAGGATAGAAATATAAAACAGCATCATCTCTGCATTGCAAGGTATGACAAAACTAATAGTCCAGGCTGATATTAGATTGTGAAGAAACTCTTAGGCATGCCTGCTGTCTTTCATTTACTCTCTCAATAAACATCTCACTGCTAACTATCTACCAGCTCTGTGTTAGATTTTAGAAACATAATGATGAAAGGATAAATTCCTGTCTTTGAGAAACTTACAAGTAAGTAGAGAAATAGACATAAAAACAGCCCATCATTAGTCCTTAGATGTAATTAAATCATAGAAAAGAAAGAGATCTCTACACTTTCCTAGCTATTTCATAGATATCCCAAATTCAGTGTCCAAAACTGAACTCATCATCTTATTTTGCCCAAGCCCAAACCTTTTCAATGTCCCCCTTCCAGTTAAAGTCACCACCATTCATTTAGAGACACAAGGTAGAAACATGGTAATCATTCCTGACGCTTCCCTCTCCCTCGTCACCTACTTGCCATCATCACCAGATCCTATAATCCTACCTCCTCAGTCTCTCAAAGATGTCCACTGTTCTCCATCTACTTTCCTGCGCCCAGTCTAAGCTCTATCCCTCACATGGATAACCTACCTGGTAGCCTCCTAACATGTCTCTCACTTTTCACTCTTGTCCTCCAAACAATTTTCCTTACAGTAGACACAGCAATCTTTGCAAAATGCACATTAGAACAGGTCTCACTATTCCTTCAATGGTTTCTCATTGCTTTTAGGGTAATGATCTGGTATACTATAGCATGGTTAACTTAGAAAAGCAAACTTATTTTAGGGTACAGTAACTTGGACCAGAAAAAAAATAATGGAACTGAAAAGGGCCTAGTCAGTACTAGATACATATACTGTAAACACATACCTTAAACTGCAGCATGTCATCCTTATGGTAGGTCACATTCAGATGGAGGGAGTTCACCGGTATTGAGGGCAAAGCATAAGCATAAGAAGACTTTAAATAGAGGACAGCTGTGGCCCCAAGGGAGTCATACTGAATGTCACTGACAGAGTATAGATCATCGACGAAATAGCAAAAAGGGACTCCAGAAGAATTGGATGCCTGAAAAGCAAAGCCAAAGTCAGCTCAGCATGTGCTCCTAGGATTATCAAATATAAAGGGTCTATAAAAACAATTTCCAGGGAGGTAAAGCCAGATCATCCCTCATTTCCTTACATAACTCTTTGGTAGTGACATAAGTTTAAATTCCTGGTCTCCATGCAAAATATTTGTAAGAAAATGTACCACTCCTGTCTCTACCTATCCTTCACATCCAGATAAAAACTCAGGTTCCTTTGGAAGTCCTTCCTTTTTTTCTCTCTCTCTTTTTTTTTTTTTTGGAAGGAAGATTAGCCCTGAGCTAACATCTGATGCCAATCGTCCTCTTTTTGCTGAGGAGGATTGGCCCTGGGCTAACATCCGTGCCCACCTTCCTCCACTTTACATAGGACACTGCCACAGCATGACTTGACAAGCAGTGTGTCGGTGTGCGCCCGTGATCCTAACCCGTGAACCCCGGGCCACCAAAGCAGAGTACGCGCACTTAACCACTATGCCACTGGGCTGGCCCCCTGGAAGACCTTTCTTTCTATGGATTTTAAGTAGTGACATAGATACTGGTGCTGTAGGGATTTTAATGTACATTAACACTGTCAGCATGGTTACCTCCCAAACACAGCCACGGGCATTACAGTTTTCTGCGGAAGCACCATTCTCATCAGGATAACAGTCTATTTTTTCTTCATCCTTTATCTTCAGGTTCCACTCCACAGTGTATGCTTCTCCCAGGACAAGATCAAGATCTGTGATAAGGGCAACCTGTAGGGATGGGGAAGAGGACAAGAAAATTTATCATCAAAACAAAGGTCTTGCAATATCTGAAACTTCTTTTAGGAAAAGAAATAGAAATCGGATCAGACTCTCAACAATCCAAGTGACATACCACTGGAGCTTATATGAAGAGAGCTATATGGGAGGAAGAGAGAATTATCCAGTGGCAACAGGGCAAATGTCACAACTCTATCAGAATCCTGTACATAAAATTTTGAAAAAAATAAGGTCAAATAAAACCTTCTGTGATCACACCTTCTCTTTCCTTCCTTGACTCCTCTTCCTCCTCCTTATTTTGTCAAAAAGGCTCTCTTCTGCACTTCACCTTGTAGCCTAGCACACACAACACACATTGTCATCCCTAATTGAGCTTATCTTCTTGCCTTCCATTCACCAAACCAGTGTCCCTCACTGGCCTGGAACACAAGAGTGTGGCAAGAACACAGGAATAAGAATCATGTGGCTTGGGTTCTCATCTCCACTCTGCTGTGGAAACATAGACAAACTATTTCAATTCTTTGGGTCTCGGTTTCATCAATTGCAAAATTAGTGAGTTGGCAAAATCATTACATTTTCTTCCATTTCTAAACATCCCAGCCTCTTCGTTTCTCCAAGTCCAAAGCCTCAAAACTTGCAACCTTCTTCTTTAAATCTCACTCACTAATTCAATTATTTAACATTTTTTAATGTATTTTTCTTATATTTGTCTCTTCTTTAACTACCAATTTCCACAGTGGAAGTCCTCATTTGTCTAGCTATAAAATCACATTCTAAGGATTATCACTCTTCTTCCAGTCTCTTCCCAGTCTAAATTCATCTCACACTTCCCTGTACTACAAATCCCACCCCAGAGAGCAATGCTCTCACAATGGCACTGCCTTGATTCATGGATCAATATGAGACCCTTTGAAAATTAGATCAGACCTTTCTCATTTTGGCACTAAAGATTCTCCAAAGCCTAACCACAAGTATCTGTCCAATCTGATCTCCTTCCAAAAGTGAATCCTAACTTTTCTAGTTATACAATATTCACAGACTAATGTAAGGCTATTCTCAGTCCTTATATTGGCTTATTCTGATATCTTAACCTTGAATGCTTTATCTAGGCACACACCCTTTCTAGGAATACCTAAATGGTGCCCACTTGTGGAATACACTGCCAGTTGCCGGCCCTACATTAAGGTTCCCTTCTTACTCACTATGTTAGTTTAGAATATTAAAGTTCCCAATTAAGAACTAAATTTTTAATCCATGTAACACAGTTTTGGCCACTAGTAGGTAACTGCAAGTCCACTGGGAGTTGCTGGCCAAGTGTTTCTTTCTTGATTTAAGGGCCTGCCCTTCACCTTTACCTTTTCTTTCCTGTTTCCTCTTCTTTTCCTGCTTTAACAGGGCCATAGTGACTGGAATTAAGCAGCCACATCTAATCACAAGAGAAGAAAAGACCTGAACCCTTACAACTTTGAGCCACTGAACCAATGCCAGCAACTGATCTCTTTCTAAACTTTTTATTGCATGAGGAAAAAAATCCCAACTTGTTTAAACGACCATTTTGCTGAGTGTCCTGTCACTTGCAGCTGAAAAAGACTCTACCTGATGCACCATCTTTCAAAGTCTAGCTCTAGCCCTGCCTTTTCCAAGGGACTTGCTCAGCTACTCCATTAAGTTTTGAAGACAAAATTAGATCTAATATACTGTTAGCTACACCAACCTATGTGTTGGTTTGGGTAGCTTGTCCTCTTCCCAGTAGTTTCATGTACATAAATTGTGTCTCCCCACCACCCAAATTCAAACAACAAAAGAGTGCCTTTGGTCATATACAATTAATTTATTTAACAAACATTTATTGAGTTTGTTTTCGTATATGCATCCCTCCAATGGCTTGCACTTTGCTGTGCACATAATCAACCATACAATCCTTTATTTCTAACTTTATAATATATGTATCCTGAATGTGTGTTGTCAGGACAAAATGTCAAATGTCATCAATATATCATTATAGTTGAAGACAAAATATACTTATTTTCTCCAAATTTGGAAGGTATCTCACAAACCATGCTGACAGAGCAGTCCCCAATCCCAGATCATTTGGGGTCCCTGGAGTAAGGAGTATTTGGGGAAAGGACACCTCATAAAGCTATGATATCAGAGGAACTGGTTACAACATATTTAGGTCTCATTACAACTGATAAGAAATTATTTTATTATTATCATCTAACCAAATAAGCGGCCATTAGCTAGCCTTACCAAATTGTTTGACTTAAAACATTTCTTAAAAATATATCTGTTGGAGTGAGAATCTATATATTTCAATACAGCAAAAAAAAAATGCCCTTCAAAATTTTAATGGTAATCTCATCTCCTATCTTTACCTTTCTGGCATTTGCCGATGACTTTCAGATCCACTTTTCCTCTACTCTTGCTCCCCACATTCCTAACTTTGCTCTTCTTCTGTTCCAGCCAGAGAGAACAGAAGACTGAGGGGTAAATAAGGGAATAAGGATGAAAAGACCACTTTGCCTTATCCCAGTTTCTCAGCAGCTCCCTGTTCATTCTAGCTCTGGCCTCTCCTCAATTTTTTTCTCTCCTAACCTTCTGACTTCTCCACCCCAGGCCCCAGAGTGTGCTCTGGTCCTTTAGGAACACATGCAACCTTGGATTTTTACCTGTAGGTTAGAATCATAAGTGACATTAGGAGAAATTTGACTTGAGACACCGTTGTGTTTCACTGTAATGTTGTTAGGTTCCTGGGTCCCAAGGATTTTAATCTCTTTAAATACTAAATTATTGGGGTCTTTGTAGGTTGACTGCAAAATATTCACATCCAAGCGGTTCTGCAAAACAATTAAGCACAAAAGTGTACCTATAATACACAGATTCTCAAATCACTCAAATATTCCATCCTAGACCAGATACCCAAAACTTCTGTGAATGCCTCTTAGCTATCTCTACTAATGTCTGCTCAAGGAGTACAAACTTAATTTAATATTCCCCTGAGTGAAAAAGCGAGAGAGAGAAAAACACACACACATACACAGAAATTTTTAAAAACGGCATTTAAAAAGACTGACCACTTTGATTTATCCATATCACTGCCTCTTTTTAGTAAGGTGGATGATTCAATTATTGGAAGTTAAGTCATAAACTGAAATGTGCTCACCTATAGTCATAAATGCATATAATCTACAAATACAATTACACACATACACGAACACACTTGAGCTAATGGTCAGAGAAAAGCCCACACTTAAGATTCACAAAAATATGCTACTCACTTGGGTGACAGAAAACTCACATAAGAGATAAACTTGATTGGCCACAGTGTCTGAAAATGAAAGAAAGATGAGTCAGACTCTGGTCTGCCTACCACAGAAGAACAGACTTCACCATGGCTCTCCTTGAAGCTACATCTTGAGAATGACAAGATTATAGACAGACCCTCCAAGGCCAAGCCATGTTTTCCCTCTTCCTTCCTACCTTAACCTTGATATGGTTCCCTTCCAAGTGCTTCCAAGGCATATGCATCAAGTGAATCTATTTCCTAAGCTTGAGCCACAAGAGTTGTTAGGACATTGAAGACAGAAAAATGTGCTAAGAAACACGGCTAGATAGAGACACACTAGAAAGGTGTATTCTCACCACCTCACTGGCTTGGGTATGTTTTTCTTATCATCGACATTTGTTCATAAGTATTTTGGGGGGAGATATCCGCATTGAGTGGCAGGAGCAGTCTAGAAAACATCTCTTTCAGGTGCGCATTGACAAAAAAACAACAGCCTATATATGTTGCTGGCCAATGGTAGATTTAAGAGGTAGAAATGCATTTTCCTTCCATCTGTGGTCCATCTACCACTACCTCTGAATAGTGCAACCAAAACCCAAATTCTTCTCTCAAGTGATCAATGCTACTGGGCTTGGTGAGATTTCTCCCACAGCTGAATGACCAGCAGAAGTAACTCAAAGATGTTGGTTCAGAAACGGCAACATTGTCTCAACAGTGCTCACCTTTCGTTTCCCCATCATCCCAAAAAAGTTCGCCTTTTGCTTCTTTGTTCTCATCTAGAGCAATGATAAGACCAAGAGGGTTCTGTCGGCTGTGGGAGACAAAACTTATGTAAGAGACGAAGACTTGGGATTCAAAGAATTTTGCCAAATAAGCTGGGAATGATTCTATCAGATTTCACATAGGAAAAATGGGAAAGGTTACTAGCAGCAGGCAGCTCTGCTTTTCTTCAGGCACAAAGGCAAAATCAATAGGCTCTTCTTTCTCTAGATTAATCAGTAATGTCACAAGAGATAGAAATACCTCAAACATTAGCAACAATCGTCTATGTAGGAGGCAAGAGGTTAAGCACCAGAATCACTGCAACAGCTACAATAAAAACTGCTGATGCAACTATTATTTAGAATGCAGACTATTAGAAGAGAATGAAATCCTAGACAAAAATTGGTTCGGCTTCATCATTTTAGAGATGATATGTGCAGGAGAAATATTAACTGCCATTGGGGGGTTATTTTTTTCCTTGCCTAAGAACCATTTTGACTCAGAAAGCCACAAAATAAAGTAAGGTCCATCTATATAACGGCAACTTTCCTAATTTGCTTATTTATTATTAGTTTGTTTTGAGAGAAAAATAAAATCATTCTAACTACTTGCTTTATAATTTAGAATAGGAAACACAAAACACTTAAAAAGATGGTAAAATAGATGGATATATAGAAAGAGGGGGAAGAAAGAGCACTTTCATTTGGAATCTCGTCATTTCACCACTCCTCTAGACGACCTCCCAATTTCCTGCTCCTGTTGCGTCCCTCACTGACCTCACATTCCTATCATATTCTTTCACAGTTCAGCCTTTCACTATGCCCTATGCAAGTTAGATTCCTTTATCAACAAAATCACCCACTTTCATTTAACATGCATGTATTGAATAGCTTTCATTTGCTAGGAAGCCTAAGAGATATAAAGACAAATAGATCACAACTCCACTGATGACCTTAAATATTCTAAGAAAGATTAAACATATTCACCAAATAATCAAAGCAGAAAGTAAGAGTGACACAAAAGTTACAAAACTTAGAGGAGTCCAGAATGACGCTTCCAGCAGTATGGTGGACTAGGTATCCTGGAGGACACTAGACACTCTAAAGGACCCACCCACTAAAATAGTACTTGCTCCTGTATAAATTATAACACATGATTCTTGAAGGGAGCTAATGTGATCGCAAGTTGACAGAAGTCCTGGCTTGCAATCGGAGAGAAAGCAAATCATCTCTGGAGGAATGAGGCCCACATTTGGATCCTTAAGATCATCACCTTTAAAAAACAAAAAATTACTAAACACACAAGGTAATAACACAGCATGAAAGAAAGTTGGCAAAACAACTAATATTGATTTAGATTCCCCTAAGGACTTCAGATAATAGAATTTTCAGATACAAAGTATAAAATAACTATGATTGAAATACTTATTAATAAGGAGGAAAGAAAAAAATCAGCTAAACAGCAAAAAAGTATGAGAAATGACCAGAGAGTTGGAAGTGGCAGCACTCCCTCTGCTGGAAGAGTTGGGGGAGATTTCTTGCAGATGAAATCTGAGTTTAATTTGGAGTATCATTAGGAATGCACCAAGCAAAGAATGTTGGAAAGGGTAATAAGTGCTGAAGCCCAGATGTGGTAAAATACATGGGTATGTTTGGGGAATGGCAAGATTTTTGGCATGGCTGGTCTAGAAGAGTGTATTAAGGTGTGTCAGGAGACACGGCTGTTAAGTTATCCTGGAACCAGATTGCGATTGGCCTTGAAAACCCTACTAATGAAAAAGTTTGGACTTCTAGCAGGGAAGGAAAAAATCAAGATCTTCATTTTGGAAAGATAATTTTGATATCAATATGCAGAACAGAACAACAGAAACTGAACAATGAGAGACAAAGAAACCAACTAGTACTGCATGTCGAAGTATTCTCCATCAGTATCATAAAAAGTCTGAATTTGAAAAATTAAAATAGCAAGAAAGGTTCCAAAGAAAAGACAGGTTTCTAACTTGCAAAGTACTCCCAGCCTATTAAAAACAAATATGCTAATACTTTTAGAGACACTGATATAAATGCCTGCCTCTTTCGTACAGATGGAGTCTATAATTTCAGGATCAAAGAACCATAAAGGAGAAAGCAGTGGTATGAGGGAGATTTGAAGTGCACAAGAAGTAATTTTTGAGCCCCGTTTTGCATCACAAGAAAGAAATGGCTCAGTAGGAAGAAAGTAACGGGAAATTGAGATTATAGGGGAATGGAAAGTGGACCCCCACTCCCTAGAAATGAGAATGAGTGAGTCAAGAGCATAGCACGATGGATGTATGGTCTGGCCAAGGCAGGTAGGGTGATCAACAGACCCGTTTGCCTGGAATTGAGAGGTTTCCCAAGACATGAGATTTTCAGTGCTAAAATTGAAATGGTTTTGGGAAAATCAGGACCACTCTAGCAGTCAGTGTGTTTTGAGGAGAAATTTAGGGAGTTTAAGCAAGGACAGGGATTAAGGTCTTTCAAAAATCCATCTAGATGCAGCCCTAAACCCCAGTTCCTCAGATGAGGCCTAGGGCAATCCGAGGACTGAGTTTGATGACCACACACATGCACCAGTGCCCTTCCTCCCCACACTCCATGTCATGTTTCAGCATCTTCTGCATGAACAATGGATGGGAACAGAAATGACCAGATTTGCCAATCTCTCCCTTAAAGGAACTCCCAGCCAAGCTGTACCTGGCCACAGTGGTTGTGGCTGGCTGTTGTGTGGGGAAGATGTAGCCTCCTCGAAGGTGAAGTCCGATTCTGTCTCCAGGAAGTTCCATCTCCACTTTTTGCTTCCTCCATTTCACTCGGCCCCCCTGAGGCATGCAGACAAATCAAACACATTGGCAGGACAGCGCACTCACAGCTACCTCTTACCCACGTGCTGAGTTACCTACAGCTTTCTCCTTTTTCCACCATAACTGAATTACTCTATAGTCAGACAATCAAACAAGAAAAGGGAAAAAAATTAAGAACAATAAGTTTTGTCATCTGCTGGGGGTTTGGGGGAACATCCATGCCGTGATGAGGCTATTTGACATATATTATATGAACTGATAGTTCTAAACAAGTAATTTGACTCGTGACCAAGCTCAAATTGTCCATTGGCTCTTCCAATATTTGCTTGTGAGACATTCTACTTGAGTCTTTACCTTATTGCTGAATAAAGTATGTGAAGTATTTTTTTTCAGATTTCAGCATGACTGATGTCAAGTGACCTAGTCTTACTTTATCGACTCTGCTATGAAATTACAGAAAATACTACAGACACACTCCCCAGTGTATGGATAGATAGTTCCCTCTCCAGGAGGTATTTCATCTATGCAGCTGCAGCTGTGGTCTTGAAGAGCTTAAGAAAAGTCAAAGCTACTTACAGTCTCGTAATCATACCAGACAGCATCAGGCATATATGCCGTCACTTTCTCTGCACCCTGAAATTAAAACAAAACATTGTTCTTCATGGCCCAGCCTCTGAATGGGATAAAGTGGACTTGTTAGCATTCCCTAGGGCGCTTTTTAACTATATACTGAGAGTGCATAAATGGCCTTTTTTTCCTCTGTTATCCAATCATGCCTTTCTTCTAACAGGAATAATAGAGGCAATAGCTTGTCCACTCAAAGAAAAATCCCAAATGGAACCACATTAGGAATAATAATAATATTGAAACGGGTTGTGGTAAAAATTCCAGCTTTACATTGATTACCTCATTTAATCTTCCTAACAGTCCCTAGCGATAGGTACTATTATCTCACCTTCACAGCTGAGGAGCCAGCATGATAACTTGCCCCAGACCACAGCAGTACTAAGTGGCAGAGGCAACAATCACACCCTGATTGGCCTGACCTTAGAATGAGTTCTGGGGCACTGCTCCATTCTGCCTCTAAGTCACAGAGCAAGTAATGATTTGCTCTGAGAATCTGACAACAAATAGGACCATTCTTAAACCTGAGTCGCCAGTAGATGTTTCTACACTGGTTGGGAACTTGGTCAAGAGAAAAGGCTTCTAGAGAGAAAAATGTCTAAGTATCAGATATACAACTTCCCAAAACCTCAGCATACTCTCTTCAAGGTTGACTCAGCCACAGATGTTGGAAATGGTTTTGGAATAAAGAGAAGACAAATGGTTCCTAGAAGAGAGAAGAGTTTGGAAGGTAGCAGGAACAGAAGCAGAGATCACCAGTGTGTCTCTGTGGGAAGACTTGCCTCCTCCAGAACTGGAGTGATGAGGAGGCCGGGCCCCCATAAAAACTGTTGGTGCACATCCCAAGTGCTGCTGTCCTCATAGAACCTGGAGATCAGAGAGACGTTCACTAAGATTTGGGCCAATGCTTCCTGGCAGCTCTCCCCGAAGCCTGTCCAAAATATGCAGGCCCCCTACCTGGGGCAAACTTCCAGAATTATTCTGTGACACCTATTCAACCACCACCTCCCCACTGCTGCAGATGGATCTACTTTTCCCAGCCCGTGTACCCTCCCAGGGTACATGTTGCCCCAGGTGGGACAGAAGTTCCTATTCCAGTATGTATGCTAGGCAGGTTTCAAGCTGTAATTCTATTTCACACATCCCCCTTTAAAAAATAAATAAAACAAGCAATACATTTTAAAACTTGGCTGACTATCAAGAAGGAATTGGATCTGATCAGGAAAAATAGCAGATAATTTAAAATTTTACTCTTTTGTCTTTTAGCATATCTTCTTTTTAACAGGGAATTCAAGAGATCAAAAACTTACCCATAATAATGAATATATAATAGTGCAGATGTGTGCCTGAGGGGCTAAAATGTCAGACACATAGGAGAATCAACTGTATTTTGACAAGAAAATCCTCTTAAGTGTCCTTTTTCAGAGTCAAATTAGAGATACTCATTGGCTGACAATAAAAGTTCTGGAATTCTGGAAATCCTCTACAATATTCTTATTTGAATGTAAATGACAGGCTCATTCCTAAAGCCTGAATATAGTGCATTACATAAGAGACCATAGTGTTCAAGCTATCAAATGCTTTAAATTAAGACTAAAGAAACTAAGGATGAAAGAACTTAAGTGATTTGTCTAAGATATAGAGTTGGTTGGTGACAGAACAAAGAAAAGACCCTGAGTCTCATGACTTTTAGTCTGGTTCTCTCCCCAAAAGGGAACATGCTATAAAACTTAAATACGCCCCAAGAATAGTATCTATGCAGCAATAGCCTTGCAAATACCAACTGGGTATTCCAGTTATAAAACATGTACCTAAATAACTGCTTGAGTTGTTTCAAATTTCACTCATATTTGATGATACAGTCAATGATACCCAGTTGTGCTGACAAAATTCCTTTGGATTAGGTGAACTTACTCATGCAGGAGGGGCCTGGCCACTGTGTCCCCCTGGCTGTGAGCTCGGTAGAAGAGGGTGTAGAGGTAGGGCAATAGAGTATAGCGGATGGTAAGGTAGTGCCGGGAGGAATTCAACAGCAGAGAGTCAGCTCCAAAGGAGGCAGGATCCTGGGCCTGGAAGGAAACAAGAGGTTGCAGTTGTGATCCAGCTATGAAAAACAGAAGCATCTGAAGAACTCCAGACCACATTCATCACAATCAAGAGTTTCCTTCCTGAAAGACTGGGGGTCCGAGTTGCAAACTTCACCACTGAACTGTACAGTTGGGCAAAGGGAGATCATTTCACCGAGTAAGTGGCTGTTCTTCACCTTGCAACTCAGCCTCCTCATTCACTCTTTAGGAGTGCTCTCTCGGGAGACTGCCATTTAAATAATTTTGAAGTATTTCCTCCTTTGATTCTCATTACACAACGAGCAATGTAAACAAACTGTACAGAGGATTGATATAAAACCTTCACAGACTCGCCATTCTCTTGACTGCAGCAGCTGGAATAGCAGAGGCTGTGGCGGCAGGGCGTTTTAATGGAGCAACAGAGGTCCTGGTTAATTGGAAACAGTGGTGCAAATTAGCCTAAGGAAAGCACCAGGTAGGAGGTTGGCTCAACAGATTTCTTGGCAAGGATGCAGACAGATCCAGTCCTAATGTATGCCAAATTTATTTTGATCTTATCTCCTGGGAGACTTACCTTGTAGCCTTGGCCATTGTGATTCCTGGAAAATGGATAAAATGCTCCCAGCTGCATCCACCGCCTGCAGAGCTCTTCAGAGGTATCCGAGAAAAAGCCACATATGTCAGGACCCACCTGGGGACACACGGACAGCGTGTATACCTCACTGCCCTCACCGCCCTCCTTTGCTTTCTACCAGGGACCTGTCAACTGAACTTTGCTAACCTCTTACTGAGATGGCTAATAAGTGTGATCAAATTGGGTTATATCCTGTGTCCTCTCTTTACTGCTAGGTGGCTAAGTTACTTCACCCTTCTGTGTCTCAGTTCCCTCATTTTGTTAAAGTGGGCACTAATTAGCTACACAATGTTTTAGTAAATGAGATAACATAAGTAAAATACTTGACATACAACATTATTCTTTTGACCACAACACTCTCAGAATTAATTTTCCAAAGCCTAAATCTGATGATGTCATTCACCTCTTCAAAAATCCCCAGGGGTTCCTTGCTGCTTATGCTGTTAGCTCCTCAAAACCTGGTTCCAACCCACCTTTCCAGCATCACTTCCCATTCCAGTCCTACATACCAATCCTTACAGACACATCAAATTATCCCCCTTACTGTTTTTGCTCATGTTCATTTCTCAATCTTAAAATGACCTCCCGCCCCCTTACCCTGAGGAAATATACACACTATTCAAGGTTAAACTCAAGTGCCATCTTTTCCAGGAAGTTTCTCTTGACTCCCTCCCCTTACTGCCTTTGTTGTTCCTCGTAATCTTGTCAGAGTTAAGTCCCTTTCTCAGGGTCTCCCCTGACATTTAATTCCTATGGCCCCGTTGGGACTTTTAGCCTATCTTGTAATAATTATTTGCTTACATATATGTCTCCTCTTACAAAATTTTAAACTCTTTGGGGAAAGAGAAGGTGTTTCTGTTATTATATTTATGCTTTTCTCCACTCTTACCATGCATACCCAGCTCAGTATCTTGCACATAGAAGGAGCTCAGTAAATACATACAATGAATTTAACTAAAAGATGCTAAGGCCACCTCTAAGGTGCCGGCAACGTTCCATTTCCTCATCTGGGTGCTGGATACACAGAAGTGTTCGGTTTGTAAAATTCACCAACTGTATATATTTAAGGATATGTGCACTTTTTTATGTGTATGTTATACTTTAATAGAAAGAAATATTCCGATGATATTTCAAGGTTGTACTTCCTATCTTTAGAAGTCAGTACAGGAAAGAATTTGTGGTATCGGAGCCATACTGACGTAGATGAAATACATGCTCTCAAGACATTAAATCCCTGGGCCACAGAGGGTAGGAGAGGGGAGGTTTACGGTTTGAAAACTTTCTAGAATGAGGCTTTCTGGGGATTGAAGTTCCTAAGAGAGCTTAGGACGTGGACTCACCATTGGGATACCAAAAAGGTTGAACTCAAGGATGCCAGGGATGGACCATCGAAGGTCGTTCCAGGTGGCTGTGTTGTCTCCTAACCAATGAGCTGCAAACTTGCCAGATCCCGCAAAGGTAGAACGGGTTACAATGAAGCTTCTCTTATTAGGGAACACGGTATTGACCGCTCTAAAAAGGAGAGAGACTTAGGGAGTCAGTGTGTGACCTTAGCGTATCTCAGCCCAGGGGATACAGCAACAATACCAAGGATCTAAAAAGTTAATACCCCAATCTTCTCTTCCAGTTCTCTCCCAGTAAGGTAAGAGTTGCTGCTGGGAGCAGTCTGCACACTAAGTGTGTTTATGTTTCATTTTGTTTTGTTTTGTTTCGTTTTGTTTTGTAGTAAGGTGTTTTATATACATCATTAACTCCAAACTTCCAAGAATTTCTAAAGCAGACTTGAAAAGGCTACTAACTAGAGGGATACAATTTTATGGAACAAAGGTGAAATTTAAATTTATATAGATATACATATACATTAGTCTTTCATATTGTGTGACTTCAGACATATTCAAAAATGGACTTATGATGGCCTTTTGGAACTTAAATTCTTTTTAAGTAGAAATATTTTGGTCATAATTTTGTAATAAGAAAAGATTTTTTAAAATTATATATGTATGTGTGTACTTTTATAATTAAATATAAATATATATCATTATATTTTTAAAATTAGAAGTCTATACATATACTTAAAAATTTTTGCTCTGTAACTTTTCCAACAACGTTCAAAAAAACTAGTTACACCCATGATTTTGCTAATGAATGAAAGTGGTTTTGGTCTGGCTTCTTGCTGGCACATCACGGTTAAGTAGAATAAATTCTCAATACCTTTTCCTCACTACAGAATTTTAGTCCATATTCAAAGGTAGACATAGCACAGTAGAAGGATTCTGAGCCAGTATCTAAAACCCCAAAGCACATGGACATCTACAAGTTACTTAGCACTCCATACTCCAATCTATACAGTGTGGAAAAGAGGAAAATACATGGTTTTGGATTCATGCAGAAATGGGTTTTAATTTTGCTTTTACAATTTATTAGCTGTTTGACCTTGGTCAGTTACTCCTCTTTCCTTCTTCCTACCTTCCATTCATTCATTCTTTCATTTTATACATTTCATAAATATTTACTGAATTCCTTCTTCCCCATGTGCTAGGTAGCTTCTTCGTTCACTCAATAATGATAACCATACTTATCTTGCAGAGTTTTAAAAAATAATTTATGTGAGTCACCTGGCCCTCTAGCAAGATCAATTAATTTGATCATGTATTAAGACCATAACAATGGTGGTCTTACTCTGCAGTGGCAATTGCCATTGAGTAGCCATACAGATTGTGGACATCATACTGCTTGCCCCAGTGCTGCACTGCATCCATGCAGAGACTCTTGCGGAACAGGTACCCATCCAGGACCCCTGGGACAAAAGAAGGATCAGTCAATGAGAGCCTAAGACGCACATTCCCTGCTCTTTGACTATCAGAGAACTTGAAATGGTGGCTCCCTGGGCAGGCATTTACTGTGGCCATCCTGTAAATGATCATACAGATTCCTCATAATCAGAGGGCTATCCATTTAGAGTAGTTTCTCTGATATATAACTAAATTGTGCTGACCTATACACATTCTCTCACCTGGGCACTCATGTGACTAGAGGCCGGCATTTGGATCCAGGCCGGCACTTGTTAGGACAAATAGATCCAGTTAGAATCGAGGCCCAATCTGAATTCTTCGAACTAAGCTAAGTTATGTGGTCCAATAATAGAAATATTGGATGAAAGTATAAATTAATTTCTCACCTCTTCCCTTCTTTAGCCATATATTATGAAGGATGATTTCCCAGATATATTCCCAGATGATTTCATTTATCTACTCTTTTCTGTTCCCATTGACCCACTCTGGTTAAGATCCAAATTACCTTTAGATCTTAACTATTGCAACAGTTTTTAATGGTTTGTTTACTTCTGATATATATTCTAATTCATACTGCACATTAACGCCAGATTAATATTTCCAAAACCATTTGACTATCAACTTCCCTCTTACCAAAACATAAATAGCTTCCATCACCAAAAGAACAAAGTGTGAACTGTTTAGCCTCCCATCCAAGTCCCTCAACATTTGATTCTGACCCATCTGCCCCAATCTCTTATTTTCCTGCCAGACTGGAAGACCTTATAAGATGCTATAATTCTAGCAGCTTCCTTTCTTTCTTAATCAAGATACAATTAATGAGCCTCTAGCTTTCTTCAAACTCCAACAACTTCAATCACAACAAGGTGTGATTTCTAGGGGCACATCCTGAGACATAGCGTTGTTCAAACCAATCAACTCTCACTAGCACCATATTCTGACTTTCACCTTCCAAGTCATGGTTTCTGGTTTCCTTTCATCCTATGGCTCATTCTATTCTTCTTACTCCTGTCATCACCAGAATTGACCCTCATCTGAAGACCAAGCCTGATCTCTCTCTGGTAAGCCCTGATCTGTGAGGGTACACATTTGAGAGCAACATAAACTAACCACTAGCCTCTGGCTTCTGCACCATATCTTCTCTGGACCTTCCGTTAGAAAAAGCTCAGACTGCGAGTAGAAGGACTAGATTGCCCCTTTTGAATTTATGCCTCATTTAGGAAAGCATGGGTGCTTTATTTTCTTTCCTAGTTTTCTTTATGTATTAACCACATTTTCCCTTATCTAAGCATATTTATGTACCAACTCCCTTGCCAGGTTGTTCATATCTATCCTCGTGAATTTAAAATGTCAAATACGCATTGCCACTTTAACCAGACTAACCAGCAAGACTTACTGGGAGTGAAAGGGGGATAATTCAGATTGCTTGTGGAACATCCTGAAACGGAACCATCAACGAAGTTGGCGACTTCATTCATATCCTACAAGAAAAAAAGCAAAAACTATCAAGAAAAAGTAGTGCGTTTGCTTATGTTGGACTGATGGCATCTTTTTTCTTTTGAGGAATCAGAGAAATTATTCCAGATATTTCTTTTTTGTTTGTTTGTTTTTTGTTTTGTGTGTGTGTGTGTGTGTGTGTGTGTGAGGAAGATTAGCCCTGAGCTAACATCTATCGCCAATCCTCCTCTTTTTGCTGAGGAAGATTGGCCCTGGGCTAACGTCCGTGCCCATCTTCCTCTACTTTATATGTGGGATGCCGCCACAGCATGGCTTGATAAGTGGTGTGTGGGTCTGTGCCCAGGATCCGAACCTGTGAACCCCGGGCTGCGGAAGCAGAGCGCACAAACTTAACCACTATGCCACTGGGCCAGCCTTCAGATATTTCTTTTTTAAAGAGGTTCTTATGCACACGGAGAGAAACAGATGTTCCTGTCTTCTCTACCCATTGAAGCCTTCATGGAAAAGTTTCCTAAAATCCCTTCAAAATGATTTTTGTCTAAACTCACTGAAAATTTCCAAACATATTAGGTGAAAAAAGATTTCAATTTATATGATTCCATATATATCAATCTATACATTCTCTGTATATCCAAATATAGCTATGAATACACACACATATAAATATATATACATATATAAACATATATACATGCAGAGAGAGTGAGAAAGTGAGCCAAGAGCTGTGCAAGTGAGGGGTCTGGAGAGATGCATACCAAAATATTGATTGTGGATGTCTTTGGTTGACATCATTTTAGAGAGTTTTTACTGTCATCTTTTTAGCTCTGCATTGTTTGAATTTTCTACAGTTTTCTTATAAATAGAAAAAAGCTCAACTCTAAAGCTCCCTAAATTTTGCTGAACATCTGCTGCTTTGCATTTTTTTGATTTGATATTATAAGAGACATTTGTTTTGACTGAAGCCACAGTGTTCTCATGCACCTGGGTAACTTGGCTCTGGTCAATCTGTCCAACACATCCAAATGAAACAACCTTGAACTGGCAATTGAACAATTCATGTACTGTGCAATAAAGTAAGGAGTACATGACCTATTTTATTTCAGCTCATTCATTTGTAAAAGGAGAGTTGGACTTGGAAAAAGCAAATTTCTGAGTTTACTTCCAGCTCTAACAATCTGATTTTGATTCTAAGCTACATGTTTTGGTGAGATTATTTCAATCGTAAAACAGGTAATACTTAGAATTATTGCCATACTTGCTTTCTTCTCCTCCTCTTCCCCCTGTGCGCCATTACCCAAAGACGTAGATATACACAATCGGAATATTAGTCACCCGTATTCAGAGTATTAAGAACTCACAATCCAGATTCCATCAAACTCCACTTGGTTGTGGAAAAGCTCAAACTCCTTTACCCACCAAACAGCACACTGGGGGCTTGTGTAATCAGGAAACACAGTCGTTCCAGGCCAGACCTGTAGGAGAAAAGGAAAAACACTGATTAGAGTAAACTAAATAAACATGGAGTAAAATAAAGTACTTTGCAAAGAAATTCCTAATATGGTCACACCAACAGAGGCGCCCAGGCACAGGTCCTTTTCAGTGAGAAGCGTGGCGCACTCCAAAGACCTAGAATAAATGTCAGGAGGAGTCAAACAGTCACTTGAGGAAAAACTTACTTTAAAAAAATGGTTAGATCCTTGCTACCCTTCAACTCTGCTT
The DNA here is from genome assembly GCF_020826845.1 of Diceros bicornis minor. Classification (NCBI taxonomy): domain Eukaryota; kingdom Metazoa; phylum Chordata; class Mammalia; order Perissodactyla; family Rhinocerotidae; genus Diceros; species Diceros bicornis. The sequence goes on along the minus strand of NC_080742.1, from coordinate 89,196,959 downwards.
CACCGTTCCCTCTCACTTTCTCTACTCCCAATTCCAGGAATAGTAAATGATGGAGAGTACTATAGAAATTTCAGCTGTTCCATTACAAGTTGTGGGTTCTCAGCATCAATCACGCTTCTCTACTCCTTTCCTATCCACTTCCTCTCAGACACTATGCAGTGGGGTCATCAGAGGTATTAGAAGTGAGCCAGCAAATAACACCTCCATGGAAAACGAGGACAAACAAAGATTTGAGAAAGAAGTGATCAAACTTGTCAAGTACTACAGAGAAATAGAGGAATGAAACGGTTCCATTGGCTTTGCCAGTTAGGAGGTGACTGGTGCCATTTGGCAGGGCAGTGTCAGTGAAGTGATGGGGGCAGGCGGAAGAAAGTAGACTTCAGTCAGTAGAAGAGTGAATGGGAAGTAAGGAAGTGGATATTCAGTATGTAAGTTACCATTTAAAGGAATTTGGCTGTGAAGGGAATGTGAAAGTTAGGATGGCTGTTAGGTATTTGGGAATGAAAGGACAAGGGAAAGTTTATCCCCAGCATATATAAGGCATCTGAACAACACACACACACACACACACACACACACACACACACACTGCCACAGCCCGTTCACCAGCCCCCAGCTTCCCCATTATAGTACCTCCCCAATGAGTGGAGTCACTCCGTCAGAAGCATTCACCCATATCTTCATATCCGAACCCCTGTCATAGGGGCTGTAGGGATGACTTGGTGAAGAGTTGTTGGAGATGGCTGGATCCTAAGAAGGGAAAATACAATGAAGGACCCAGCTTTAAGCTAAAGGCTTTGAAAGGAGATTGAGAATTGGGGGACAAAGGAGGGGGAGGTGGATGTAATGACAAGAAAGAACAAGTACCTGATTTGGGGGGAAAAGAGAGTGGACATACCACCATGACGATGAGTTTCTGTCCATTATTGTGTAACTCTTCAGCAAACTCAGGGAAGCCTCTATAAGCTACTGGATTATAAGTGAAATCCTTCCTCTCATCCATATAATCAATATCAGCATGCTGAACATCCTGAAAGAATGCACAAAGTCCACAATTTAACACCTAAGAATTTCCCTACTAAAACGAGTCCATGGAATTATCATTGTTATTATCCACAATAAACACCGACTCTGCCTGGACTCTAACAGAGCTCTTATTCGGCCGCTGGCATCTAAGTGCTTCTTTTCCAAGGGTAATCTCAAAACCAAAGGACCCACTGTTTCCCTAAGGCCTGACTCCACCCCTGCAATCAGGTTAACTGCAGCATCCTACCTGTTGACGGGCGCATCAAACAAACCAAAACAACAATTACAACAAATCGCTATGACTATCAAAAACATATATTACCTAAATCTTACCCTTCCCACAAGATAAAGAGGGGAAGGCACTGTCTCTCCATTTCTCCTGCATTTTACTACCCTACGGTTTCTTCTCTTACTTGTCTTCTACTTCAAGCCTTCTTTGGCGATTATTCTTCCTAATTTTACCTGTGTGATAGTGGAGCCCAAAGTAAAACTGACTCTTGCTCTAGAACCTACTTGTCTGCTTCCAAGGGAATAGGGTGGGAAAGAAGAAGATTATTCCGGAGACTTTTGGGCTTTTCCCCTTGTATCTCTTGTGAAACTTCATTCCTCATTACAGCCTCCCATATAATAGACACATTCAAATTTAGCCATTCAAAACATAAAAATATTTTATTACATGTATGTACTGTATCCTTTTGCTCACCTACACCAGGGAAAGAAATACCTTGAGAACCCAAATAAAAATGCGTTATGTAAAATATAATCAATACAGTAAGCATAAGAAAATTTTACTGATAACATACGTGATAAGAAAAATAGAGACAAGAACAGATTGCCTCCTGACCTCATAATTGTAGTCTATAAGTACTATTTCCTACAAAAGAGAACCAGTTCCTCAAAGAAATGGCTGGCCCAATAAGAAAAGTCTAGCATTCTGAATATCTAAAACTTTTTATTATGTATTTTTTTAAAAAACTCGGGGAGAAAGTATAAACAGTTGTTCTATTTCCCCAAGGGAATTCTTGTATTTTTGGAGGATTTTTTAAAGCCTTACTTACGTAAGGCAGCTGTGCTGCACGGTTTCTCTCCACAACTTCTTTCATGTTGTCCAGGGTCTCATAATCATAACGACTGAGATGAAATCCAAGTGCCCAGTATGAGGGTAGGGCTGGCCGTCCGATGAGCTGAAGGAAATATGTGAAATGAAAGTGAGCAAATACTCTATTTCTAATAAAACCATTTCTAAGCATTGGCTTACAGGCACAAAACATACTCCATTTTCCAATACACTATTTCATTAATGTTAGAATGTCAGTCTATTTTCCCAGCCCTTTTATAAATCATTGAGAGTAGGGTCAATTTGTAATAGCAGATTTATAATAGCTACTTGTAAAAGCAGATTTTTATGAGTCACACTTGAATACTAAATTTATTTTTCTTTGTGCTATTTAGGATTTTTCTCTGTTATAATCATGATACAATAAGTTTACCTCCAGATACTCTTGAACAACTTGTTCTGGAGTGTTTCCCAAGAACACATAGAAGTCGAGAATGCCCCCAATGGTGCGGTAAGTGACTGCTGGGGCAGGCTGGAGGGCAACCTCTAGAAAGATTAAAAATGAATAAAATAAAAATTAGAATTTATTCTAGAGTAATAATAGCAGAGTTTTAGACCAGAGGATCACCAAGCATCTGAACATTAATCAAGCAATCCTAATGCCTCAGGTTTTATATACAGAGGGACAAACTCTGATGATCAAAGTTTACCCTCACAGCACATGAGAGCCAAAGCATTTGTTGTGTGTGTGACAGATTTCTATAATTGGTGACTGGAGTGTCTTAACTCCCTTGAGGACTCAAGCTCTCATGAAAAAGCAACCAGGTTCATGAAGGGGTCCAGAATAATGCACTGTGGCATAAAAATTATTTTAAACTGAAAACATTCACGTTTCTAAAATCCCTTATCTAACCAAAAGTACAGCCTCCCAAAAGAACTCAATTGTCTGTTACTTCAGTGAATGGAAGTGATCCCTATTCTATGAGGCATGTAGTGAAGTGTTTAAGAACAGTTGTAATAAAGACGTTTCTAAGAATGCTACTTGCAAGCTGTGTTGAGAACTGTGTTATTTCAATGAATAGAAGTGGTACCCATTCTGTAATGCATGTAGTGAAGTGTTTAAGAACACTTGTAATAAAGATATTTCTAAGAAAAAAAAAAGAATTCAATTGTTATAAATCCCCTCTCCTGTAGTAACTCTAATCTTCTCTGAGATAATAAATTGGCACCACATCAAACCTACATTGTCACAACACCATCATATCCCCCATCTATTCTCCTAAGGGTTCATTTATCTTTGCCATTTGTTTTCCCATAAGTGCCCTTTATCCCTCCTACCTCCTCTAAGAAGTCATTTGTTTTATCCTAAGTGCCTTTCTCCCCCTCCCATTTACCTATTAAGATGGTATGTAAGCCCCAATTCTAACCACCCCTTTGAGTTACTCTTCACTGAGCACTCCTGTGTGTATACATGTTGCACATGTCAATAAACTCTGTTTTTTCTCTTGCTAATCTGTTTTTTATCAGTTTAATTCACAGGACCCTGAGAACAAAACCTAAGAGGGTAGAGCAAAAATTTTTCCTCTCTGATATTCGCAACTAAAGAACATGTTCCCACCCCACACTCCATGGTTATTGCAAGAATATAACCCAACTAGACACACTGGGGTACACACTGAGGTACACGCCTCAGTGAATCTCATATCAAGCAAGAGCCAGACTAAAAAATTGTCAGAGATTATACTATAAATTCAAAATCCATCTAAGCCCTAATCACCATTCTCAGAGGTGAAGTCTCCCTACAGCCTTGGTTTGCAATTAGGGAGATCTAATGAAACGTACTCTTTGGTCATAGGAACAACTCTCTCAGAGTATCTAGGATCCTGTGACCTTTCTTTTAAGCCTGACTCGACTTGTTTTCTGGTCTTTCAACTACCTGAAACTGTATGATCCTCGCATTATCTTAGTCTATTTTTAGACTATTAGGTATCTTAGAATCATCTTAGATCACCAAGAGTGATCCTCAAACGATCTGTGGTGAAAGATCAGATCTTTACTTTTTTATTTTCACATTCACTGTAAACTGATACTTCCATAAAATAAAATGAAAGTAAATTACTAGAAAAAGGTTCATGCATGCACTTGGATGCTATGGCAATGCTTGGTCTCAACTTCTATAGTCCTGCTACTGTAGACCTGAAACAGTTTGTGAACCATCTGTGGGCCACTCTTCAGCAGCACTGACCTAGTCCAGTGATTGTCAGTTGAGGAGAGGGTGGGATCAATACCCTATGCTCACCATCAACTCTGGGAGATTCTGATACATCTCCTCTTCCCCTGTGGTGATTGATTCATTGCTACTGGGATCTGTTGTTACTGGTGAAAGCAGAAAAAAGTTGAGAATCATTGATCTACTCTAAAACCTTCAAAGAAGGTGAAGCTAGCTACTTTCTGGAATCCTAGGATATTACACTCTTTGGTCTTAAGCTATCTGATCTTACTCTGCACGACCCTTGCCACTCCACTTTACCTCACTACCTTTGGAGTGTCTGAATGCAACAATGCTCAGTTGTAGTTCCCTGGTTAGGCTCAGCTACTGTCATCATTAGGCCCAGAGCAATTGACTGTTTCCTACCAGAGTTTATATCAACCCCTCTACTAGATAAAAGTCTAAGCAAGGAGAAGAACAAATTGGTAGGAACTGCCTCTGAGTAGATTATAGGAAAGGGTTAGCTGTCTTAACTTTACATTAGAAAATATTCCAACAGAGGCAACCAGATTCAGGAAAATCGTAAGCTAGGCGAGAAACCCCTACTCATGGCTACCATGGGTCAACAGGTAATGAAGCAAATGAAGTAGGGATGGAACAATCACAGACTATGCAAGGCCCTAAGCTATGGTTCAACCATTCTTAAACGGCTCCATTCCTTTTACCACAGTGCTGTTAAGAAAGGGACTGACAATCACTCTTATGCATTTTTTTCATGAACATTCCTTCAGTCTTTTACCCATGGCATTGCTGTTCATCAGAAACACTCCAAAGGACAATCCACTAGCATCTTCAAGACACAGGAAGAATGTCTGTGAACCATACAAGTTAGTTCCATCCTGCAGAAAGAGAATTAAATTTACCATCTAATAATCTAAACCCCACACAGCTAGAAATGAATTAGGAAGTCAGTATTAAACATGTGAGTAATTGACAGGGAACTCATGGTCAAAGAAGACACAAATAAATTTTAAAAATGCAAGGTCTATATTTGGTTGATGTTAATCAAGTGAATTAGTGTTCTCTTACTGAATGAGCCAGTTATGACCATTTATCTAATAGGAATGTGAGAGCTTATGGTATCTGTTAGGATGTGGGAGAAGAAGAATTTTGAAACTCTAGTTCAAAAAAGCTCTTCTCTCAAAAAGGCTTGTCTTAACCTTGTCTCCAAGCGGCTTGACATAACCCCATCTGCAAAAGCTCCATCAAGCCTAATATGAATCAGGCACCTTTCTAATGTGCAACTAGATAGCGCTCTATTCGAGATATCTAATCTTCTAGTGTTTAGAACAGTCAATTTTAGAGCTTGAGCTGGCCTGCTAAGACTTTAGAACAGTAATTCTCAACCTGGGCTGCATTCCAGCCTAATTAAAACAGAATCCCTGGGGACGGAAGCAGGCATTGATATTTTGTTAAATTTCCCAAGGTGATTCCCATGTGTTTTCATGTTTGAGAATCACTGCTCTAGAACAGCATTTCTCAAAATTTGGTCTGTCTGTGAATTACATAGGAATTTTAATTAAATGTGGATTCTAATTCAGTAGATGGAAGAGGGAGCTGAGAGCCCACATTTCTCACACGGTGGTGCCCATTTGAATAGCAAGGATCTGAGGCTCCTTATTTAAACAACCTTCACCAGCCATTCCCAGATGAGCTGCTTTGACTTAACACCTTTTCTGATAGGCATATGGTACAATAAGGAGGATGGGCTTTAAGTTAGACAGGCCACGGATTAGATCTTATCTCTGTCCCTTACGAACTTTCTTTTTTCACATTGGGCTATTTATTTGGCTTTTCTGAGTCTCAGTTTCCTCATCTGTTAAACGGAGTAAATTATACTTTTTTTTTCAGAGTTCTTTTGGTCAATAAAGATAATTTATAAAAATAGTAACTTATAAATTATTCCTTTGATCTCCTTTCATCCAGCCACTAGATCTGCCTAATCAGGAAAGTTGCTGAACAAGACATTTATGTAGTATTGCTGAGCTTAGAAAATAACTCTGCTTTGGGTTTTAGCAATCAAAACAAACAAAATAAAGCAGAACAATAACAACAAAACTCTACTCTTTCGCTGCCCCAAACATTCTTCACACAAAGAATAATGAAAACAGTATTTTAGTTGATATTTTATTCTATTTTGCTGACCAATCTGGTAAGTTGGTGATTTATAAAGGTGAACCTAAAATATGACGATCATAACCAACATATTGTGCAGAGTTGACGTTAGTAATGTTTTCTCCACAACGAGTTAGTTCAGAAGTAAAATAAAATGAAAAATAGTTGGCATTTATTGAGCACTTTCTATGTGGCAGATACCCTTCTAGAGACTCTATGTATATTAATTCAATTGATTCCCATCACAACCCTATGAAGTAAGGACATTACTCCCATTTTATAGATGAGGAACTGAAGACACAGAGAGGTAACTGGCCCAGAACCACATAACTGGTGAGTAGCAGTGCAGGATTCAGACTCAGATAGCCTCACCCTAGAATCTCTTACTCTTGACCATTATACTGTACTGCTGGCAGTGATCTTCAGAAATGAGGCTATGATATTCAGTGGAGAGAGACCCATCTTGAAAGCTTACTCCATTGGGGGTTGTGTCCCTGGCAAATATGGGCCACGTCTTCCAGTTCATATCATGCCGGTACTGCTGGTGCACATGTTCTCCCAGACCATATACGTTAGCGCTCGGCAGTCGGATGGAGAGCTGCAGGAACTGATCAGCAAATAAGAGGGGCCCGATGCTTGAGTCAAACCTAGACACAGGCGGGAAACAAGGACAGGTGGGCAAGTGAGGTGGAGAGAATACAGCTGTTTAGCAAAACATTCTTTATATTTCAATGTTTAATTGAAATATTTAAGTGGCCCCATTTGCCCTCCTGTGACATTTTTCCATGGGCACCAAGAGATCAGGACTTCTTGAGGGCAGGTAGCACGTGGCACACCCTACCAACATGACCAAAATACTATTCTTACATTATAGTAGATGTTCCATAAATAGTTAATGGTGGATAGGTAGTTAGATGGATGGAGGAAAGAAAGGAAAAAATGATCAAGCAGAGGGAAAAAAAAGAAAAAGATGTGATTCAGTGTCTGGCCTATAATAAATGCTTAGTAATAACACACACACACACACAAAGGGTGGAAGGCAGAAAAAAGTATACATCTGTAGGTAGAGAGTCTGGTCACCAACGGTGGGCTCCCAACCTTCAGGAAACTGTTGAAATACACTCTTCCTCAGGCTTGAAAACCTTCCTCCCCCATAACCTTCCTACTCTGATCCTCAGACAGATTTTCAAAACTTACAGAACACGATCATTGCTTCTTCTGATCACTTTGATGCTGAATGGCTGTCTGGAGACCTCAACTTCGTAGGTCAAGGGAGAAGCAGCATTCCCTTTGAAGGGTTGCACGTGTTCATGGGGCACTTCGTATCGGTCCTGGTTTTGGTCAGTTAACTGTCCAGAGACAGAAGAGAAAGAAAGCTAAAATGAAAACTTCTCTGTTTTTCCAAAATAGAAGCATCCTTAACAACACCAGTGATTCCCAGTATCAGTGCTCATGGTACTGGAACTCAGGCACTGATCCAGACGGCTTTATGTCTGAGGTGGATGTTCACATTATATTACCACATTAAAAGGTTTAACATTTGGGCGTACATTAGTCTTTAGGTAGAAATACACACTGTAAGTCTGCAGAGATGGACTATCCCTAGAATTTTCGAAGCTGTGATAATTCTTTTTCTTTTCCCTCCTTATTACATTTCACATGGTATCAATGGCAAATAAGTGACAGCCAAAGCTCACCAGTCAACTCATAATATATATTTAGGAAGTTATCACACTGAAGAAAGGCAATAGATGCCTTCAACATACAGGTGCTAAGTAAGAATAATGACAGTGGAGAAAAATACCTCCATTAGTAAAATTTTCTATTTTGTAGTAACTGCCATCATCAGGTAGAGAACAAAAACCTCTCAAAAAGATCTTTAAAGAATAAACAAACTACAACCTTAAAGTGGAAACGATTAGATGTCTGGTATTCCGCTGTGAGGAGGACGTTGTCGACATCATTTCCAAACAGGGATAGAGAAGGCAACCTTTTCAACTGCGCTGTGAATCCTAGTATGGAGAGGGAAAAAGGTATACATAGCTGGCTGTGTACATTTGCAAACAATAGCCACATAAAAATTAAGCTTTATGTGTCGAAGGGGCTGGTGAAAAGACTTTAATTCCCCCAAAGAAGGGAAGAGAGAGATATACACCTCATCCTACACATATACCACTGGACCAGATTCTGAAGCTAGGCATTGATTGTCATTACCTTCTCCAAAAACCATGCCTCTCTTCTGCAAAATCTGATTGAAAACGTCCCCCAAAAGGCCAAACTCTCATTCCGCCAGCCCATCAGACATTCTTTGTTAATCACATACCCTTTACACTCTCAGCCCTCGATGTGTATATATACACACTATTCCTTCTCTGTTATTTTCATGTTACATCAAGGTGACTATATACATTGATGCCATCTCCCTAGTTACATGAAAAGCCAGGTGAGAGTAGAGACCTTATTAGAAAAGCCCACCAGGCCAAGAGTCTCTGGCGGGGGAGCATGCCTCTTCCCTTATGATAATCCCCCAGAACGTTTATTATTATGCCCTGCATTTGAGAGTGGGAGAAAGCAAAGGGGATGTTTAGCCCATGAACACTGCATTGACTAGCTAACTTTTGTAAAATGTTTATAAAATTGGAATTGTTTCCATATCATTAAAATCACATTATATTAGAGTTATAAGTAGTCTCAGAGATTACTGAGTTTAATCACTCTCCTTAAAAATTAGAAACTCAGGGACCAAAGAGGTCATGATGTTGTGATGAAAAGGATCATCCCACACTTCCAGCAGACACCTTGACTGCAGTCTTCTGAATCACTTTGAGCCAAAAGCACCCAGCTATACCAAGGCCAAGGTACCTTTATGTACCTTTGCATAAGGTTACAAAGGTACATAAAGGTAGGGCCAGGAACAGAACATGTCTCTGAAATCGCAAGATAGTGATTTTTCTCCTTGATGATAAAATAGATTCTAGTCCTTCCTTAAGAGCAAGGCCCACCTTCTGTCACATGCAGTAGCGTGACCATGCACAGCAATACTCTGCATGCCACTACTGCTCACCTCTGGAGCAAACAGAGCCAGCCTCCAGGGGGTCTGGAGCTCCTGCCTCACAGTCTGGCTTACCTGCATTTGTGTTTACAAAGTTGCCCTCCATTTGATAACCATGACTCTGAGTATAGTAGCACCAGGGCACACTTATGGTTCCCTGAGGTTTCCAACAGCAGCCACGCTGGTCACATGTGGCCTGAAATAAGACATTAGTCAAAGTAACTCCATTTGTTTTTAAAACACTATCATTTATAAATGTAATTTGAGCTTGCGGCATCATGAACCTCATTTTACAAATAAGGGAACTGATATTTAGAGAAATTGAACAGAGCTTGCACTCAAAATTAATTTTTCTGGCTAATGTCCTTCCTTGTTATTGTTATTGTATAACAATATAGGGATCGCAACACACTCCATATCTGTCATCACAATAAAATTGATAAATTTATTTAAATATTCTAAAATACAATATAGTTATATCACCAGTAACCTAAAATTACAAATGGAACTTCATTATACTGGTTTTGGCTTTAAAAAAAAAAGACTTTGCAATCAACTTTATTCAGAAGCTTTGAAATCAAATCAATTTTGCTTTGACTTTTAAATGTGTATATTATATATATGTGTGTGTTACATATATGTGTCATATCTACATGCATATATATAGAGACTATATATATAGAGAGAGAGTCTCTCATCTCCTCCAAAGGCAGAAAGTAATTGTTCCTTGAAACTCAAATAGATTCTAGTTCTTATTTAAGAAAGGTGCCTGCCTTATACCACAATTAATGATTGAATCTGGTGGAGACTAAAATGAATACAATCCCTTTCTCATATTAACTAATTCGAGAGAAGCAACCAGGTTAAATACAAAAAAGTACAAAGACACCTCTCCACTTGAGTGTGAGCTAGTCCTAGTGACTTATAACTAATAGGATATGGCAAAAATAATGGGACATTGCTTCTGAGATTAGATTACAGAAAGATCGTGTCTCCTGTCTTGCTTGCTCTCTTTCACTTGCTCTGTTGGAGCCTCACTCTGGGAGAAGTGAGAGCAAGACCTGCGTGACAAGGAAGTGAGGGAGGTTTCTGGCCAATAACTACCAAGGAACTGAGGCTGTCAGTCCAACAATCCTGGAGGAACTGAATTCTGCCAACAATCACATGAATGAGCTTGAAAAAAGGATCATCCCACACTTCCAGCAGACACCTTGACTGCAGTCTTCTGAATGACTTTGAGCCAAAAGCACCCAGCTATACCAAGGCCAGATTTCTGACCACAGAAACTGTGAGAAAATGATGTTTGTGGTGTCGAGCCATCAAGTTTTGGGATAATTTGTTATGCAACAACAGATAACTAATATATCCTGCTACGTTATTTACAGATGGAGAAACTGAGGCCCACAGAGGTAAGGTTCACAGAGGTGAAGTAACCTGTCAAAGCTTACTTAGTAGCTTTCGAGAAGACAAGGACCAAAACTTAGTTCTCTTGCTATTCATTTCCCTTCTTCTATACTCTGGGTTGAATATCTACTAAGCACATTTTCAGGAGGATGTAGCAATGCCTTGCAAATGATAAGACAAAAAAAATTTGCTTACATATACGAACAATTAGATTTAACCAAATGCTAATTTTTATGCTAATAGCCAATATTAAGGATGGAAAAACTATGTCCATCTGTGGTTTATACTGCCATGGGATCAGGTTTCACTGTGTACTCAACTTCAATCAGCAGTTTTGTTTTTTCCTTTCAAAACCCACTCAGCTGAAACTTCAGTATAACAGGAAAAGAGAAAGGTGCTGAAAAGGGTGTTGCCCAGAATGGTTTTGTATGCTCCCAAAAGCTTAATAATTTCTTCACTGAACTGGAAAGGGCAAAGATCAAAGAGTGGCCAAAGCAGCAAGAAAAGTGAACAGTCTCTGTTGGCAACTTGAAAACACCAGCTCCCGTAGCGGAGCGAAGCAATTACAAGGAGAAGTGGAAAGAGAAGCATACAAACAAGAGAGTAAAAAGCATGTGAGACCTAGGAAAACAGTTGCAGATAAAAGCTATAAAAAATGACAACATGAATAGGATTGAAGGCACACAAAAAGAATCAGACCCAAGACACAAAATGCCTGTTTAAGTCGGACATGAGAATTAAAATTTAAGAGAAACTATCAAAATAATATAGAATGTATAACTGCCAATACATATTGAGGGAAAAACTAAGGGGAAAAATCCTAAATGTAAAAAAAATAAGGAAAGAAGACCTGAATATGGGGATGGGGGCAGAGTAGGGAGCAGTACATAAAATACAGAACAAATGGAAAACACAAAATGAGACAGAAGAAAAATTGTCATGTCGGTTATCACATGGTTTAAATACTTAATTTAGAAGACAAAGATAGTCAGATTACATTTAAAGAAATAAATTCAGCTAAAGTTGCTTATGGGAGGCACGCCCAAAATTTAAGCTCACAAAAGCACTGAGAGTAAAAGAGGAAAAGAGACACGTGAGAAGAATGCGGACCAAGGCCAGTATCATGATGGTAACATCGGACAAGTGGACTCGCAGTAAGAATTCATTATTAGGGAGACAGAGTCACTACACGATGATAGAAGGTTCAGCTCACCAAGAAGATACATCTCAAACTTGATATGTACCTAATAATAAAGACTTAAAATATTTCCAGAAAAATTTTAAAGAATCACAATGTCAAACTGAAAAAGTACATAATGGAATATTTTTAAAGAGCTCCCTCAGTAATTGATAGATAAAGAAGACCAAAAAGTAAAGATATTTACATAATAGATATATATAGGCTCCTGCACCAACACAAAGAGAAGGACTAAACTGAACTCAGAGAGGGAAACCAAATCCTAAAGACACTGTTTAAGACCTAATCAGCCTCTGCTCCACCCAAGGCCTATTCTTCTCCAACCCCAATGATTCTTAACACTAAAAAGAGAAAGAGAGGAAAATAAACAAAGATGGAAGTATTTTATACCAAAATTAGACATGGAAGAAAAACAACTAGAGCCCAGTCTTATCCATGAACATAAGTGCAAAAGCCTAAAAGAAAAAGGAAGTTCGGCTTCAAGAGAAATCAGCAACATATTAAATAACGACCAGGTAGTGCTTCTTCCAGAAATAACAGATCCTTCAATATTAGAAAATCCACTGTGTAATTCATCATAACAACTTGATAAAGGAAGTACACTGTATAATCATTTAAATTCATCAGCTATTCATGATAAAATTCTTAGCAAATTGGCAATAAAAAGTAACTTTCTTAGTTGAATAATGGGTTTCCTCCAAAAACCTGCAATAAGCATCTCACTAAATGGCAAAGTGTTAGAAACATTCTCTTTAAAATCAGAAAAAAGCCTAGGTGACCCATGTTTATGACTTTTTTTTTTTTCTTAATTTAGTGTGTGCGTGTGTGAGGAAGATCAGCACTGAGCTAACACCCATGCCAATCTTCCTCTTTTTTTTTTGCTGAGGAAGACTGGCGTGAGCTAACATCCATGCCCATCTTCCTCCACTTTATATGGGACGCCGCCACAGCATGGCTTGACAAGGGATGTGTCGGTGCGCACCCGGGATCTGAATACAGGCCACCAGCAGCGGAGAAAACACAATTAACCGCTACGCCACGGGGCAGGCCCCTATGACTTTTTATAATTAAAAATATATTGGAGGTCCTAATAATACAATAGGACAAGAAAAGAAAGGAAATTTATAAGATTGAAAAGGATGAAGCCAAATTATCATTATTTCCAGACATAATATTTTCCAGGTAGAAACCCAAGAAAATTTATAGAAATAAAACTAAAATAAGTTAATTATTATTAGATCCTTTATTTTCTTCTTAAAGTTGTAACTTTTTCCGAAAGCAAGGGGCAAAAGGTTAGAGTTGCCACTAGGAGATGGGGGAGGCTATAGGAGGAGTAGATTTGGGTATGTAAATGTGGGAGATGGAGGGTTCAATTTTGACATGCTGGTTTTGAGCTATCTATTAGACATCCAAGTGGAGATCCTGAATTGGCAGTTGCATAGATAAACGTGGAATTCAGGAAAGTGATTTAGGCTGGAGGCATTAACTGTGATATGTAAGCACATAGGAGTTGCCATTTATAAACATGATACTGGATGAAATCATCAAGAGATTGAGTGTAGACAAAAAAGAGATTTTACAACATTTAGAGGTCATATAGAAGCAGAGGAATAATGAAAGAGGTCAAAAGGTACAAATTTCCAGTTATAAAATAAATAAGTCATGAGGATGTAATGTACAGCATGGTGACTATAGTTAATAATACTGTATTGCATACTTGAAAGTTGCTAAAGTTCTTATGACAAGGAAAAAAAATTTTAACTATGTATGGGGACAGATGTTAACTAGACTTAACTGTGGTGATTATTTTGCAATACACAACAAATATTGAATCGTTACATTGTATACCTGAAACTAATATAATGCTATATGTCAATTATATCTCAATTTAAAAAAAAAGAAGAGGAAGAGAAGGAATCAGTAAAGCAGACTGAGAAAAGAAGTGGCTGTTAGTTTGGCCATAAATGAAGGGTATGTGGTGTCCTGTGAAGACGGGTGTTCACCCAGAACTGGCCCTTGGATATAACTCTGGCATTATCAGCAGCTACAATTGCAGACAATTTGAGCTGAGCATTTCTTCTCCTCTTCAGGTTTAAGCTACCCACGCTTTAGCTCTTTTTGGATCATCCATCTTGCCTCAAGGTATAGTGTTTATAAATTATCAGCTTCTGTGGAGAGGAGAATATCTGAGCTTATTAAACAGGCAGTTAGTAACACGTGGGGAATTGCCTTAGCAGTTCAGGAAAAATCTAGGGGGAGAAGAGAAAAACATGTTCAAAGCTGAATGTTGGGGGCTAAAAGTCATATTAAATTGATTATTAAAATCCATTTTATACCCCATGCTGGTGAAAACTTGTTTATTAGAACTAAACTTCCGTATTATAGTAAAATACGTTATATAAAATAATATTCCTTTAGAGCATTCAAAATGCTCTCAGTGCCTTCTTGTCTCCTATTGATAGGCTAGTAGTAATAATTTTTTAAAAGGTGTAACTTTTTCCTTTTCACCTTTAGGCCTTCAACCTTCCTGGAATTGTTTTTGAGATATGATGTAATATAGGAGTATATAAGTTTGACTTCATCATTAAAATATAAAACTTCTGTTCATCAAGACAGCATAAAATATGTGAACGCAGCCTCATAACAGTAGAAAATATTTGCAACATCTATGATAAAAATAAGAATTAGAATCCAGAATAACACAAACAAGAAACTTGTACAAATCAAAAAAGATAAAGATAAGCATCTCAATATAAAATTGGGCAAAAGATAGAGGAAATTCACAGAAAAAAAATAACTGAAGGATATTCCCTCTCACTGGTCTTCAGGAAAATTAGCACTAAACCACAATGGCATACTATTATATAATGTTCAAAATGGCAAAATTCCAAAAGGCTGTCGATTTCAAGTGTTGCTGAGGATTCAGAGAATGATATTGAGATAGTAAATTTGCACAACTACTTTGGAGATCAGTTGGCAATATCCAGCAAACTTGAAGATGTGTATCCAAATTCATATAGGTACAAGTAAAAACATGTACAAGAATATTTAGAATAGCATTGTTGAAATTGGAAGATATTGGGAATAAACCTAAATTTCTATTAACCGGAGAAAGAAAGATTTTGATATACCATTTTATAGTGAGAATAAATGAACTGGAGATTCATATCAAAATAGACAAATCTCACAATGTTAAGTGAAAAAAACTGCAAAAAGTGTATTTTGTTTATAGGTTATATATATATATTATTTATAAGTAAATATGTAGGTAGTAAAGGTATAAAGAAATGCATGATAAATACTACCAACTTGAGAAATGTGGTTATCTCTAAAGAGAACAGAGATACAGCAGGGGTATATGGGGGACTTCATTTCTGCTGATAATGTTTTACTTCTTAAGATGGAGAGTGGTGATATACTCTTATACATCTTAAATATTTATTAATAATTCTTTCAAAGAAGCTAAGTGCCGTGTACAAAGAAAATCAAAACCCAAGTGAGAATAACAAAGAACTGCACATTTTTCTCAATTTCCCTCTCTTTTTTTTTTTGACTCCCAAATTCATCATTATTTTCAGAGCTTCCATATATAGGATTGTCAAGAAGACTATAATAATGCCTAATAAATATGAAAAGAGTCCGAAAACACTCCATACTTTCATCAAAATCCCTTCTAACATGGTAACCTAAAGAACTGCTGAAAAATGTACCAGCTTTGCCCTTTGTGTCAGCTCTATCTCACTCTAGAACTCTCAAACTGTGGTCCCTATCAGAATTGCCTGGAAAACTAGGCAGATGTGCACAAGCCCAGGCCCTGTCCTACTGCACTGCAGCTAGAAGTCAGGCAGGCTTTATCAGCCCCCCAGGCAATTCTGAATTCTGAAACAGACCAGTGTTCCAGAACCACTGCTCTAGAACAATGATCGTCAATCTTGGCTGTACATTTAAATCACCTGACAAATAATTTAAAAATAACTATGCCTGGGATCCACTCCAGAAAAATCAAATAAGAATCTCTGGAGCGGAGCCTGGGCATGGGTATCTTTTAAAAGCTCTCCACGTGATTCTAACGTGTAGCCAACACTCAGAACCACTGCTCTGTGCTCAATGTCGTGAGACGTGCAATTCACGCTCATTGAAGGAGGGCAGAAAAGAGAAGCAAACAGGAAGCAGTAAGATGAAAATGGATAATCCGTGACTCACTACTGTTATAGAAAAAAAGAAAAGGAAGACCCCAAGCCTTTGCTGTGCTGATCAGAGTACTGGGTAGAAAGCAGGACTGGAGGAATCTAAAGGCATCTGTCACAGACTCTCTCTCCCAACACAGTGTTAAGCATGTATGTCTTTCAGTTTTAAAAAGACTTTCTCAAATATTTTAATATAAAAAAGAGAAATTGCTGCCATATACACCAAAAAGCACATGTCAAAGGAGAAATCAGGTGTCATCCAGAAACTTCCTAAGAAGTAGGAAGTTTCAACTCCACAATGTGAGTTGAAAATAATTTACTGATAAGATTACACAAGGTTTGGAATGTGTGCATCATTAGGTCATTAGGAAGCAGCAGATCTAAGATTTAAAAACAAAATCAGGACCTCAGCAACCGTAGCATTTAAAAAAGAAAGAAGGCAAAATTGCAAGGGCAAATGCAAGCAGGTGAGGAGGAAGGATGCCAGGGCCAGTGAGAGCAGGCCTGAGTGAGTCAGCAGCATCAGCCATCACCTGCGACTGGGGATACTGGGGACGGGCTCCCTTCCAATCTGCACCGGCCTCGCTCGTTCAGCCCTACCAAGCACCCTATCCCCGGTGCTGGCTCTTCTAACTCTGTGCAGCCCCACCCTGTTCTGTTCTGTATTGTCCACTGGCTCTATACAGCCTTTACACTTACTAATGGCTACTCTGGGCAAAATAAGTATTTCTATGCAGCTGTTTACAATGGCTGCAAGTTCTCTGACACATCTCCCATCAGGAGGTGGGGTCTTCACCCTTCCCCCTCCATCTCTGGCAGCCCAGAGCTACCATGTAAGAAGTCCAGGTATCCTGCTGGAGAGACCACCAAGAGACTCTGAGACCACATGAAAGGCAGAGGGGACAGGTCAGGTCAGCCTTATATCCACCTTCATTGAGGTGCACGGCAGGTGAGGGAAGACATCTTGGACCCTGCAAATCAGATCAGCCACCAACTGTATGCAAATGAGTAATCCTAGTCAATGCCACATGGAACAAGAGACCACCCAGCCCAACCCTGCCCAAATCTCTGACCCATAAAATCATGAGATATAATAAAATGATTGTTATTTTAAGCCACTAAGTTTGGGGTAGTTCATTTTGCAGGAGTAGATAAATGGAGAGGTTGTGCCCTAAGAAAACAGGGCGCTTGAGCAATTTTTGTTAGGCTGGTGTCTTAGTCCAACATGGAGTGAGCTTGGAGTAAGTAAGAAGAAGCAGGGCTCACAGCTGCCAAGCTCTTCTCAGAATAGCTTTATCATTGACCTGCAGGGACTATTAAAAGCATTGGAAACATAAATACATTTTTAAAGTATCCAGTTTCTATATTTTTTCTGCCCTCTGTTGATATAGGTAGTAAACACTTTATTTTCTAAAATGCCGGAAGAACTTGATGACTTGATGTTGTAAACAAAAAGGTAGAACCAGAAAGTCTTGATACAAGGACAATGAGGAGAATGAGGAAAAGTATCCTATTTTCAAATAGTGGCAGGAATTTTAGAAGCTGAAAGACACTTGATGATAAAAGACTTCCAAATCACTTTCTATTCATTAAAACATTACCTAGCTATTTTTATGTTCAGCAAGTTTGGACAAACGAATGAATGAATAAAATTAATCTCAACTCAGCGAAATGCCTTAATTATAGACTATTTTATGATATATGCATTCTGAGTCAGGTTTTGAAAGTGAACTTGGCCACCTCCTTCCATCCCAAAGTGAAGTCTGACAGCAAAGACTTTCCAATGAACATGCCACCTTCGCAGTTCCCATGATCCAGACCTTCTAGTTCCCCAATTCATACTACAGTGAATGTGCAGAGCACGTTTGCCAGGACGTTGGAGGTCACCATTTTAAAATCTTGGTAACCACAGAGTTTAGTAGAGTTCCTGGCACATGTTCAGTAGTCATTTGTTCAGTGAATACATTTATCTGAGCACACTATCTCATTTCACTGATAAGGGTTTGACAGTCTGCAAGAAAATGTGACTTATTGATCAAGTCACAGAGGTTTTCAGACACAAAGCCAGAACTAGAACCTAATACCCTGGCTCCCCTAACATGCTGCTGCCCAATGGCCACACTATCAGTTCAAGGCATAAAACATAACCTTAAGTCTCTATCCAGGATTTTACAGCTCACTACTCTTCCAGTGCCATATAATGGCTCTTAACTAATGCTGTGTGAACATAGAGTAATTTTGAGGGTGGAGACTCTTAAAATCTTGGCAAAATGCAATGTACTTGCTGATATATCATAAAACTTGATCCACCAAACGCTTATTGATAAGAAACTAGAATTTGGAAAAGGACATCATAAGCCAATAAGTAAATTACAAAGTGAGTTTTTTATCATATATGACAAATTTTCTGAATAAGAAATATGATAACCTCTCAAATATCATTATAAGGATTACCGTTAGCATTATTGGTTTCCATTGAAAACATGTAATTGTAAACTATTCTCAGCTTGACCACTCTGCGATAGTTACTTACGGCATGCAGGTTTATTTTAAGCATGTAAACCTGTTCTCCCGTGTTTATACCGTACGTTCTAATCCCGAAAATCAAAGAGCTTAAAATTATTATCTACCGTCTTGTTCCTGAGCTGGATATCAGGGATTTACGCTAAAAATTTCTGCTCCCTGCCATCAACGGGATCTTCCAACTCTGAGTTCTGGAATTGTGGATAAAAGCCTTCATCAAGAAAGTGGAAGTGGATAGCTCTTTCAGAATGGATAGGTTTTGGATAAGTGTAGGGACTTGTCTCTAAAATCTGCATGGGAGGATGGTCTAAGCGTAGCTCCAGAGGCACAAAGAAAGTTAAATATTTGGTCTTAGATGACAGAATGAAGTGTTTGAACTTTACCCAATGTACAGTAATGAATGCTGTCAGCCATCAAGTTAGGTAGAAATACAATGAAAGTAGGATTTTCACAAGAGCAGTTTCAGTCATGCATATAATGGAATAGAT